>NC_137606.1:8103746-8476246 GCF_963280865.1 Gymnoscopelus braueri
TCATAGATGATAGCCTCACCTCTCTCTCGTCTAGACTCCAGTTCCAGTCTGGTTACTAGGCTATATAGTCTTTCTGGCCACTTCGTAATAAAGCAGTCATAACAATTAAGGCTTTAATTACATTCAATAACAATAGTCAAGACTGTTTCAGTTGATCATAAGACGGCATGTTGTTCTTGTCTTGGCTAAAAATACGACATAACACTTGACTGTCCAAACCAAAAGGGTTTATAAAAGTTTATAAAATAACGCAGCATTGGTGTATTTCGTTGCTGTTTCTTTGTATAATTAGTGTAATTATTATTGCTATTACAAAGGGGTTGGTGTGTTATGACCAGAACTGTAATGTTGTGGTTCTGGACGTTGCAGCTAACTGACGTTAGCCTGAGAGAGAGAGTGCAGACACTGTTATGTTAGAGTTTGTGTTCATCCTTTTAACACATAAACACACACACACACACACACACAGTCCAGTTATTTAATGGTATTATTGGATCACAGTTGATCAGATTAGTGATCGATATGATTGATTTCGTGTGTAAACAGAAGACACAACAGTAGCTCTTGCTTCCCAGTTTGAAAACAAACCATGTCAAGTTGAAGGGGACAAGACGTCATTGTGTGTTCTCAGTCTCATTCTTAAACGGCTAACGGTCACATTAACCCGGGTCAACATTAACCCTCGTTGTCAGCTTAACGGGCTAATTAATCATTTATTTCATCTTCTGTTCCCCCTCCGACCGAGGTGTCAACCTTTGAGCTAGCTTATAGCTAACCCCGAGCTAGCATGCTATTAGCTACGATGCTAGCTAGCTGTGTGTACAGACAGTCCCAGCCAGCCAGGGCTTTATTTTTGCCTCAAAGTGGACCGTTGTGGTTCGGATGGTTGCTGTGTTTACACCCGGGCCGGGGGGCCGCGGACCTTTTATGGTACCATTGCTTATGGGGACCCGAATCGGAATCATTTCCCAGTGTGTTCTAGCTAAAGGACGCTAACCCATGCTAACGCACTACGCACCACGCTAGCCACATTGATGCTAATGCTGATGCATAGGAAAATGGGAGGACATGTTTTCACCCCTCTCTAGTGTACACACACACTCACTCACTCTCTCTCTCTCTCTCTCTCTCTCTCACACACACACTAGCTAGGAGGACCAAAATAATGTTAGCTGTTGGTGGCTAATGCTAAAGACCCAATTTATACAATCCCTATGATACTGTGAATATTGGTGATTGAGTTGGGTTGATCTCCTATGTTTATATAGCCGTAGATGCCGTATGTTATTGTATATTATATGTACACAGTGACTCTCGATGCTACAATAACAAGCCCCTCTGCTTCTCATGGACCTTGTGATGTTATGTTGGGGGTGTGTTCCCCTGTAGAGAACTACCATCTTCCTCCTTCATCATGATGATGAGCAGCATGCTGCAGGAGAGGAGAGAGTATGGTTACTGGATATTTATGATACATTACATATCCAGTAACTCTGCTTCTCATGGAGCTTGTGATGTGATGTTGGGGGTGTGTTCCCCTGTAGAGAACTACCATCTTCCCCCTTCATCATGATGAGCAGCATGCTGCCGCACATTGCAGTGGGAGGAGAGGATGGTTACTGGATATTTATCACTATAGTAGTTGTACTGCTCCAGTTTTAAATCTAGTGGAGCAGTAGAGTATACTGAAGTATGGTGACTATTTATCACTAGTTGTGCTGCTCCAGGTTGAAATATAGTAGGCCAGGGGTCTTCAACGTTTTTCAGGCCAAGGACCCCTTAGCTGAGAGAGACATGAAGCATTCCGACAACATATTGTATAAAATTGTGTCGCAGGTTAAACTTTGATCATAGATATCATAGATGGCTTCATGCAGACTTGTTTGCCAGCACTATCATCATCGGTGTTGTGTTGGATTCACGTTAATGTGTATTTTCAGACATTTAACCACTTCAGCCCTCAGTACTAAGTAAACTTGACCTTTCACTATGTACTTGGTCTACTCTTTTTTTTCCCCCTCTACACCAAACCTCTTTGCTGAAAATAGTCGATCTACAAGCTCACTACGCCTCCTAGCGCAGAGCTTGTAGAGCTGCTATTTTTGAAGTTCTCCTCAAAAGGGTAGGGTTCAAGTGGTTAATGTAAAATTAAAAGTTCCTGTCACACAAAGATTTGGCCCCCCTGTAATAACTCTGAGGACCCCCTAGTAGGCTATAGTAGAGTATACTGTAATATAGTGACTGCCTATTTAGTAAATACCACTAGTTTTACTACTCCACAACTCCAGTTTGAAATAGAGTACTAGAGTAGTGGCTGTTGTATTTACCTCTAGTTTTACTACCATACTCTATTGAAATGTGGTATAGTGGAGTACATCCTGACTGATGCCATATTTTTGGGTCCGATCCCAATTGTTTGCACTGCAGTCTCCTTCTAGAGTCTCTTCTAGAGTCCTAGCTCACTGATTACTAATGTTTTGACTGATATTTTGTCTGATTTAAGTGCAACATTTTCTAATCAATTTGAAATACTTCATAAGTTTATATTTTAGAACATTTAATGTATACACACAAACTTTTATTCACATAAAGTGAATACAAGTTTATTACTCCAATTTGAAATATTCCTGGATATTTTACTTTTGTAAACAAAAATTCAAGGTTCTGGCTTCAGTAAAATTGATTTGTTTCTTAGCCAGATGAGCCAGCCTATCTCAATCAGATGAAAGGCCACTTGTTCTCCAGTCACTCCTGAAATAATATCTATGGAGCATATGGACATAATCTGTAGTCTACTGAAAATGTCAACTTTTTTCATTTTCTTTTATCCCAGAAAAAGATGATGATGAACTAACAAATAGTGCAGTTATTGAAAATACTTTGTGGGCCAACAGTTTCTGTATTGTTGAAGGGATATAGAAGCAGCCCTCCCAACCCCCCCCCAGCCAAAAAGAGACACAAAGGGTGAACATTTTGCAGTATCGGGGATGCGGAGAGACAGACGGCATCATTAAATAAATCCCTATGGAAGTTGAAGCCCCATGGATGTTGCGGACACAGCATGGTGATTTCATTGATAAAAGGATGTAGTAGTGCCCGCCTGGCCAGACCGGGGCAGGATTGTTCTGGCTCACTGCAGCCTGCTGAGCCCACAGGGCAGTCCCAATGAACAGAGTGCCAGCTTGGACACTCGGACCCCCCCCCCCCCCCACAGACAGGGCAGGCATACCCAAATCCACTTCAACACACAGGGCTCCCGTCTGAGAGAGCAGAGCAACTTTTCTTCTGACAGCTGCCACTTTGGAATAGATTACTAAGCCTATTGGTCTGGTCTCAAAGGGGAGGCTTGTAGCCTGTTGTTGTCCAAATGGAGGCATTTGTTAGCTTTTGTGTGGGGTGCGTTGAAAATTCATTTTCCTTCGTCCCACAACCAAATTGTGATTGCTTGTTTTAGTGCTAAGCAGTGTCAGTGTTGACGTTTTCTTTGGGATAGGTGTGACCATCCAACCTCTGTTCAATGAACCACTTAAGCCCTTTTTTATATTTCGTCGTACAATGGTCTCACGTGGCGAGATTAGCCGATCTGCAAGCTCACAATGCCAACGCGTCGTGTGCTTGCAGATCTACTAGTTTCTAAGATAAAAAAAAATAAATGATTTTAATATTTTTTTAATGTATCACCCATAATGACATGCCCAAAATAGGGACACCAACTTGGAAAATGTTTAATCTGACTTTGAATCACCCCCACCCCCCTCCCCTTTCTTTTATCTGTCAAATTATATTAATTATTGTCTTGTGGTGGTGCTGTGCTGTGTGTCCATTCCACTTCCAGATTAAGACCAAATGTTTAATCACTCGTACAAAAGTGCAGCTGAGCAGACGTTGACAAACCAAACGTCTCCTTCTTGGCCCACTGGTTCTACAGAACTGGTGTGTTTGAGCGGAAGGCAGGCGCTTCAGTCCAGCAGGTGTTTGCCCTATTTAAATGGAAGAAGCCCCCCCCCCCCCTCATGCCCACCGCCCCCACCCCAATCCAGAGACAGCGTGTGGATTGGAGCAGGAAGCTTTGTGTCTGCTTGCTTTTATTCTAGCCCTCACAAAGTGCACGGCGGCTGAAAAAGTCCAGGCAGGGATATCAAAGGGTGCGGGGCGACCCCCTCCTCCCCACGGGACGACACTGGGAGGAGAATTAGTCACAGGCCCTCCCATCCATGGCTTTATTCTGCTGCAGCAGGCGGCCGAGGGGCTTTCACCTCTACTTTAGGAGTTGCCCTGACTGAGAGAAAGGCAGCAATTGTGTCTTTCTTTTCTTTCTTCACTGTGTGTGTGTGTGTGTGTGTGTGTGTGTGTGTGTGTGTGTTTTGGCGGGTATTTGTCTCACAAACTTTATGTGCCATATTGCACTTTGAGGGGGGGTGGGATGTGGCCTATTCTGTCATTGTTTTGATTAGAGCTCCAATTCACACCACTGCTGCCTGCCTGCCTGCTGGCAACATGTGTTTGTTTTTTGTTTGTTTGTTTGTTTTTGCGCCTGCCTGCCTGTGTTCCTGATCCTGACGATCCCAGGCTCTGACACACGATCTTACACGTCTCCCTGTTTGTTTAGTGTCTATTCTTCATCAATGGCAAATTGGATGTGGAGAAACAAATACCAGCCTTTTGTTGTAGTACTGGTGAGCGTTAACTTACAAAGCCTGCAAGCCGAGGAGAGATCAACATGCACACTCTCACAAATGGTTGTTGTGGTGGTGGGGAGTAAATCCCCTTAGGTAAGAACTTTTAACCACTTAAACCCTATAGTATACACTTAGTTGGTCGGAGTCCCAGGACCCCCAGGGGTCTACACACCAGGCCTCCTCCCTTTTCCCCCTCTCTGCTCTAAATATCTTCGCTGAAAATAGACTATCTACAATGAGCTTGTAGATCGGCTGTTTTTTGCAGAATAGAGACGCTAGGGTTCATGTGGTTAAATTAAATAATAATAATACATTTGGCATGCTCCAGTCTCCCACGCACACTTTCCTCTGCTTTATTTGTCAACATTCTTGGTCAGACAAGGACCTTCATCAGGACAGTTGAAGTCAAATACCAAAAGTATACTTTACACCTAAACCAAATCGACGCCCTTTTGTTCTGCTCGAGATTCAAAACACTGACTTAAATCAGAGAGGAGAAGTTGAACTTTTATCACCTCTAGTGCTGTGTCCCCCTCAGCGAGCTGTAAATGTCTTGTCATTGACCACCACCAGAGTCATTCCTGGAATTCTTCTGTGGCCTCTTGGAAGGAATGTGTCATTCAGAAGGGCATATAGTAAGCACATGCGCTCATCTCCAATTGAAATTCCAGGAAGGGATGAGGCACTGTGTCCATATAGTAAATCATGAGAGGAGGGCTTCCTAGAATGTGTCTGGGAAGTGTTTGTCTAGGCAGGGGGAGAGGAATGGCTGCTTACATGAGTGGATAACTACTCCTTGTTTGTGTTGTGTTATACCCACCGCTTTCATCTTCAGTGCTTGAATCCCCCTTGTGCTTTTTAACCACATGAACCCTAGTGTACCTATTCTGGACATGTCTCTTAACCCATTAAGACCTAAGGCCGATTCTACAAATACCTTCTGAAACAGTAGTTCTAAAACTTTTTCGTAATTCAAAATGTTTCAACATTTTTCAAGATTAAATGTTTTTTCTCCAAAAATAGCAGATGTATAAGCTCGCAGTGCGGCACAAAGTGACGCGCTGTGAGCTTGTATTTCAGCTATTTTCGAATAGAGGATATGCGCATGCTTAAAGTGAATGGCACATCGAGTGGCAAAGCGAGTGGCAAAGCAACATGCAAAGTGAGTTTAACATTGTTTAATGTTGTTTAATGCAATCAGATATGACTTTTCTGTTTGGATGCATGGGCTGTCAAGGCCAGAAAGTATTTTTTTGACACTCAGTAGGCATTCCTGCATAACTTCCGGGTTTGATGATGATGTCACACGCATATCCTCTATAGCCAACGCTAAAATCTAAAATGACACAGATGCTTTCCCGGTTTTAATGGCTTAATACACGAACATTCACCGAACTTTGGTGAGCATTTGGCGAAAACAGTTGAACAAGCTCAAGCGGGAAGAGGAAATGCTGCTTTGCACGTCTTTTTTCTCACAGAACATTGATACACGTTTAGCCACTCGCTAAACGTATCTTCAAATCAACTACGATGTACTTCTTACCTTACAGTTCAGTTTGTACGTTCCTCGTCTCACCTGTCTCTCAAAGAGCCACTGAACAATAGTTCGCTCACAGAGGATCCACTGCAGAACGTTCCTTAGAAATTAAGTAAAGTAAGACATCGCAAGTGAATTCAGTGATTCCGATGAAGGCACTTATTAGTCGGTTGATAACGCAAAAAAATGGAAATTGTTTATTTATGGTTTATTTGGACCCCCACATTAGCCGCTGCTATAGCAGCAGCTACTCTTCCTGGGGTCGACACATACCATTCCAAAGATCTTCAGTGATGCTGAGGATCGACACCTTATATCCGCTTCCACGTCATCCCGTTTTGGAGCTTCCGCAGTAGTACCTATGCCCAAATACTGTATACATGGTGTATATCAGAATAAACTTTATTGTCACGTTCACAGGTTTACATGTGTAAAGAATTGGGTGAAATTTGTTTTGTTTTTGTTGTTTTCAGAAAGAGACAAGAAAAGAAGTGGGGGGACAGGGGGAGCAAAGAGAAAAATCTTGGAAGGAATAGGGTTCTATTATATAAGTATAATGGATTTTAATTGGTCAATATGAATGTTCATCTGTGGTTCTGAAGTGTCATTCTGCATGAGGAAAAACATCATGGCTACTTTGATGAAAAGTTCTCTCAGTGCAAAAAAACAAGGGCCAACAAAGTGTTGGACGTTGCTGAACTGGCTGTGTAGCAGGTTTATTTCAGGAAGAGTGGAGGATTACGTCAGAGCTGTCTGAGCGTTGTGTCTCTATTTGTAATTACAGGGAACGCCGAGTCTCTCTAGACATATGGATTCACTGGATGTTTGAAATGAATTAAGTCTTCTTCTACGGTATCAACTATCCCAGGGGCTCAGAGTTAATGATCAGTTGCTCCACTTGATGTGGCAAAGAACTGTGTGTGTGTGTGTGTGTGTGTGTGTGTGTGTCTCTGTGTCTGTGTGTGTGTCTGTGTCTGTGTCTGTGTCTGTGTCTGTGTGTGTGTGTGCGCCTGCCTGTATCTGCATTCAGAGTGCTGCTGCCTGATGGTTAGCAAGGAAGTCCCCTTTGAGGTCTGGCTGCAGCCTGCCTGTCACGTTAGCGTTGTAATGCCACCCACGCATCTTCACAGTGATGCAGAACGGAACACCTCAAACCAATTCCGCATCCTTTTGATGCTCGCTTGGGACAGGCCCCACACACCAGCAGAAACTAATGCTGCTGTTTCCACAATGAATCACATTGGTCTCTCTTTGCTCAGCCCTAGTTATCTTCTGGGTTTCGGCACAGCTCATGCACCGATCAGCTTGATAAAGCCTCAGTTATACTTAATTGTGTGACGGTGTCGTGCTCAGTAAATAGCAGATCTACAACCTCACATTCGTGAGCTTGTATATCTGCTATTTACGGCATGCAACACCAACGTGCATAAATCAAATCTTAAGAAGTCAAAGTACTGTAGCAGAAAGGGAACAACAATAGAGTTTTCCTGATATGTCGATTTAGCTGATATGCTGTTACATAATTTGATTGGTCTCTGCGTAATGAATGTCCTGATTTTTAACCACTTTCAACCTGACGTCCCTATTTTGGGCATGTCATTATAGGCTTATTTTCAAAAGTAAAAAAAAATGCTACATGTCTACATGCTACAAGCTTGCCTTGTGACGGGTTACTTGTGAGCATGTAGATCAGCTATTTCGTTTGAACTTTTTAATTGGGCTTAAGTGGTTAAATCTTTGTTTATTTTCTTTCTATCACAAAGTTATTTTATTTTTGTAATTCTTTTGCCTACAAGTTTAATATTTACAAATAGAAAGTTTAATCAAATCTTGATTGGAAAAGTTTTACTTTATGACAAAATATCAGTCAAAACATCGGTGGTCTAATCTAGGCCCCACCACCGATGTGATCTAGACTCTAGGTCACATCGGTGACCAGCGGTCAATCAGCAGTGTACCCTAATAGTCGTTTGGGCTCTAGGAACAACACCCAGGTTGGAGCAGCAGTGACGCTTGTTATGGGTACAGTTTGATATCTCCCACATGTGGCCATGTAGCACACACAACCGTTAACATCCTTCAAGTCTACAACTACAGCAGCGTTTGTTTACTTCTTGCACTTGCTTCCCCAGCAGCCTGCCTGCCTGGCCTACTATTGAGCTCATGGTGAGCCTTGTGTTTCACACGCTCTGTGCTCGGGAGCCAGTGGGCGGGAAGGGAGGGAGGGGTTGCGTGTGTTTCAGCGCATGGCTACTCTAGGAGCAGCAATGTGGGGTTGGGGGGTTGGGGGGGGGGGGTGAGAGCCTTGTAGTGTGTGGGAGGCCTGTTTAGATGGGGATTTAGCTAGCTTCTGTGCGAGCGTGTTCAAACCCAAGCCCCCTTTCATCCGTAGTGCTCCCAGGGGATGCTAGTAGCTCCAGCTCCCTCTGTTGCTGATGCGAGCATGTGGTCAAGATGCTACTTGCTTGTCTCTCCCTCTCTCTCTTTCTCTTTCTCTTGCTCCTGTCCTCCTCACCCCTCCTCCTCCTCCTCCTCCTGCTCTCTTCCTTCGCTCACAATCTCCCCTCCCCCACATTCTGTATGTTTGCTTGTTTACATCTTTCGCTGTGCCGTTTCACGCACGGGGGGGGTGTGTTTGTGTGTCACACTGTAAAAGGGTGTGTGTGTATGCGTAGCTGACGCAGAAAGGGGGAGGTGCGTCTGTGCGTGTATGTGCCTGCCTCGGGCGTGTTGGCATGACTCTGTGCGTGCATGCGTGTGTGCGTGCGTGCGTGAGTGTCATGATGTCATTGAGCACCGCGAGTCAGAAGTGTCCATTGGCACTCCACCCCCTCAGCTCTGCAACAACACCTAGCAGCAGCCTGCTGGAGAGGAGAGGAGAGGAGAGGAGAGGAACAGAGGAGAGGACAGGAGGTGGGAAGAGAGGAGAGAATATAAACAGGGGGGAGATCAATGGAGGAGGGAAGAGGAGAGAAACAGAGAAGAGGAGGGGAGGAGATGATGCTGGAAATGAGCAGAGAAGTCAAAGAAATGGGAGAGTTAGGCAGAGAGCAGGAGAGGGCCAGAGGAAGAGGAAAACAAGGCTGAAATGAAATGCCCAGAGAGAGAGAGAGAGAGAGAGGAGGATGCTGAGAATAATGGTGACCGGCAGGATAAAACCACAGCACTCACTCACTGCCTGATATCATTGGTTGTCTTTATGTAGGACACATGATGACAGAAAACAGAAACATGGCAAAGAAAATATTTTATTTTAATGTCATTGAAATATAACGTGTAAACTTTACACTGTAAAGTATTCCCGAGAAACATGATTGACTGACAGATTCTTTTTGTTTTTTTGTAACTGCTTTCAACCTTTTCAGTCCGTTGATTGGACATGTCATTATGTAGGCAAAATATTTCACAATCGTTCAAAAATAGACCTACAAGCTCAGCTTGTAGATAGGCTATTGTAGCTAACAACGCGTCATGTCTCCGCCCGGAATTGAACCAGGGCCGTTTTGACTGTGTGGTCTAGGCACTGACCGTACGCCCGGTCACCTTCCGGACACGCCCCCCACATTTACATTTTACACAGCAGCCAAGTTAACCCCAGTTTATCACAGGATGACATTTCATAATCCCCTTAACACTCTGGAAATGGTGGCAATGTGCCGGGAGGTGGCCATCAGTTGTGTGTGTGAGAGTGTAGTGTGTACACGTGTACGTGCACGTGTGTGTGTGTGTGTGTGTGTGTGTGTGTGTGTGTGTGTGTGTGTGTGTGTGTGCCGTGCATGCATGCGGTCGCACTTGTGTGAAGCACTCTTGGATAGCAGCTGCTCTACAAACTGGGCCGAAGAAGACATCTCGACTGCAGCGCCACATACTGCTATAAATACCTATGATGAAACGACATGGGCCACCTCCTCTCTCAAACACACACATGTACACATATAGTACACACACACACACA
This sequence comes from Gymnoscopelus braueri, assembly GCF_963280865.1. Lineage (NCBI taxonomy): Eukaryota > Metazoa > Chordata > Actinopteri > Myctophiformes > Myctophidae > Gymnoscopelus > Gymnoscopelus braueri. The sequence goes on from NC_137606.1 coordinate 8,113,918, forward strand.
CACGCTATTCTCGACTAACACAAAAGATTGGCAGAGGATCTCGGACATCGTCTCAGTCGGGTGGAAACCTCATAGTGTATGTCCAAAACTGTTACTTTTCAGGAAAATTCAAAGACGTCAAATGTAGCAGATACGAGCTTGTAGTTCTTTACTTTTGATACTTTAGTGTGACACTGTAGTATGATCAAGTAGGGTATTCATTTATGAAAAAACGACATGTTAATCTTGCTCCGGCATGGTGTCATTCTCTCTCCTCTTGTGCTCCAGGGGTACAGGACCACTGGTCTAGCCCCAAGGCCTACTGTGTAGCCCCAAGGCCTACTGTGTAGCCCCAAGGCCTACTGTGTAGCCCCAAGGCTTACTGTGGCCTGATACTAAGTGTTTGTCTATGCCAGTGGTTTTCAAACTTTTTGTGTGCCTAAAATCACATCAATGGACAAGTCTAAATCTCAAGGCACACCTGTATCAGATCAAATTTGTGAAAACCTTTTTTCTTTGAATACTTTCTGCCTATAATGACGTGCCCAAAATAGCGAAGCCAGGTTGGAAGTTGTTAAACTACCACAGTATTTTCTAGGGTGTATAATTAGCCTCTGTGTTGGGGGAATGAGTGCACACACAGTACTACTGATGTAGTTAATAAAAAAATGATTCATAACTTTTGGTAGAGTTGTACAGTATATTACAATAATAATGTGTCACGAAATTCGTTTGGTAACCACTGATCTATGGGCATTTGATTGAACACTGCAGTTTGCTGCACTTGTCACTTCACTGCTCTGACCTCCTGAGTACCGCCTGGCACAGGGGTGACGGTGTGTGTTTGTTTGATGACGAGACGGCTCTCCCTCACCCAGTTTTCTCACTCTTAGGTTGTAAGTAGCTGTAGCGTTGGGGTAGCCTGGTAACCATCCCGGTCGCATTAATTCATATTATCATCTGTCCTTCTGCAGACCGGTCTTAACCTGGTTCCATACCATAGACCCCGCCCACGCTAGACTGGTCTGGCCCCAAGCGCTGTGTGGCCGTTTTGCAGAAACTAAAAAGTGGAGGCGGATGGGAACGAAAATCTCCGGATACGGATATTTCCGTTTCCGGTGGTGCTACAATGAAATGTGTCGTGGCGAAAGAGGCCTACAATGAAATGTGAACCTGCGAGAAAAAAAAAAAAAAGACCACTTTGCGTAGATCTATGCGACTGGCACGCTGCGCAATTATTTAGGTTCGCGTAGATCTACCCGATTGGCACGCAATGTGTTAACGCTCCTATTCCTTAATGGTTCCCTTTAACAATTCCTACAGGGGGCTCCAAATGGACCCTTAAAGATCGGTAACTCCGAGAGTGTACAAATGGAAACAATTGGACCCATAATGGTTATGTTGGTCCTTGAAATGTAAAAGTTTGAGAACCACCAGTATATTAATTGTATAGCAGACGTGAAGTTCACGGACCAGCTCTGACTGGTATGTGCTAAAACCGGGTTCCAAAAACGGTTCCAAATGTGATGGAACAACCGATCCCGGTTCCTCAATGTTGGATCCGGTTACGAATACCAACCCTAGTTGTAAGGAGGACTTATAGTTGATTCAACAGTCCTGCCCCAGCCCAGCAGCCCCTGGGCTCATTCAGTTTGCCGTTGACCATGTGCACACGGTGATTACTGGAGCTAGCAAACAAAACAAGATTAAATCTGATCCCATCAAGGCTGAACTGTCAAAAGGTTTTTTTCTATTGAAGTGCTGCTGCTCAGTCCTGGACTAGACTTAATCTTTGTTTGGTTAAGCGGCTTCAAGCGAGTGAGAAAGCAAAATGGACAGCGGCAGTCTTTACTTCTTATCCCCGTAGAAGTTCAGACAACAGCAGCCCCATCGTAGCCCTCTCTGCACCTGCCTCTCTCTCCCAGTCAGCAGCACATGGAGGCACTGAGTGGATGAGTTCTGGGCTGTGAGATCTTTGCTGCCATGACTACCTGACTGTGTGTGGTAGGGCTGTGCTCAATTCATCGATACGGCAATAATCATATCGCATTCCTTGCCGATAATCGTATCGATACAGAGGCTACCATATTGATACGGCAGGAAATGCTGCACAAAAATAAATAAATACATCACCTATGGTGTGTTTGTGTGTCTGAGACTCAGACATGAGTTGCAGTAAAAAAAAAATAAAGCGAATATTTCATTTGCATTTATTAATGATTAAATCTTTTGCATTTATCCATCAAAACATTATTTATTTGTATTTGTATTTTTTTCCTTGCGTTTTGTTTAAATGTTATCAACATGTTATAAGTTTGTGAAATTGATTTGGAAACTTTACATTTTCTGACAATATATTAGTCAAAACATCGGCAATCTGTGGTCTAAGACTCTGCAAAAGTAAATTTAGTAGGACAAAATCAACGCGTATCGTGATACATTGTATCGTGGCCTCTGTATCGTGATACGTATCTATCGTGAGGTTGTAGGCAATACCCAGCCCTACGGTGTGGCAACTAATAGTTGCACGCTGGTGTCGTGCACCGAAAAGCTCACAACACGTCAGTGCGTGGCTCAAACAAGTATAACTCGTGCTTTAGAGCAGTGGTTCTCAACCTGTGGGTCAGTGACCCCCAGGGGGGTCCACTCCCCACATGATTTAGCAAGTCTAGTCTCTATGTGTTTCATTTAGTAGAAATTGTTTATGCACGTTCTAGTTCTTTCCAGTTGTTTTTAAACAAAGAAATGTACCTTCCTGGCTGCCTTGTACACAGACCATATGCTCCTAGTGAGCCCAGCGGCGAGGACCTGGGTTCGAATCCGACCCCCGTCATGTTGTCTCTCGTCTCGCTGCCCTTGGTTTCCTGTCTCTCTGTGACTGACCTATCTGAAATAAAGCATAGAAATGACCAAAATAAATGAAAAGTACTTTCCTGATTTTTAAGTTAAGCAGTGGGCGGCCCATCCTAACTATTAGGAGCAGTGGGTGCCCCATCCTAACTATTGGGTAGCCACTAAGCAGCACCTTGTTTGTGTGGGAAGAAACCCACGTGAACACGGTGAGAACATGCTAACTCCTCACAGAAAGACCCCGGTCAGGTTAGAACCCAGGACCTTAATGCTGAGAGGCAACAGTGCTAAACCACTGAGCCATTCCATTATGAACAACCAGATTAGCATATCATCTCCTGGGGGTTTTGAGGCCAATTCCTTGTGTGAGAGGTTCATAATCTAAATCTAAATTGTGTGAGTTTCATAATCAAAATGACTGTTGTAACGGTCGAAACCTCGAAACCTGTAGCTGTCGGCGGCTTATTCCCGAAAGCGAGAGAGAAGCGTAGGGTTCCTGCAGTGGATCAGCAAAGCGAGTGTGAGATTAAGTGCACCATTATTGTCAATTGGTCCTCATCTGAGTCATTCGATTTGCAGGAGATGACTCAAGTTGTAACGATTTGTGACTCAAGTTTTAACAATTTGAGCAAGAATGAAGACAGGGGTGCCAGCTAGAGTTTTCATCTGACAAAAATGTACTAATGTTAAATACCACATTAGCCTTGCCATAGGGCAGGAGCCTACAGTATCTCCTGTTTCTGTAGTGTGAGGCAGCTTGATGTACAAGTACACCCCCTGTACATGACGCTAGTACATCTAGCGTCATGGATTTACCCCAATCCAACCGTAGATGCTGAGTGCCAAGCAGGGAGGCATTGGGTCCCATTTTTATAGTATTATTTTTATTGGCTGGACTCTGGAGGATTGAACCCTGACCTCTCAATCTCAGGGCAGACACTCTAACCATAAGGCCACTGAGCTAAATACCACATATTGGGTCTTTTATTAAAGAAATGGAAAGTGTTCAACATACACTCTAGTCATACTGTACAACAACCCATAAGAAATACACAGAAACCTGACATGTGGTCAGAAAATGCATATATTCAAAGGTCCTGGTCACTTAATTTCAACACATCATCTAACAGGTTCCTTTCCATAATCATGGTACACATACTATAACCAGGGCTGGACTGGGACATGAAATCATTTCATTCATTAAATTCAATTAATTTAATGCCTTGAACAACAGCCCACTTCTGATGTGGAAAAGTGGCTCACCTAACGTTATTTTCATCCCCCCTGCTCATCACATTTCATTTCAGCATCAGTTCATTCATTAACAGGGTTAACAGACTCTCTAATGCATAATTGCACAACGCAGCCTCTCTTCACACAGCTGATACAGTCCAAGGTTATCATCACAGCTCGCCTGTCAAATCAAGTAGATGCAAAGTAGTGTAAACCAAAATGTAGTGGCTTCAGTGAATAGATAGAGTAATGGTCAGAGCTGCCCACAGAACTGGCTAGGCCCCTCACTGAAAAGGTCAGGTGAATGGACCCTCCCCAAATCTGCCCTACTCATCATATCAATGCATCTCTCTTACATAAACACACATTTAAACCGAGAGAGATTTACATGTGCAAGACATATGCGCACATACGCGCGTGTGTCACATGCACACGCACACACACACACACACACACACACACACACACGCACACGCACACATGCACGAAGGTCAGCAAAGATCTGTACCCACACATTTCTTATATTATCATATATTTTTCTTTTCCTTCTGGATGCAAAGTTTGTTTAGCCAATGGCAAACTATGCCAGGCTATTGAGCTTCTGCTGCATTGTGGAGTGCAGTAACATCATCTGTTTAACACAATGCTGTACCCCCGGCTCCAACTGTACATACTTTCCCCTTTTTCTTAAATTGTTTTTTATTATATTTTGACACCAACAAAGCTCTTTTGAATTTAATTTAATTGTGAGGTGAATGAAAACAAGTTGCTCAAACAGGGCTTGACATGAACTGTTTTGAGGCACTTGGCTTCTCTTGTTGATCCATTCGCACGATCCCATTCACAGAGTAATAATCAACCCTCTACATTAGATCCACCAGAATTCGAGTAATCCACAGAGAGACATCCCAATAGAAAAAAAAATTGGTCGACACCATGGTGAAAAGGAGCCAGTTATTTCCTCATTGCAGACAGGCAGACCAACATGTGCGCAAGCTGCACCAGAACCCAGAGGGCGTAAAAGTGCAATGCTACACTAATCGTCACAAAGTTACGCTGATGTTCTCTTCTTTTTGCTCTTTTTTGCACACTCTCTCTCTTTCTTTTTAAAATCTTTTTTACGGTTTTATTATTATTGTAACCTTGAACCTTGAAAGTGTTGCCCAGGCAGTGACACACCAAATGTGAATAATATAGCATTATGGATGCTTAAATTTGACCTTTTAACCGCTTTGTTGTTCGTATTTTTGTGTTAAAACTCATTTCAGACCCTTTTCTCTTTTCTTTCCTTTGCAGGATGAAGTATTTACAGGATTTGGACCAATCACTGAGCACAAAAGAATACAGAGCCCAACAAGGACCTCTGCAGGTGAACTTCATTTCACTTTATCAAGTTTCCCATGCAAAGGGATATTGATGTAAGGTTGTCATCCACCATGGATATAAAACGCACAAAGTTGAACATTTTTCAACTCATGTAATCAGTTGGGGATAAAGTCGGGGTCTAACTGTAGAAATCTTCACATTTAACAATTATGAAAACCTAAATTCCACAAATCAGGATGTTACGTATAAGGAGACACACACACACACACACACACACACACACACACACACACACACACACACACACACACACACACACTCTTATAGAGATGTTTTCACAATATACAGCAGGGAACTTGTTTGTTTGAGGCTTACCTGCTTAGAGATCCTATGAGATCTGAGATATTTGTAATGCCAAACTGTCTCACTGACTGTGTTCTGTGTGGTTCCTGCTAGGTCCCCACACACAGGAGAAGAAACCCCGTGGCCGGCCCCCGCGGGCCCTGACTGCCCAGAAAGCCACTGCAGGTCTCCTTTCTCCCTCCTCCCCCGCCTCCCCCTCCCAGGGGAAACCAGAGGTCGCCGAGAGGCCGTCCGAAAAAGTCAAACGACTGCCTGGGAGACCGCCCGGCTCCGGCGAGAAGAGGAGAGGTCGCCCCCCGGCCTCGAGCAGCCAGAGAGCCTGGCAAGCGGGCAACCATGCGGCGGCGGGGGAGGACGGCAGACAGGCGGCGCCCGAGCTGGGCATGGACACCGAGGAGGAGAGGGACAGGAAGGGCGCCAAGAGGACGTCGCCGGGCTCTGCTCAGCAGCAGCACGACGCTGAGGCCAAGCCTCCCAAAGGCGGGCGGGGGGATTCCAAAGTTACCAAGCTGAAACGGCTGAGGGAAGTCAAACTCAGCCCGCTCAAGTCACGCCTCAAGGCCTTGCCCGGTGTGCCCCGGCGCAGACGCGGCCGACCGCCGTCTGCCGAGCGGCTCAAAGCGGAGGCCGCCGCTGCGGCGGCTGCTGCTGCCCAGCTGTCCGCCTCTTGTGAGTCTGGGGATGGGAAACACAAGGCCTTCAGGGTCAGAGGAGACCGAGACACAGACCCACATGCTTCCCAGCAACCCAAGCTTAGGGACGTGGACGGCTCTGACCTCCAAGACTCGTCCAGTCCCCCCGCCTCCCCGTCCCCTTCCAAGCTCAACAGGCCGCTGGGTCTACGGCAGAGCCCCCGCCACGTGAAACCTGCCAGGAAGGTTCCCCCTGCCAAACGCACTGACGCCGCCATCGCTAAGCAGCTGCTGCAGCGCGCAAAGAAGGGAGCCCAGAAGAAGAAGCTCCTGGAGAAGGAGGCGGTGGCCATCGGGGGTCCCGTCGTGGCGGGAGGCATGGAGGCCGGCAACAGGAGGAGGAGGCGGACCCAGCTGAAGAACATCAGGCAGTTCATCATGCCCGTGGTCAGCACCGTCTCCCTGCGCATCATCAAAACCCCCAAGCGCTTCATCGAAGACGAATCCAGCTTCGGGGTCCCGCCGCCCCACATGAAGATGGCTCGCATAGAGACGGCCCCTTTGTCCGTCCCCGTGTCTGCCCAGTCCGCCTCCTCCGCCTCCTCCGCCTCTCCCTCGCCTGCCCTGGCGTCCTCCACAGCCTCCGCTACCGGCACAGGGGCCGCTGCTCCCGTGGACTCCGCTCCTCCTCCTAAGCCCCCTGCCCCCAGCCCCAGCGCACCCTCTGCGGCTGCTGCCAACCTGCTCAACAACAGCACCAATAACGCCGCCAACAACGCCACGAACGGGCGGTTCAGCAGCAGCGCGGCCTCCTGTGGCTCCAGTGCCCTCTCGCAGCACTCCTCGCAGCTCTCGTCCGCCGAGTCCTCCAGATCCAGCAGCCCGAGCCTGGACGACTCCTCGTGCGACTCCCAGGCTTCGGAGGGCACCCAGGCCCTGTCGGAGCCGGAGGACCACTCGCCCTCCTCCCCGGGAGAGAGAGAGGCCAATCTGTTGGACGACTCGCGTCCGCCCTCCCCGCCGTCGGAGCCCGAACCGGAACACGTGGTGTTGGTGGAGAGGGGCAGACGGGGGCGGAGAGGGCAGGGTGTGGGGAGGGGAAGTCTGGGCCAGAGAGGACGAGGCACGCTGACCACGGCGTCCAAGAAACCCATCATCAGCCCGGCCACGGGGGTGCTGATGTCCTCCTCCGCCCTCGGAGGCACTCAGCAAGCGTCCTCCACGGCCTCGTCCTCTTCTTCTCCCCCGCCTCCCCCTCTCCTCACCCCTCCTCAACCCCCCCAGTCAGCTTCCACCAGTGCAGCTCCGATTAGCGAGCACCACTCGCAGTCGCCCTGGATCATGCCTCACCCCATCACCCCCTTCCTCTCCGGGCCCTCTGTGCTTTCCAGCTTGCAGGACAAACGGAGCCGTTCCATCCTGAGGGAGCCCACCTTCCGCTGGACGTCCCTGTCCCGTGCCGAGCATCAGTGCTTTTCCAACGCTAAATACGCCAAGGAAGGCCTTATTCGCAAGCCTATATTTGACAACTTCCGTCCTCCCCCCCTCACGGCTGAAGACGTGGGGCTGATGCCCCAAGGTGCAGGTGGGGCGGGGGGAGCCGCTTCTGGTGTGTTTCCAGCCCCAGGTGGCGGAGCAGGGACGAGCACCCGCCTATTCTCCCCTCTGCACCACCACCACCACCAGCACCCCGCCTCGTCCCGCTTCGAGTCACCGCTCCAGAAGCGCAGCCCGCTGCTGCGCGCGCCGCGCTTCACGCCCAGCGAGGCCCACTCCCGGATCTTTGAGTCCGTCACCCTGCATTCGTCGTCCGGGAGCAGCCCCGGCTCGCTCTCCCCTCTCCAGTCGTCCTCCGGCTCCGGCAGGGCGTCCTCCCGGTACGGGAAGGGGGGGCGGTCCCTGAGCACCCTGCGCCATCCGCGGTCACCCTCGCACTCCATGACGAGGCGCAGTAGCCAAATGGGAAGCGAGCGGTCTGTGGGGAAAGGCTCCTCTGAACTGTCCGTGCTGACGAGCTCCGTCTCGAGCAGCAACCCCAGCACCTTGCCCGGGGTGTCAGCCAGTCCGCTCGCCACTAGTGCCTTAATCCCTGCGTCTTTCAGCACCTTCTCTACTGGCCCGCCGGACATGGCTTCACACGGGGCTCCTGACAGCAGAAGAGCGGCAGCCAGCAACACGGCCTCCTCTCCTTCTACATCCACATCCTCCTCTGCCTCCCAGCTGTTTCCCCTCTTCCCTTCCAGTGCCCAGGAGACGGGGCGGGGCGCCGGGAAAGGAGGGAGGGAGAGAGGTGCGTCCGCCACCCAGGAATCTGCACCCAAGGAGAAGGAGAGGGACTCGGAGAAAAGCCGAGAGAGGGAGAGGGAGAAAGAGAACAAGAGAGAGGGGAGGAAAGAGTGGGAGAAGAGGGGGAAGGCTTCCACGCCGGACACCTCTCCGCACGCGGCCTCCGGCCTCTTCGCCGTGGACGGGAGGGACGCGGACGACCATCTGGTGATGCCCCTCGCGCCCCCGAAAAAGACTCCTGGGAGAAAGAAGCAGGCGCCGGTCGACTCCGTTTCCGAAGCTCCTCCTCTTCCTCCTCCTCCTCCCGTCGACAGGGGTGGGCCGCTCTCCGCTGCCCCCCTCTCTTTCGCCAAGGGCCGCCTGCAGAAGAAGTGCAAACCCTCGGAGAAGGGAGCGGAGGCAGAGGACGGCGAGAAGGAGAGAGAGAAACCAAGTGCCCCCCAGCAGAGCCAGCAGCAGCAGCCCTGCAGGCAGCAGCCCCCCGCCCCCTCTCTGGGCTCCATGCTGGCCCACGCCGAGAAGCAGCCGGTGACAGACAAGCGCGTTGTGGGCCTGCTGAAGAAGGCCAAAGCCCAGCTGTTCAAGATAGAGAAGAGCAAGTCGCTGAAGTCTCCGGACCAGCCTAAAGTCCAGGTCCACTTCTGTTTTATAACATAATTATTAACACCATGTATAAGGTCTCGCACACTATCTAGGACTTGCAAAATAATATATGTTTCGGTCCTTAGACCCTCATCAGGACAAACATGATTGTCCTGAATGATGAAGGTCTATGGACCGAAACGTTGTTTGGTAAATAACGTGTTTTTGCAAGTCCTAGACTTAGCACTTTGTTTGCATTTGGGCCTTCCTTATGTCCTACACACCTGTCATTAACCACTTAGGTGTGCGTCTGCCCTTTTTTCAATGTAGAACATATCATTAAAAAATCCCTAATGCAGTGGTTCTCAAAGTGTGGTCCAGGGACACCAAGGGTTCCTTGAGGGGTTCCAGGGGTTCCCCAGCTAAATGTGTTAATATAATTGTTGAATGTTAATATAATTGTTGAATGTCTATAATTTTTGTTACATTTTTGAATAATTGTGAAAAGCTTGTGGGGGTCCCTGGGCCAAAATAATTTTAGTTGGGGGGGTGGGGGTGGCACGGCCACATATATACATTTGGGGGGGGTCCTGATAACCACTCTGGTTTAATGGTGATGTTGTGGCTGTTTGTGTGAGCAGGGTCAGGAGAGTGACTCATCAGAGACGTCGGTTCGTGGTCCACGCATCAAGCATGTCTGTCGGCGCGCGGCTGTGGCCCTGGGCCGCAACCGGGCAGTGTTCCCTGATGACATGCCCACACTCAGTGCCTTGCCCTGGGAGGAGAGAGAGAAGATCCTGTCTTCCATGGGGAACGATGGTGAGTAGTCCTCAACTTATATTAGCCTCGGAATGACTTGTTCTTGAGTTTTACACCCACCAGTGGCTGCAACTATCAATTATTTTCTTAGTGATTATTCTATCAACCTTTTTTTTAAAATAATTTAATGATTGAGAAGCATTTTTCTTTTATTGAATTGGCACGAAAATATTCTAATTGATTGTTCTATAATGCTAGACTAAATTGATTAGTCTGATTAACCACTTGAGCCTTGTTTTATACTCCATCGTACAACAATCAGCGTTTCCTCTAGGTTTACTGCTTTAACTCTTGTCATCTTTGTAAGTAAATGAAAGACTATGATCTAGATATGTGAAAAGTTCCTTTAGGTAACTTATATTGTGATTTGGTACTAAAATGAAATCGACTTGACTTTCAGCGTGTGGAGCATTGCCGGAGGGGTGCTATTTTTGACTTTTTTTGTTGCCTAAAATATGTTCTTTTATTGAAATCGGTTAAATTGATTAGCTCAATTAACTACTCAACATAATAGGTTTCCTCACAGACATGTATGACTAAACTAGGGCCAGTCTGATCAGTACAGGCTGCTGTTGCGTCTGTATTGATGTACACGTTACAGAACTGTTCAGTGTTCTTCTGCTTCCTTTTGCAGACAAATCATCGGTGGCGGGTTCTGAGGAGGCGGAGCCCCAGTCCCCTCCCCTAAAGCCACGGGAGACACGGAATAAGACCCTCCAGGAAGCCCCTCCCAAGAAGGGCCGTCGGTCGCGGCGCTGCGGCCAGTGTTCGGGCTGCCAGGTTCCAGAGGACTGCGGGGTCTGCACCAACTGTCTGGACAAGCCCAAGTTTGGGGGACGCAACATCAAGAAGCAGTGCTGCAAGTCAGTACTTCCTTCAGAGCTTTATTTGTATTGTATAGAATTACAGAGTTACAAAGCGCTTCACACAGCATAAAGATCAAAACAACACAAAAAGTGTGTGAGATATATGATATTTAGAAGAGCATAAAAGGATACAAGTGATAACATAAAAAGCATAAACACTTAATCAAGCATTATAAGGAAGGATACAAGTGTGCGAGAAACACAAAAACAGACTAATCAGGTAGTAAAAGAAAGTGTCTATATAAGTGTGTTTTAAGAAGAGAACACAAAACGTGTTAGGCTGATCTCCTCAGGCAGGTCATTCCAAAGTTTAGGGGCACTGGTGGCACAGGCCCGATCACCTTCTGTCGGGCTCTGCCCGAGGATCTCACTCTCCTCATATGGGGATTAAATGTCTGTGATGTAAGAAGTGTCTAGAGGCAGAGCCGTGCCTTAACCCATTTAGACCTGAGGCCCATTCTAAAAACGCCTTCTAAATCCTGACCTAAGTTTTCTGAAAAACTTCAAATATTTATTAAAAAATTACAAAAAATGAATGTTGCTATATACTGTACATAGCAACAAGAACCCCAAAAGGGGTTCCCGTCTTGAAAGGTATAGTTACAAATAAGGGTTCCCGCCCTAAATGGGTTTTAAAAGCACATAATCAATAACGTTCTGATCAATTCTAAAACAAATATGTAGCCAATAGATGGATCTTGTCTTTCTTTTTCTTTCAAATTTCAGTTTTACTGAAAGATTTTGTATGACTTTTCAGGATAAAAAAAAGTTGACCGATTCTGATTGTTGTCGCTGTTTGTTTTCAGGGTCCGCAAGTGTCAGAACCTGCAGTGGATGCCCTCTAAGATGATCCTTCAGAAGCAGGGAAAAGGCAAGAAGGACAAGAAGAAGAACAAGGTGTCGGAGAAGAAGGAAGGCCTTCATCTGGTCAAGACGCCCGGCTCCGAGCCCGCCATCAAGCCTGCCCCTGCACCCCCTGTGAAGGAGGAGGCTCCCCGCAAGAAGAGCGAAACTCCCCCTCCCCCAAAGCTGGGAGAGGAGAAGTCGAGATCGTCTCAGCACTCCTCTCCGGCCCTTACGCCCTCCCCCTCCCCAAAACATGACCTCACACAGACCCACAGTGCAGTGCCAGTCCAGGCCCAGTCTCCAGCCTCGACACCGGACTCCAAACAGCCCTCTGCCCCTAGTGGTGTGAGCAGGAAGGGACACAAGCTTCCTGCCTCCTCTTCCTCTTCCTCTTCGTCCTCTTCGTCCTCTTCGGGCTCCTCTTCTTCTGCGTCCTCCTCTTCCTCCAACTCCTCTTCGGCCCAGAACTCCCCTGCCCCAGCTACACAGACTCAGCCGCCTCCGCAGCAGCATCAGCAGCAGCAGACGCCGCCGGCTGGTCAGCCACCTCCCAAAAGAGACGCCATTCCTCCATGTGATCCCAAGAAGAAGCCTCAGCCACAACTGTCGCAACAGCAGGGCCAGGTCACAGGTGCGTGCATCTGTTCTGATTACAGGCTAATGCCTAAGTTAATACTCTGTCGCACCACCTGTGTCGCTTGCCAAAAAGAGCAGACTGTTTTCGGCAAGCGACACTGTCCTGTGACGGAGTGAGTAAAATGTAGCTTTATTTAACCACATGAACCATATCTTCCCTATTCTGAAGCAGGCAACTAAGTATAGGCTTTAAGTGGTTATGTTTCTGGCTCTAAATAGCGTATAGTTTACCCTATCGTCATTGCAAGTTATATCTCTATATGTATCCTTTTTTATTTCCCAGCACTAGAATTAAAACAGCAGAAGAAGCTCGCTCCACGCTCTCTTCTACCACCTCCTAAACAGAGACCAAAAGACAAGGTAAGAACTTGTCATTAACTCATCATGATTACTGTACCTTCATCCAAATCCTTCCAGTCTGTTGACATGATAGTAAATATAGTAAAAGTTCATAGCCTTGGGAACCAACGATTCCAGAGGACATGAGGCCCATAAGGCCAGGAGCCTATCTCCTGTTTCTGTAGTGTGAGGCAGCCTGATCATGTACAAGTACACTCCCTGAACATGACCCTCACCCTACTATGTCACAGGGACTTAACCCCAAATCCAACCCTTGTTGCTGAGTGCCAAGCAGAGGGTACCAGGGGGACACTCTAGACACGAGACCACTGAATTGGTGTTGACATGTAGACAGAACCATTATCATTTATGATAGCTGGTTATTTATGACCCAGCTAACCATTTCCTGGATGGTGACATGTTGAAACATGTTCAGAAGTCGGTTGTGCACATCCAGTTCGTCGCTAGCGCTGGACACAGAGTAAAGGTGGTTACACACCGGCGAATATGCGAATATACGCAAAATTCGGACTCATTAATTAGAACGCAGATATGCAGGATTGAATGGGTTAAAACAGAGAATACAACCAAAGTGTGAGGTGAGGCACTCTCTCTCTCTCCACATATTCGGTAACCATGTAAAATGACGTGCCTCCAATCAGTGTCTCTGTGCCCATAGACTCTCTAGCCAGACTGTTGCCTCCCACAATTTTCAATTGTTTCCATCCGTGGATAAAGCGGATGTCCCGCCTCTGTCTGGTCTTTGCAGTCGCGAAGCATATTCGGTTGTTAACACATTGGCTGCCAAAGACGCATATCTGCGTTCTAATTAATTTCTCGCCTGGCTGCCAAAGACGCAGATCTGCGTTCTAAAAAAAACCAGACCCAAAAGACCAAGGAGATATGATTTATCGAAGATTTAAACTCCTATCCACTTCCTTGTTAACTTAAAACTTAAAAATTCTGTATCTCGGCTCCTACTAGTACTTTTTCTTTCAATGAAAAATCTCTGGCAGTCTACAGCAAAAAATCTGAAATAATTCTGGCAGATTAGGTGTTAAGACGTGACGTTGCCCCCGCTAGAATAACTTCCGGGTCCAAGTGTGTATTTTCCCAATATGCGCAGTGCTGTGTCCCTCACTGTTTTAACACATCTGAGACTAAAATAACGACTAAAGTGTCATTCTACCGCTTTCCTGGCAACAACAAAAAGAAGAGGAAATCGTTTTTTTATATACATCTATATATAAATATATATAAATAAATATAAAAAATATATATTATAATGTTAATAATAATAATAAATAAATACAAATATAAATATATTAGCCTACTTTTTACTGTCTATGATATTAGCATTAAGACCCTTATTAACCCTCAATGGTTCATTTCTGAAAAAGGAGGTTATTGTAAAAAGATTTACAGGTTCCAACATGTTTGTTTACAATGAAGAGTGGACGGCGCTGGTGCCTTTTGGACCCGGACGTGACGTCGGACTACAAAATGACGTCAGACTTAAGAACCGACTACTGTAGCTTGCTGCTTAGCAGTAATTAAAATGAATATTTTAAAGATATTTTATTTTCGTTAACAGAAATGACAAACAAATGACAGCTTCTTTCCTCACGGTGTAGTTCCAGACATAGAGATTGTGAATAGTAGTCTGTCCCACGCGAGACTACCGTACCCATAACATTGTACAGTATATACTGTATATCGTCTGTCGGGTGGAAACCTCATATATCCAAAACTGTTACTTTTCAGGATTTAAATTCAAAAGTAGCAAAAAGTTGATCAAAACGCGACGCTTCGCGACGCTGTTAGAGCTTGTGGATCTGCTACTTTTGATGTTTTTGTGTGACGCTGTTGTATGATCAAGTGGGCATTAATTTACCCAAAAAAAACACAAAAAGTTAGAATATGGAGATAAGAGGTTTCTGCCCAACAGCAACAAGATACTGTATATCATGGTTAGTGTGGGTTATTGACAACTGTAGTGGTCACTCATCAGGGTCTGGAATATGCCCAGGTGGAATGGCCTCCCTGTCCAATCTTCAGCGATCAATAGTAACTTACTATGTGGGCAGTTTATGAATGAAGTCACTCAATAGTAACTTACTATGTGGGCAGTTTATGAATGAAGTCAGTCAATAGTAACTTACTATGTGGGCAGTTTATGAATGAAGTCACTCAATAGTAACTTACTATGTGGGCAGTTTATGAATGAAGTCACTCAATAGTAACTTACTATGTGGGCAGTTTATGAATGAAGTCACTCAATAGTAACTTACTATGTGGGCAGTTTATGAATGTAGTCAGTCAATAGTAACTTACTATGTGGGCAGTTTACAGTTGTGATGTTCAGTGGCAAAGCTGTGTAGATGAGATAAGACCTTTAATGATCCCGCTGGGGAAATTCAGGCGCCAAAGACAGTGCAGCAGTTAAAAACAGGCAAGGGAAAAAGTACTAGATTCAGACAGCATGATGGAGAGACCTCACAGTCAAGGCAAACTGGGAACCCACTAACAACAACACTACATGTTTACTGCAGTGGTGCTGACAGTTAGCAGAATCTGTCTTGAGAGATTACTGTCAAGGCAACACCATCAGTAAGGTGGCAAAAAGAAAAGTATATATAAATAAATATATATATATATATACGTATGTATATAAATAGATATGCAACATACAATATACAACACTATACACCCTCAGCAGGGCTAGCATAGTGCACAGGGGTCGTCAACATGCCGGCTTGTGATGGACATTTTCCTCAAACATTTTTTTTTCCATGGACATACAAAATGAGTGATCAATAATATTACCATAAATACTAATATACTAGTCCAGAAGACACGATGGAGAACACAGGCTGTGTTTTTAAAGACGGAGAGTGGTTACTCATCATCCCGTTGTACTTTATTGTATTTTATTAAGATAGTAAGTAGGAAAGCTGAGAGGGAAGGCGTAGATGGAGCAATTAAATGTGTACCCTGTTTAAAACATTGCTTTTAAAGTCATGTGTATTATTGTTGTTTTTTCCATGGTCACCTCTGTACTTTTGTCTACTTTCTACTTCACTTCCTTCACTTAAAATGGTGATTCACTGAGTGCTTTGAACTTTTCAAAGCATTAAAGACAATCAGAGACAGTGAAAATAATCGTCATATTGATGTCATCCACCGGTCATTATAACATCTAAGCTTTAAAAACAGACAGGGCTCAGACAGATTTTTCAAGGCCCAGTCATTAAGCATGCATGTTCTGTATCCGCCACTCTTTGGTACCTGGTTTAATACGTTTTGAATACCTGTCTGGTAGAGTCTTGATTAGAGTGTTAATGTCAATTGGCATTTGGGAAACCCAGCTCTTATCCTGTTAAGTCAAAATCAGGTAATTCATTGGCATGTAAGATTATTTTTTTAATGGCAGTGGCGTTTCTGGGTGTTTTGGCAACCAGTGGTTCTCAAAGTAGGGTCTGGGGGCCCCCAGGGGTCCTTGAGGTTTCCCCGCTGCAAAATTGCTTAATAGCATCAAAATCAGTTTAACCACTGTAAACATATTTTATACATCAGCTACAACAATGGACAGCAGACATCTTGTCTTGATGAGAGTGCCTGTTGTGAATATGAACAGTGTGGATAATCCAATATCACGATGATGAGTGATTTAAAGAATAATTTTCTTATTTTAAATGTATTGAAGTAAAAGTGGAAATTGTGATGAGTAGGCTATAAACTCAAGTAAAGTATACTTCCCTACAAAGCCAAAGTGCAGAAACTGTGTTTTTTTAGGGCAGTATAGAAAGAAGTATTACACCACTGGTATTTCTGCAAGAATTAAATCAGTGTCCTACCTATTCTGAAGAAAACCTGGAGACTGGCAAGTCAGCCACTGTATAATGGCTCTAGTGTTTTTAGTTTTTTAAATGAAAGACTTGCCACGGACATGGACAAGTCTTGCCACGGACACGTTTGTCCGTGTACGGACACATTGATGACCCCTGATAGTGCAAGACAAGTAAGAGTACGAGAGAACACACAGAAGCATACTGTACCATACTGAACAGAGAACACACAGAAGCGTACATTTAATGTTAAATTCTGTGTTTATATCGGGCCTTTTAACCAAAGCGATTTTACACTCGCACATTCACGCGCCGACAGCAGAGGAAACCCACGCAAGGCACCATCCTGCTCATCAGAAGCAGTTAAGGGGGTTTCAGTCAGTGTCTTGCTCAAGAACACTTTGACACTAAAGGGGGGGGGGCAGTAGCCTCGTTCCCAGCCTTACTCATCTGCGAAGAGAAAAGCCTGGTCACGACCTAAAGCAGAGTGTCTAATGGGGGCGGGACTTCTTTCCTACTTTTTCGACCAATCATAACACTTGTTTCATTCACAGAGAATGTAAATAGATTTGTAAAGCGTCAATGTCATTTCCTTGGGTGGTACTTCCGCCAAATTCCAGTACTTCCGTTTAGACACTCAACCGGCTAAGTCATTATTGAGAAATTAACGCTGACGGGGTGATTAGACCGTGACGCGAATATCCTACTCATTATGTGGATATGTACTTAATAAAGAAATTAATAAATTGACACAAAAGTAACAACAAAAGAATTTCACACTGTTTCACAAATCCCAGGACTTGGCCATACACATGGCATGAGATTTGATTTAGCTTTAATCCATGTTGGATGTTCACACTGTGTTCACCCTGTGACTCATCTCTTCCTATTTCCTCACTTTCCATCTGTCCACTCTTTTTCTCTGTGATGAAGCAGGAGAAGCCGCTGGCCACTAAAACCCCTGGCAGCAGTACTTTAAACTGGCTGAGCACTCCCTCGACTGGGGGCCAGCAGGCCAAGCCCAGAGCGCCCTGCGACGGAGTGCATCGTATCCGAGTGGATTTCAAGAGGGACCATGACGTGGAGAAGGTGTGGGAAGCGGGTGGCCTCAGCCTGCTCACATCTGTGCCTGTCACACCCAGGGTGCTGTGCTTCCTGTGTGCCAGCAGCGGAAACGTGGAGGTGACAACAACAACACACACAGAATCAGAGGAAGAGCAACAAGGCTACGAGTCATTCCTTGTTCTCTCCGATTATTCTCTTTCTGTCACTTCTTTTGGTGATTTATTCTATCGACTCGATGGGGCGGCCATAGCTGAGTGGTTAGTGAGCCCGCCTAGGGAGCCAGAGGCCCTGGTTGCCCCAGGTACGATTCCAGGCCACGCCAGCATATGTGTCGATGAAATGAAATTTGTCCCTGAGCAAGACTCTTAACCCCTAATTGCTCACAGGCCCTCATTGGAAACAAGCCCGCAAGGACTTTCATGAACGTCCTGTTAAAGGATCTACACCATGAATTTAAAAAAAATATTTGGTATTTAATATCATATGGTGTATGTCCCTCAAACCTTTTTCAAAAGGTTTGAGCCTAAATCATCACTCAGATATACTCATCCCAAGTCAATTGTCTCTGGCTTATACAGCACTTTCAGATGCAATACCAAAACGTCCTCTTGGGCAGGGGGGGGCTACTGAGCAATTCTGTCTGTTAATAAAAAAAATGATTAAAAAAAATGATTAAAAAAAACAGAAAATGGAAAAATTCTGCATAAAAAGAAGCATCTAAGAAAAATACAAAATCGAAAAAAAAACACTTTGAACATTTTTGAACAATTCCACCAAGTGTTTGAGGTGCCTGTTTCACCCACTTCCGGGGGGCGGAGCCAAAATCCGAGCCCGAAGTATTTGTTCGTAGACCCCCACTTAGGGGGGGTAGAAAAAGTTTTGGAGCGATTCGGGCACTTTTCATTTAACATTGGGTTTGCCATCATTAATGTTTGTGATGTCAGAAACATTGCCATTCTGAGATCGCCTGTTCAGACACGCCCATTCTGGAAATCCATGAAATGAGAAGGAATGACTGAATTTTAAAAAAAAAGATTGTTTTGGGTACAAGAGACACTGGGGACCCCAAAAAATACAAAAAACCAAGAAAAAAGTGATTTTCATGGTGTAGACCCTTTAAAAGGAATTATACACGATTTTTTTTTATAGATTTTTATAATCAACTAAATTGATTAACCACTTTAAAGGCAGGGTAAGTGATATTATTTTTTGTTAAAATAAGTGTTAAATGACTCTATATTCTCATCATAATCATTGCTAGATTGGAGAGACAGGGAGACCCCTGTTACTGAACAAACACTCTATAGAGTGTTTGTTCAGTAACAAGGGTCTCTCCAGCTCTTTAGAAAACAGACAATGAATTTTCAGGTCGGGATACCAATTTTATCCAATCAGGAGAGAGAACTCACACAGGATAAAGGATAAACAAGTGAACTTGGAAGTGATGAAACAAAGAAATGAGCTGACAATTGAAACGGTGAAGTGTACAATAGCCGAGCTAGAATAATAGCTGATCTACAAGCTCACTACAAGTCATGATGCATTCTGAGCTTGTAGATCTAAAAAAAAACAACGTTTGAAACGTTTTGAAAATGTAATTAACAATTATTGCTATTTATCCTACTGTATTCAAAATAGTTTTATTACTATTTCATAAGAATCGATTATGTTTTATAACTGATTAAATTAGACTACGGTAGTAGTTCGATTAACTGCTGCGTTGTTTTTTTCACACTAACACTGTTGCTTTTGGTCCTTCTCTTCCACTCGTCCTTTCTCTCTAGATTTATAGAATACTAAGTGAGGAATGAATACTAAGTGAAGCCAGGGTAAACAAACTGCCCATCTCCATTGACACTAAATGCCTTCAAGCTCTCACAAGCCGCGTGCTAACCCCTCAAGTTCCCATTTAACCAGCCAATTAGTGTTAAGCACTCCGGAGATCTATGGTAATGTACTTAAGTGTACACTGAGCTCTCGTAAAAAAAAAAAAAAAAAACCCTAATTGTCTCTTTTTTTCTCCCTCTCCCTCTGTCTTTTCTAGTTTGTCTTCTGCCAGGTGTGCTGCGAGCCATTCCATCTCTTCTGCTTGGGGGAAACGGAGCGCCCCCTACAGGAACAGTGGGAGAACTGGTGCTGCCGACGATGCCGCTTCTGCCAGGCATGCGGGCGCCAGCACCAGAAAACTAAAGTAAGCGCCAACCTCTGCCAATCTCTGCTATGTACTTAACAGCAGGGTTTCTCAAAGTGGGTGCTGTGGCGCCACGGTACCAAGTCCTTGGGGTGCCGCAGAATACTTTGATCATATTTTGAATTGATCAATATCACTTCAATTTAACCACTTAGACAACTCTATACTTAATAAAAAAGGACCTGAGTTGCACTGTACTTGGTGCGTTCTTTTTCGATCTGCACCAAATCTCTTTGTGGAAAATCGCAGATCTACAAGCTCTTGTAGATTGATTATTATTAGGGATGATGGGCTATAAAGTATAAAGTCGTTTTCAATCTGTCCTAAGGGAATAGGATATTCTCTCAAGTTTGCCTCGTGACATGCTGTATCTTAACGGGGAGAGATTTACATATTTACGTGCCGTAATGTATCATAAATGTAAGGTGCTGTAAATTAACAATATAATTCAGGGGTGCCGTGGATTAAAACGTTTTATTTACAGGGGTGCCCTGAGCCCAAAAAAGAGAAGAAGCAGAACGTGGAGCCATGAAGATGTTTCATTTCTCATGTGGCTTTCATTTGAGGATAATTGTTCACATAAAATGTAAGGACAGATCATTAGTGGCAAAGACTACAGGGTTGTCTTCATAGATCATAATTTCTATTGATTTGTTCCTGCTCTCTGGAACACACAGTAGAAGCAGTCCTTACTTTCACACATTCAGTGGACAGGAAATGATGATTAATTTCCTAACACACAGTTGAGAGAAGTCTAGCATGAACCGCGTTTGAACTGCTTATTCGTAGCTTCGAGCTTTTCTGACACTGTCATATGACGATAATATAAAATAGGACATTCATTTATGAAAGAAAAACAAAAAATATGAAATCTGGAGCTACAACCCCTCCCGCTCACTCAGATCAGCTAACACAGGGAAGCTGTTGGAACCTTCCCTAAAACTTCCGGGACAACGCTCCACACCTCCCAGACTCTTCTCCCTTATGGCTCCCAAACTGTGGAATGAACTCCCCATTGCGGTTAGAACTGCAGACTCGCCATGCAGTCTTATGCAAAGGTTAAAATGTAATTTAGAGCATGTTATTTAGACAGATGCCAGGTTCATTTGTTGACCTGGCATCCTATAGTTTGTATAGTTTCAATGTACATATATTTGTTTATATTATTATAATGTTTAGACTGATAATAGGTTCTTTGTTTACCTATGATCCTAGATTTCTGAGTCTCTATGCATTTTATGTATTACCTTGTGTTGATGGATTTTTTGGGAATTTATGCCTTTATTGACAAGACAGTAGGCTGACAGGAAATGGGGAGAGAGAGATGGGGAGTGACATGGAGCAAAGGCCGTCGGGCTCGGGACTCGGAACCCGCGACACGCTGTCAGGCTACACTGAGCCTAGGTTGCTGGACCGCTACGCCAGCGGGCCGTATTACCTTGTGTTTACCTTGCTTACTGTAAATCGCTTTGGATTAATACTAAATCCAAAGCGATAAATGCCTAAATTGCGTAACGTTTCTGCCCGACAGCGACGATAATGACTCCAGCGTCCATGTGAACTAATGTGACTTTTTAAATGATCTAACTTAACCTCACACCTTGTCTCTTCCCTGTAGCAGCAGCTGCTAGAGTGTGATAAGTGCCGTAACAGCTATCACCCAGAGTGCCTGGGTCCCAACCATCCCACCAGACCCACCAAGAAGAAGAGAGTCTGGGTATGGATGCCTCCTGCCTCCTCCTCCGCTCCGCAACCTTCTGCCATTCACCACACATTCATACTCTATGTTCTCACCGGACACTCTAAAGCTGGGCTCACACATAAGGATTTAAAAAAAATCTTAAACGATTTTAAAATCTGGAAGCATCACACACTACAGGATAATCTTGTAAACTTCTCTCATCAGATTATCTTAAACATTCACACACTACACGATTTGAAAATAATGAGGCATCACACACACACACACACTACAGGATTCTATTCAGATTCTCTGCGTTGACCTCGTGTCATTTCATCTCACGTCATCACATGCGGAAGCAGCAGTATGACTAGCAGATGAAAAAAACAATGAATGGAGCCGGTTTATTTGCAGTGGTGTTATAATAAATTATGTCTGAGAAGACACGTTTATAGACTGTGCTCTTCCCACATATCTACAAGCCTCAGCTGTCCACACACACCCCACAGGTTGTTTGGACCGGTCTCCGTGGCAAAAGTCGACTCATTCATTCACTTCACGTCTGTCTGCTTGTAGTCTTGTCTTTCTCTCATTTTCATTTTCACCACTGAGCCGGTAGAGCATGCCTGCTTGCTCAGGGGAGAACTTGAATTTTGAACTCCAGGCGGTACCACAATTTTTAATACCCAATTGGCCAAATTGTCAAACATGACTTAGAAAGAGGCAAACATTGTGAAAATAGCCGATCTACAAGCTCGGCTATTTTCACAATGTTTATCTGTGGAACCGAGTCAAACTAAATTGAATGCCTATACACTTCGAAGTGCTTATCAGGGTGGGGGGGGGTCCCGAGTTCAAATATGATTATTTTGGGGGGTCGCGGCCTGAAAGGGTTGAGAACGACTGCTTTAGACCTTCACACCAGTGTCACTTTGTACATACAGCTGTCTGCAAGTGTCACAGTTCCTGCCATTTATTTTGTCTGGTGTGTTCTTTCACACTGCCCAGGTCTGCACCAAGTGTGTGCGCTGTAAGAGTTGCGGAGCCACCAAACCAGGGAAGTCCTGGGACGCCCAGTGGTCACATGACTTCTCCATGTGTCATGACTGTGCCAAACTCTTTGCTAAAGGTGAGCTAAAGGTCAACATCTGGTAGTCTGGTTGAGCTATGATTTCTTGACAAGATTACTCGATCACTTCACCACACTCACGACCATAGAATGGCCCACCACGGCCCTGAAAACGGAAAAGATTCTGGGCACTTGGATCAAGTTCATTTAATAAAAGCCAAGCTTTCAGTCAGTCGACTTTCATCAGGGCAAAACACGCGTCACAATTAAACAAGCACTTGTTTTGTATGTAGGTCTGTCTGAGTGTCTAAATGTAAAATGAAAAATCGCAAAAAAAAACAAGCACTACGATTACAATCATGGATTACACCTGTGCTGTCTTACTCTTGCCCAGATACGAGATGTAGTTTAGAAGACATTTACTTTGTAGTCCCCTCTAGATGCACACAGAAATGGCTATGGAACACAAAAGTATGAAAAATCCATATCACAAGTGTGAATAGAGTTCTTAACAGCTAACTGTCCCCTTTTAAGTTAACACATTGATTGCCAAGATATTAAACATAGTTTTCTATCCCCGTGCCGGCGTATAATTACCTCAATCCGATGATATTTGAAACGCCGTGGAACCGACATTGTGTAAAAAAAACACACGGAAAAAGTTTCCTGTGAGTAGACGGAAGGATCTGTGTATCCATGGGAACGACAAGTTTCCAACCGCAATCCGCCATTTTGGAGCTTTGGTCCGCTGAAAACGGGTGGTTTTCAATGGAAAAAAAAGAAACTGAGTTACAGCCGTTTTTCTGAAAATCCCATCATTGGGGCGGATGGAAGTGAGGTTTTTTGGAATGATGTCACATCCACATTTTTCTTCTCTGAGAGACGATCGATCATTCCAAAGCTGTGTTAGGTCGCCCCTTGTGGAATTTTCCCCCAAAAATGTAAAAACGAGTTAACTCGATCTAGGCAATCAAGCGATGGATTCTAAAAACGAGTTAACTCGATCTAGGCAATCAATGTGTTAAAGGACAAGTCCGGACTAAAATAACATAGCCTTTTTTTCCTTATATTGATCCCAAATGACTGGCCATGGGGTCTATTTGCAGAATTGCCCCTATCGTCCAGTTTCCCCATAGCATAGAGCAGAGCCCATAAGCATATCGCTACTTAGGCTACTTATTTGTTACAGTCGAAAGTTTTTTTTTCATGAATCTGTTATTAGTTGTCAATACACATACATCCATGCCTTGGTTATTCCACACGAGCCGCCGTAGTCCCGGAAAAGACGCGCTGTGATTGGCCAGTACAGTCACTTTGATTGGCCGTTGTGCCGAACGCTCACCCCAAAACATGATTTACGAGACTGTGGCGGCTCGTGTGGGACAAGGACAACCAAGGCATGGATGCGTGTGTAACTGAACTAATAACTGAGCATGCGCAACAAATAGCATAAGTAGCGATATGCTTATGGCCTCTGCTCTATGCTATGGGGCCTGCTGGGGAAACTGGACGACATGGCCAGTCATTTAGGATCAATATAAGTAGAAAAGAATATGTTATGCTATGTTATTTTAATCCGGACTTGTCCTCTAAGGCCGGTTAAGCACTTGTAAGCAACAACTATTATCTGTAGCACTATGCACACCTTGTTATGAAAAGTACATTGCAAATAAAATGACCATTAGTAGTTGTGGTAGCAAAGTTATTGTTGTTGTTTATTAGGTCTAAGTTTGTCATGTTGAATCTCTCAGGGAACTTCTGCCCACTGTGTGATAAGTGCTATGATGACGATGACTACGATAGCAAGATGATGCAGTGTGGTCGCTGTGACCACTGGGTCCACGCCAGGTGTGAGAACCTCACAGGTCAGTAGCATCCATACATCCATCCATCCTCCACATGATTTATTACACCACCTAGAGAACCCAGTGGTGTAAAGTAACCAATGTACTCAAGTACTTAAGTACACTTTTGAGGAATGTTTTACTTTACTGGAGTATTTACACATTTCTATACCTTTACTTCTACTCCACTACATCTCAGAGGCAAATATTGTACTTTTTACTCCACTACAATTATTTTAAAACTTTAGTTACTTGTTACTTTGTAGATTTTGATTATTATTACAAAACATGCATTAACCACTTCAGCCCTATGCATACTTAGGCTATTTGAAAATAGCCGATCTACAAGCTCACAACGCGTCGCAAAGCGACCCGGTGTGAGCTTGTAGATCTGTTATACATTTGGAAACTTGTGAAATGGTACATTCTGCAACATGAGTACAAGTTTTTACTTTCAGTACTTAAGTATATTTTCATGCGAATACTTTTGTACTTTTACTCAAGAAAATTTTGATTGCCGGAGTTTTATTTGCAACAGTATTTCTACATTGTGGTATTGGTAGATTTTAAATGTAAGTACTTCTTCCACCACTGCTAGAACCTAAGGGGACCATCACTACAGAGAGACGCGCTGCTAGATACACGTTGCCAGCAACCACTAGAACCGCTGATCTAGTAATAAATAAACAAATCCATTAATAATTGTTGAAGTGCAAGTGTTGAGTATAAAAACAGTAGAGCAACATCAACTGAAGCATACTGTAAATGACATATCATCATGTGATAAATGACATGGTATCGGAATGGCATTAGACTGGCATACTCACTATGAGTGCTCTCTGTGGGTAACACATTGGAAAGATGTGGGACCTGACAGCGGTGTGTGTGCGTGTGTGTGTGACGATAATGACTTGTCTTCTTTTAGACGAGATGTACGAGCTGATGTCCAAGCTGCCAGAGAGCGTAGCCTACACCTGCACCAACTGTACGGAGCAGCAGCCGGCCGAGTGGAGGACGGCCCTGGAGAAGGAGCTGCAGGGCTGCGTCCGACACATCCTCACTGCCCTGCTCAACTCACGCACCTCCACACACCTGCTGCGCTACAGACAGGTGACACGACGCTTTGTTTGGTCCCCCACCAGACCTCTGGGCTGGGGGGGTGAATGCCCTCCCCCAGATCCCTACCCTAACTATAGCCACCTTAGAACCGTGGCGTGACGTCCCTATTCTGGGGGGCGAACATTCAGCAAAAATAGCCGATCTACAAGCTTCACAACTTGTTGTGAGCTTGTAGATCACACTCTGCCCCCACTTTCAGAAAACATCCAGTAAATAAGGTTTTGGGATGACAGGAGTCCACCCTGGTAAACTCACCCAAGCCAAAACAAATACAAGCATACTCTAATCATCAATATACATTTAATTTCACAGTTAACAGTAGAGCGGCTTCCAGAGCATTACAAACATATGCTAGACATTTACAATGTATATTTATATGGCTCTGATTACACCAAGTACAGTCAATACAAGTTCATCCACTCATGATGTCATGAGTCTTCATACCGGACTGCTGATTTTTCAGCAGTTATGGAGAACTTTTCTCATTTTATGTCTTTTCCATTGTATTTTGTTTATTTTATTAACTGATACTTTTGTCCAGATATGGAATGTTATGAAAATACCGGTATCTAAAGTTGTTCCATACCTACCTTTTAAGCATATTAACAGTGCCTAGCCTTAACTAAAATGATGACACACACACACACACACACACACACACACACACACACACACACACACACACACACACACACACACACACACACACACACACACACACACACACACACCTATGCCTGTTTGCACAAATCCAGATCCAGACCCTCCCACTTGAGCGTATAAAATGACAGCATGTTCTTGTGTCAGGCGGTGAAGCCTCCGGAGCTGAACCCAGAGACGGAGGAGAGCCTACCGTCCCGTCGCTCTCCAGAAGGACCCGACCCTCCTGTCCTGACCGAGGTCACCCCCCCATCCCCCAGCGACGCCCCACCTGACCTGGAGTCTGTAGAGAAGAAGATGGATCTGGGCCACTATAAATCAGTGGTGGGTTTGTTTTCTTTTTCCTGCTGCCTTTAGCTCACCTGAGGACTCATATTTAACCCTGGCATCCACATTTTGGCCAAAGGCGGAAAAGACATTTAGATCCTGTGGTGGTGTATGACTACTACTGATTCATAAGTGGTATTCTATTTTTATTTCTATCCCCTGAGCAAGCAGGCGTGCTCTATTGGCTTAGTGGTAAACATATCAGCACTTGTGCGAGGGATCCGGGTTCGAATCTCGGGCAGGACAATGATGTTTTCTAATAAATGTGAAACTTGAATTTAAACGACCACACTGGCTAGTTGTAAAAACAAATCTGTTAATGTCTTTATTTTAGCAGTTGTTTACATTTTGTCCAAAGTTAGTACCGAACTCGCCTGAGTAACTGAGTCCATTTGGGGGCTAAACTTCACTGCTTTATTAATTCATGGATATTTTAGCTCGTAAGTCATTCTTGTCTCCACAGCCAATTTTAGACTATCAATCCGCGCTATTAAAATGCAATGATAACATACAGACTATAGCATACATATTACATAACTACATTTTGAGTGTTATCTCAGTGATGTTTCAAATCTCTTCAAGTTGGTTTTCATACTGTACTGAAATGAACAGAATGCATTTTCCAAACAAACCACGGTTCTGTATGTTCTGAAAAATGTTCAGTCCCGCTAGTTCAGCACCATGGACAGGGTCAGCAGTTTGTGAACTTCAGCATAGGAACGTGCAAACGTCAGCAAGATATTTAAGGCATTCTGACTGGTTTATTGTCTGTTCTGCCCAGACTACAATTTACATTTTAGGCATTTAGCTCTTATCCAGAGTGACTTATAATAAGCAAGGTAAACACATGCAGAGAGACAGTGTGTAGTGCCTTAGTAAACTAGGATCACAGGTAAAACAAGAATCTAGCATCGGTCTAAACCAGTGGTTCTCAAAGTGGGGTCCTGGAACCCCCAGGGGTCCTTGGGGTGGTTCCAGGGGGTCCCCAGCTAAATGGCATCACAATCATTTTAAGCACTTTAACCATATTGTGTACTTTGGCTATTCAAAAATAGCAGATATACAAGCTCACTGCGAGCTTGTACATCTACAAGTTTTAAAAATCTTTGAAAAATCAAAAAAATATTTGGAAGATTTTGAATGCCACTCGAATCTGGGCAGGGGGCCCGTGGGGATTTTGTGCACAGGGCCCATTTTCACTTTAATCCGTCCATGGGTTGCGTGCCATGAGGCAAACCAAAAATAGACACTATTGTCTGTGCGCGTCACTGGGGCGCAACTAAGTATATCACTCTTAAGAAGCGAGATACAGCCCTTTTCAGTTATAAGTTAAACAAGGAAAACAAAAGTTGTATTTTTTATTTTATTTTATTTTTCAATTTTTTTTTAAAACACGTGAAACACGTTAATGGCACGTTGCACCATAGCGCTAAAACACGTGAAACACGTTAATGGCACTCAATGAGTTAACACATTGATTGCCAGAATTATTTCAGATTTTTTGCATTTTCATGCCAGGGTTTTTACATTGAAAAAAAAAAGTACTCAGGAGCTGAGATACAAAATGTTTAAGTTTTAAGTTAACAAGGAAGTGGATGGGAGTCTAGATCTTCGACAAATCATATCTCCTTGGTCTTTGGGTCAAATAAAATAAAAAAAAACGAGTTAACTCGATCTAGGCAATCAAGCGATGGATTCTAAAAACGAGTTAACTCGATCTAGGCAATCAATGTGTTAAGCACTTTTTTTTACTTTGAAAAAATAAAAAAATAAAAATCGTAATGGCCAGAAATAGATAATAATAATTTCAATGAGTTAAGATGTTGCGATAAGATGTTGCGATAAGAAATTGCGCGTGAGATTGTCAAGAAACGGCATGTTG
This sequence comes from Gymnoscopelus braueri, assembly GCF_963280865.1. NCBI lineage: Eukaryota > Metazoa > Chordata > Actinopteri > Myctophiformes > Myctophidae > Gymnoscopelus > Gymnoscopelus braueri. The sequence goes on from NC_137606.1 coordinate 8,142,361, forward strand.
TGCTATCAAGATAACAAGCGTCAGGGGCACGGTGGCGCAGTCGGTAGCGCTGTCGCCTCACAGCTAGTCCTGGGTTCGATTCCCGCCGGGGACGCTGTGGGCGCTGGGGGCGTGTCTTCTCCTCCGCGTCATCAGCGCCCATACCCTAGGTGGGGTTGGTGAAAGGGCCTACTCTGTGTGGAGTTTGCATGTTCTCCCCGTGTGTCCTAGGGTAGTTAATACCCTCACAAAAACATGTAGTAATCCTGGTCGCTATACCGCCTCCCCCATGGCAGCCGGGGCGCCTGATGGAGGGGAAGGGAACTGGTTGGAATAACGTGTTCCTTCCACGCGCTACGTCCTACCAGGGAAACTCCCCCCTGTCAGGTGACAAGAAGGTCAGTTGGCTCTCATGCATTGAAGGAAGCATGAGCTCGGCCCTGGCCTCCCTAGGCTGAAGGGGACTGGTGTAGCGCTGGTGTAGGGCAGGCGTAGCGCCCAGGATCACTTAGGAAATTGGCACCTGGTGAAAAAAAATGGGTTACAAAAATCGCGGGATTAAAAAAAAAAAAAAAAAAAAGATAACAAGCGTCACTTAAGGCCAGACCGCACCAATGCAACTAGTCGCAACAAAACCGTTGCACGCAACCACTTGCAACTACTTGCAACCATTATCCCCAATGGCAGTTGCCAGGAGTTGCATTGGTGTGGACTGTCCTTAAAACAGTTTTGTTGTAAGGAGTTGAGACTAGTTGCATTGGTGCTGTCTGGCCGTTAGATGCATCACACTTGTCTTCAGATTCCAAGTCAAATAGCAGGGGGAAAGGAGTTCATTTATTTATATCTATATACTGTATGTCTCTGTCGGGTGTAAACCTCATATGTCCAAAACTGTTACTTTTCAGGATTCAAATTCAGAAATGGCGCAGCGTTTCGAGCTTGTAGATCCGCTACTTTTGATGCTTTTGTGTGACGCTGTAGTGTGATCAAGTAAGGCGTTAATTCACGAAAAAAACACAAAAAGTTAAAATATGGAGATAAGAGGTTTCTGCCCAACAAGCAAAGATATCTTTTTTAGATGTATTCCATTGTGGCGTCCTTAACAGCCTCCGTCAGTATTGCCTCCGTATTGCATGATCAAGGGTGTAGCTTTTCAAACACCTGGGCCGAGACATGCCTGGGGGCAGACTGAGTACTTACCATAATAGTTCAGCAGAAGTTCACTTTAGCAGAAGGGCAGAAGAGAGGGCCTGAGGAAGCATGGTGAAGACGCAGACACAAGGGCTTTTTCGGGAGGATGTCTTTCCCAGGTGTTTCGCCCAGGCATACATGGTTTTGAGGTTAGGTTTAGGCATTATTTCTGTGAGGTTAGGGTTAGGCATAGGTGTTTGTGAGGTTAGGGTTAAGGCATAGTTTTAGTGAAGTTAAATGTCAAGGTTTAAGCGCAATCAAGGAGAAACACCATGGAAAGAGGGAGTTCCGGGGTTTTTCACACGAGAGAGAATGTTGAGCAGAGGAAGCTAGACATGGGAAGGGGCAGTGAGTGGTGTAGTAAAATGTTTATGTATTTTTACTTTACTGGAGTATTTCCAATTTTTTGTACTTTTACTTCTACTCCACCACATCTCAGAGGCTAATATTGTACTTTTTACTCCACTACAATTATTTGACAGCTTTAGTTACTTGTTGTAGATTTTGATTATTATCACAAAACATACATTAACCACTTCAGCCCTATATACATTTCGGACGATCTATAAGCTTACAATGCGTCGCATCGCAATGCATTGTGAGCTTGTAGATCTGCTATTTTCAAAAGATTTTTTAATACATTTTGAACTTGTGAAACGGGACATTCACAATGAGTACTTTCTACTTTTGGTACTTTTAAGTACATACAGTATTGATACCAATACTTTTGTACTTTTACTCAAGTCAATTTTGAATTCCGGACTTTTGCATCTAACAGAGTATTTCTACACTGCAGTATTGATACTTTTACTTAAGTAGGGAAAATGTTGTCTAACGTTCACAGAGAGAGTAGTGTGACACTCACACAGCAGGAGAGGAGAGGGAGGGGAGGCGGGCGGGGGGGGTATGAGAACCAGGCCACTGTGTCAAACAAATTGTTTGTGTGTGTGTGTACTTGTGAGAGCCAAATGTCCCCACAAGTATAGTAGAATTTGAGAAATAGACATTGTGAGGACTATGTTTTTATGGTTAAATACGATTTGTTTGAGTTAAGGTCCTTACACACTGGGAGCGTTTATTTAGTGTTTATTTTTGTTCACACACTGATTTAAACTTCTGTTTTTGTCAAGAGTACATCATATTACACAGTGATTAAGCAACCCAACTGTTTTATTTTCTTAATTTTTTTCCTTTTTTTTAAACAAGGTACATTTTGTGAATAAAAGCATCAACCTGTAGGAATTGAAGCATAACCAAATTCATACAGAGATGATATCGATGGAGGATGTAAGGACGCCACAATGGAATACATCTAAAAAGAAAAAAAACGAACTAGTCCTTTGGGCTGTACGTTGACAATCTTATGCTGCAAAGTCCTTAAGGGTGCGTTGTTTATACTTGGTTGCTCACCGGTGTCGTGCACCGAAAATAGCAGATCTACAAGCTCACAACGAAGGCACAGCATCACGGCGGCTTTAGGGTTCGGGTTTAAAATGATCAAAAACAATTGCATTTATAAAATTGTCGTTATATTTGAAATATTTCAAATGTGTCTCCACTGTCCCCGTGCAGCTGGAGTTCAGTGATGACATCGTGCGGATCGTCCAGACGGCGATGAACAGCGATGGAGGGCAGTTGGAGAGCCGCAAGGCCAACAGCATGGTCAAGTCCTTCTTCATCCGGGTGTGTTTACTGATACCATATGACTGATATACTATATACCTGTATGTTGTTGCTGTCGGGAAGCAACCCTATATATACACATTTCATCCTTTTATGTTTTTTTTTATTGTATTGGCTGTTTTCGCTACTTTTGAAAAGTAGGTACGCCATGTTGTTTTCTTCTATTTCCTGAAAAGTAACCGTTATGAACATACAAGGTTTCCACCCAACAGCAACAATATATCGTTGCTGTCGGGCAGAAACCTCCATATTTTAACTTCTTAAAATCAGTGTCCTACTTGATCATACCACAACGTCACACATTTCGATCCACAAGCTGCTACTCCTGAAAATTCACTGTTTTGGACATATAAGGTTTCCCCCCGACGGAGACTGAATACTGGTTTTATGTTTGTGTGCTAATGTCTCTGAAGCTCATGTGGTTGTTTGTGTTTTCCCAGCAAATGGAGCGGCTCTTCCCATGGTTCAAAGTCAAAGAGTCCAGGTTCTGGGAAGCACAGAAAGTCTCTGCCAAGTAAGCATCAACAGTCACAAAGTTATTACCAAGTGATCGTACCAGGTGCACAATGAAGCTGTTATATTCACATGTGTACGGGAGCCAACTATTGTGTAGCGCTGGGAATCTGTTTTAAAGCAAGCGTCCCTCTACAAGATCCCTACAGTAACTTAACCCCATGATTATTCTAGTGTTTCTAGTGTTTCTCCGAAAATAGATAGTAGATTGTAGCTTGTAGATGGGTTATATATTTTTTCAAACTAGCAATATGTTTAGAAGCTAGGTCTCGGATATTTCATAAAAGCAAAAGTTAAAGCCTCAATCTGTGATTTCTTCACCTGGTTAGCAGTATGTAGAACAGCAGGAACAATATTACTAAAACATCATAATCATAAGGAAACAGCGCTAGTGTCTAAACTTTCAACACTTTTTCACAAATCGCATAATAGGACTTGGCCATACAAATTAGTTGTGAGATTTTGTTTTACTTTAATCCATGAGCATAGAAGCAGCTTTTCTCTCTGGGGTCCACAGACAACTTTTCATTATGACAGTCAGGGGACAGTTACATAACAACTTAGATCATAACACATGTAATATACACCAAGACTCCGTAATGCTTAACATCACAAAATAATAAAAAAAAGACTGGAACACATGCAATTACTCGTCAAAAGATGCTATTTTAACCCATTCAATCCAGGAACGCATCTGTGTCATTTTAGATTTGAGCTATAACCATTATTTTATACTTTGGCAATTCAAAAATAGCAGATCTACAAGCTCATAGCACAGCACAGAGTGCCGCGCTATGAGCTTGTAGATCTGGTATTTTTGAAAAATCTTGAACATTTGTGCAAATCTTTGAATTCATATATTTTTGGAAACAATTTTTTTAACTCAAATCTTTGCTTCTGGTGGTCCCTGGGACAACATATTTTGATGGGGGTCGGCGGACAAAAACAGTAGTATGTGTAATCTCATAGTTTGCTGCGTCCCCATAATGGAAAAAGAGACACCGCCAGACTTCCACAATGAACAGGTCAGCTCTGCATTTGGAAGAGAAGATCAGCCCCATGTGTCCCAGTAACCCTGGTCACCACAGCAGTTAAAAGGCCTCATTAACATCAAAGGCAAAAAGCTCGTCAGCTTAGAGCAAACCCCTGTCCCTGAGCGTAGGACCTCAATTAAGCACCGGGGTGTTTTCATACCGACACCCTGGGGATCTGCTCACTATGACCACAGCTTAATACATAGCTTTTAGAATGAAAGTTTTTGATTGATTGATTGTAAACGTAAATGTAAACAGCATGTGGTACAGTAAGACATTGAAGCTAAAAGGATGACACAAAAAAGTGTGGTCCTATGTATTCAATTCATCAACATGGCATACAAAATAACACAATAATACATGTCATCAACAAATAAAAACACTAGTATATGTACAGAATAGATGGGCAATATACATTTGCCTCCCCATTTGGTCTCCTGATAGAGATCAGGCCAATTTGGAAACCAGTGTTACACATCCTTTAATGGATGGTGTTAGCCTGTCAGGGCATTCCACATTTTGGTGGCAGAGCAGTAGAATTCCTATGTTTGTTCTACATTTGGGTGGTACCAAATCATGCTCCCTCTAGTGTTGTGGCTGTGGGTGTCACTGAATCTAAAAGTGTAACTTTTATACTCCATGAGCTAAAAGTGTAACTTTTTAGAGTACCTAGTTTGTAGTCTCTGTAGCTAAGAACATGGTTTATTGATTATTTAGAATAATGCTCCCTCCATTGGCTCCCAGTTACTGCCCGTACAAAACACTGATGTTTGCCTAGAAAGCAACCAAAGGTATGGCACCCCCATATCTTCAAAGCCTGATCCAACCCTACAACCCCTCCCTCCCACTCAGATCAGCTAACACAGGGAAGTTGTCAGAACCTTCCCTAAAACATCCGGGACAACGCTCCACACGTCTCAGACTCTTCTCCCTTCTGGCTCCCAAACTGTGGAACAAACTCCCCATTGCAGTTAGAACTGCAGACTCACTCCCAATTTTCCACCGTAATCTGCACCCACCTCTTCAGACTCCACGTTAGCCCGTAGCACTTGCCCTAGCCTTGACGACCATGCATTCTTATGCAAAGGTTAAAATGTAATTAAGATAGCATGTTATTTAGACAGATGCCAGGTTCATTTGTTGACCTGGCTTCCTATAGTTTGTATAGTTTCAATGTACATATTATTTATTTTTGATATTATAATGTTCAGACTGATAGGTTCTTGGTTTACCTATGATCAGAGGCGTACCCACTGTAGAGGCAGGACAGGTGGTCGCCTGCCCAACTAAGATCTCGCCTCCACTAAAAAAATTAAGTAAAAGACTGACTGAAAAACAGAGAGAATAGTGGCCGTCGGGCCATTAGCTCCGCCTCCCATGCGCTGACACGAGAGGGGTGAGACATGAGACTGCAGTCTGCAGCAATACCCGTCTCATTCACACGGGCAGGCAGCCAATCACCACCGTATCCATTCAGCAGAGCGACCCTCGCCCATACCGATGCAAATGTAAGCCTTTGTCTTCATGGGGTGCCAGGGGTGGGGTCTACTGGGCCATCACCTGTACTCACCTGGCATAAAAGGGGCTCTGAGAGCAGCTTGCCTTGAGCCATTCATTATTAACAGTGGTGTAAAGTAACTAAGTACATTTACTCAAGTACTGTACTTAAATTTTGGGGTACTTTTAATTTACTCGAGTATTTCCAATTCTCAGTACTTTTACTTCTACTCCACTACATCAGGCAAATATTGTACTTTTACTCCACTACAATTATTTGAAAACCTTAGTTAGTTACTTTGCAGATATAAATGATTACATTATAAAACATACATTAACCACTTTAGCCCTATTTTATACCTAGGCTATTTGAAAATAGCTGCTCTACAAGCTCTCAACGCATCGCATCGCGACCCTCGCCTGCCCTACATGTAATTCCTTGGGACGCCACTGCCTATCAGGGCTGGCCGCTGGCATAAGCAGTCTATGCGGTTGCTTAGGGCCACAACCACTATGGGGGCCGGGGAGCCCGTCATAGTCACAGAAATTGTTCAGACTAATTGAGAAACCTGTGAACGTTGGCACCTCAGAAAATCACATTTCTTGAGAAATATTCAGTAATTTCTTGTGCTGGCAGATCAGCTTTATTAATTTCCAATGAAGAACACACCGTCCTGGCACTAGACAGAGGGAACTAGCCCAAGCAGGGTTGAGGAGATGACTTATAGGGAAGTAAAATTGGGCATCACCCTCTGTGATGATTGTGATCGAGGTTTCTATGGTTTCTGCAGGAGCAGGAAGAAAGGCCAAACTCGCAGGCAATCAAAAAGTGTGATCCCATGTTGTATACCTGTCACTGTGACTGTGACAGGTACTTCAAATGACTGATGAGAATGAAATGGTGAGAATTATAAGCCTGGTCAAATTATTAAAACTTGCAGTTTTGGACAGTCACAGTAAGTACACTTTTGGTATAGTTTTGGTATATAAGTAACAGCTGATACTATACTTAAAAGTAATGACAACGTAATGGAGTAAACGTAGTGGAGTTAAAAAGTATAATATTTGTCTTATTGCAGAGGAGTAAAAGAAAAAAGTAAGGTGGGCTTTATGGTATATTTACAGCACATTTATGGACAATTAAACGAATAATCACTTACTGATAATTAGTCTACAATTAGGCATGAATTAGGCATTAGGGGCGAAGCACCCCTAAAGATCTGACCCTAAAAATGGGGGGGGGGGGTCGTGTGCTGGGAGTCTTGCTTAGGGCCACCTAAGGCCGGCCCTGCTGCCTATGATCCTAGATTACTGAGGCACTACACTGTCTCTATGCATTTGATGTATTACCTTGTGTTTACTTTGCTTACTGTAAATCGCTCTGAATTAAGAGTGCCTAAATTGTATGTAACATGCATCTACCTCCTACACTGGGTTCAATTAAATAAAATAAAAACTAGATTTGATTAAAGTTTATGTTATTTGTCTTCAGCAGTGGTCTTCTCCCCAACGCGGTGCTGCCTCCATCACTGGACCACAACTACGCCCAGTGGCAGGAGAGGGAAGAGCAGTCCCGCTCTGAACAGCCCCACCTCATGAAGAAGATCATCCCGGCCCCCCGGCCTAAGACCCCCGGAGAACCTGACTCCCCGACATCGTCCCCAGCACCACCCCAGCTCCCTCCGTCTCTCCCCCCACCGCCCCCACTGCTGCCCGGTAATGATCATCATTGTGACGCATTTTGAGCTTGTAGATCTGCTATTTTTGACAAATGTCCCCCCCCCCGAATAGGCATTTTGGGGTTTAAGTGGTTAAATGTCTCAGCAGTAATCGCTCTGGTCCACTCCTAAGCCCTAACTGTTCTTCTAACGTTGTCCTCAGATCGTGAAGACAGTCCAGAACTTCCCCCACCGCCTGGTGTGAGTGACAACAGACAGTGTGTTCTGTGTCTGAAGTACGGAGACGAGAACACAAACGTAAGTCATGTGTTGGCGGTCACTTCCACACGCACAATGCTGAATACTGAATACATTCTGTGACCGGGCTCAGCTCTAACGTACAATAGCAGTGAGGGATTTTTTTCCAAAACACACTTTTTAGCCTTTAAATATGAAAAACTCTTTTAACCTGATATCAAAATACCTCTTAAAGGAAATGGCAGCAACTTCTCAAATTGCTTGTTTTTATTAGTATGTTTAGATAAACATCATTGTATGAATTAGTTAGTCTATTTGTGTAGGTATACAACTCCTAATTGTATTTCCTTTATGGGTGGAAAATATAAATGTGGGCAATATTAATCTATAGCTTACTCTTTATAGTTTCTAGGCTCATACTGTAGATAAGGCTTAGTAACATGGGTTACTGTGTGTGTGTGTGTGTGTGTGTGTGTGTGTGTGTGTGTGTGTGTGTGTGTGTGTGTGTGTGTGTGTGTGTGTGTGTGTGTGTGTTACAGGAGGGTGGCAGGCTTCTCTACATCGGTCAGAACGAGTGGACCCACGTGAACTGTGCCCTGTGGTCAGCTGAGGTGTTTGAAGATGACGACGGAGCTCTGAAGAATGTCCACATGGCCGTTCAGAGGGGCAAACGCCTGGTAAGATGTTCTATACACACTGTTGTGGAATTCTGGATCAATCAGTAATTGATGAGGCAATAGGAGTCGGAGACAATATTCTAGGTGGTGATGGTTATGCTTTAATGTACATGATATCATGGGGAGAAGTACGTTAGAAACACAGTCGTTAGTTATATTAGCTGCTACAGTACAAGGACAAGCTGAACCATAACAGACAGGCTGTAACATAAACAATAGCTATCAGGCCTAGCGGAGACATCTTGGCTGCTACAGGCTACCAAATATCATGTCATAGCTACCAAATATCATGTCATATCATAATGTATTATATAAGTACTATAAGTGATGGTAAAATATAAAGGTTAGATATAAACAACCATAGTAGCATAACATAATTTCTTCCTCACACACACAGAGAATGTTTGCTGTACACAGTTAAAGTGTGTTTACTGTTTATGAAAGCAATTTGTTTGTGCCTCTCTCTCCCGTCTCAGCGCTGTGAAAAGTGCCAAAGGCCCGGAGCCACGGTGGGCTGCTGCCTGACCTCTTGCACCAGTAACTACCACTTCATGTGTGCCCGCCAGTGCCACTGTGTCTTCCTAGAGGACAAGAAGGTGTACTGTCCCCGGCACAGAGACCTCATCAAGGGAGAAGTAAGACAAACAAACTCACCACCGTTTGCAGTAGCAGCCTCCTTTATGTAGCGCTGTTACCGGTTGACAAACAACTGTAGAACATAAAGAGCAATTTTTCCTCAAGGAACCACTAAAGCCCTGTAGAATGTCAAACATAATACAACAACAAAATGGTAATACAAAATAAGAATAAAAAAAGGTAATAATACCATAAGGTAGAGACGGGTAGTTTCAATATACTTTGTCTACATATACCGGTACTATGTTGTATGTCAAGTAGTAACCAATCCACAAGCTTATAGATCTGCTATGTTTGCCTATTTTTGCTGCATGTTTGCCTATTGTTGTGACATGCCCAGAATGTGGTTCATGTGGTTGGCTAATAGTTGGAAAGTAATCAAGTGAAGCAATTAGATTCCAAGCTAACACATTTCCTGTGTGTGTTGTAGGTGGTGTCTGGGTTCGAGGTGACACGCAGGATTCTGGTGGACCTGGAGGGGATCTGTCTGAAGAGAAAGTGGCTGATCGGACTGGAGGCTGAGAATGTCCACATGAAGATAGGTAGGTCTGATGTGGTGAATGTCCACATGAAGATAGGTAGGTCTGATGTGGTGAATGTCCACATGAAGATAGGTAGGTCTGATGTGGTGAATGTCTACATGAAGATAGGTAGGTCTGATGTGGTGATGTGGTTTTATGGTTTTACTGCAGGAGTCTAGCCATCTTTAAGAGGGTCAGTCTGTTTGTGTGCCTGCCTGTGTGTCCGGAGCTAATCTCACAAACTGCCAGACCGATCTGCACCAAATGCCTTGTGCACACTGCCCGTAGGAAACGGCAGTACCTCCACAAATTCTTTTCACATATTATGCTTTACACGTTTTGGCATAGCCAATGCCTCTGATCGGGCTGAAACCTAGTCAGACAACTGACATCATACATGACAGAAGCCACAGACTGGCCACACAAAGTCCGAGAACCACTTTGGAGCCATGTTCATTCCCATTTTGATATGTACTCCCTGTGTTGCCGGATACAAATAACGTTTGTCTTTCCTTGGTTTTAAACACACACACTGTTATTTCAGGCTCCATGTCTATCGACTGCTTGGGCATACTGACGGAGCTGTCAGACTGCAAGCGCAAACTCTTCCCCATTGGTTACCAGTGAGTATCACTTCATGTTATTCTTTTAAGCACATTGCAGTTGTGAATCTTTATGTCTCCAACACATTGACCTTCAGGAGATAGAGATAGCGATTCATGAAGATGATAATGAATAAACTGCATGTGTCTTGTTTCTCTCTCTCTCTCTCTCTCTCTCTCCCCAGGTGTTCCAGGGTGTACTGGAGTACCCTTGATGCCCGTAAGCGCTGCGTGTACACCTGCAGGATCCTTGTATGTCGCCCCCCAGTGGTGGAGTCTGATCTGAAGAGCATGATGGCCCCTGAGGAGAATCGCACCATCGCACACAGCCCCCCTCCTATAACAGGTACAACTTTGAGCACACAGCCCCCCTCCTAGAACAGGTACAACTTTGAGCAGAATAGACACTGTTTCTGTTCTGTTTTACATATAGACGGCATGAGAGCGAAACTTGTGATGATGAACTAAATTCCAAACCGTTTTGTTTTTCTAGATAAAGACTTCCCAGATCCGTTTGACTCGCCGAGGCGTTCTGATGCCCTTTCCCCTGCCAACACCCCCAAGCTGAGGGTCTATACAAGGAATCGGCACCCCAGCTACCCCCCTTGTTCGCCAGGCCCCAGACCAATGCCTTCTCCAGGTACAAACACATGCAAGCACGCACACATTTAACATCTTTATTTGTGTTCACATTTAACAAGGAATTCTTGAACACAAAGGATAGTAGATGCACAAGCTTGGGAAACTCAATAGTGCTTTAGGATATAGTTCACAGATACAGGAAGCATCGTCTCCTCCATATGTGGCGACTGCCAATTTTCACAGATACTGAACAGAATTTAGCCATTGCCTTATCAGCTCTTGGCCTGGGCATTCCTGCAGGCCTCTCACAACTAATTTATGAACTTCCAAATATGAACACAAGCAGTTTACTTGTATTTGTAACCAAGCTGCACAGCACCCTTAACATACACACACACACACACACACACACACACACACACACACACACACACACACACACACACACACACACACACACACACACACACACACACACACACACACTAGCCCGGCTAATTTTTAACCACTTCAAGCTGGTATTCTTATTTTGGGCATGTAATTTTAGGAATTTTCTTTATAAAAACAGCATATCTACTTGTAGATCAGCTATTATTGCTATTCGTTGTACGGCAAAGTGTATAGAGCTTAAGTGGTTAACATTGTTAGTACATTAACAGTAGAATAGACAGTAGAATAGACAAACCTAAATTGACTGAACTGATCTTGTCTTTCCAGGAGGCTCTGCCTTGCCCCAAAGCCACGAAATAGTGACCGTGGGAGACCCCCTGCTGAACCCGGGCATGAGGAGTATCGGCGCGCGGCGCCACAGCACTCCCTCCCTCTCCTCTCCTCCCCATCAGACCAACAGACAGAGAGGCATGACCTCCCCGCCTCACGCCCCGCCGCCACGACCGCTCACCTCGCCTCCGCCCCTCATCCCCTCACCCGCCAGGGACCCGGAGAAAGCTCGGCACCCGGGCCAGAGGGAGGGCGAGAGGGGTCGGCTGGCCTCGTCGGACAGGGGGCGGGCACCGTCGTCCAGGGACCAGGGCGTCAGGGACACGGACAAGGGAAGAACGTCCAGCAGAGACCAAGCCTCCAAGGACTCAGAGAAGAACAGAACGCCAAGAGAGGTTGGTCAGAAGGACTCCGACAAGGGGAGGCTGCCTTCCAAAGAGCCAGAAAAGGACAGACCACTGAGTAGAGACCCAGGGCTGAAAGAGACTGAGAGGGGAAGACCGCCCAGTAGAGAGTCCGCCTTTAGGGATTCAGAGAAGGGGAGACAGGCAAGCAGAGACCGGGACAGGGGCAAGCTGTCCTCTAGAGAGCCAAACTACAAGGACCCTGAGAAAGGAAGGCCGCCGAGTAAAGATGCAGGGATCAGAGAGTCTGATAAGCATAGACAGCACAGCAGGGATGCGGACAGAGGGAAAGACGCGGGTCCAGACAAAGGCAGGCCATCTAGCCGGGAGTCGGACCGGGTCAGACCGCCTTCCAGAGACTCCGGCTTCAGAAGCGCAGAGAGGAACAGAGACTCTGGCTCGGGGAAAGACGGCAGCACCGGCACCGTCTCCTCCAAACAGGCCGGAGGAGAGAGCAAGAGCTCCAGACTGGCACCCGCGGGCTCGGGACAGTCCTCCCCTCTCATGGGCACCGCCGTCCTCACCGGGCACCAGCGAGGCGGCAGCGCCAAGGCCGACAAGCAGGGTGGCAAACAGGGCGGCAGAGATGCGGACGCCTCGGCCGGGCTCACTTTGCCTCGCCACCGATCCAGCTCCACTTCCAACACCACCCACCCCAAGGACAAAGCCAACCCAGGGAAGGAGAGTGGAGGCGGGGCTGGAACTTCCATCCCTACCCCTCTCCATAAGGACTCTGTCGTAGGGAAAGCTGGCTCCCCTCAGCCGTCGTTCCAGAGGGCCGGTACGAGGAAGTCGTATGACCACTCGTCAGGGCCTGTCCCCGCCGCGGCCATGAAACCACTCTGGTCATCATCTAGGGCTCCGTCTGAAGATGACATGGTCAAACGAGGCTCCGCCCACCAGGCCTCCTCGACTGTTGCCCCAGTTCCCAAAGACAAGCACTCCAAAGTCAAAACAGCGGGCAGCAGAGATGTGTCCAAAGACAGAGGCAAGACCCTCCACAACAGCAGCAACAAGCCCCCCCTGCTCAACAACAACACTAAAGCTACCGGTGGGTCCAACGCGTACGCCCCCATCTCCTCCTCCACTCACAACAGCAGCAACAGCAAAGCTCCCACGCTGGGGAACAGCACCAAAGTCCACGCAAAGTCCGAGGTGGACAAGCCGGAGTACCAGGGAGGGGACAAGTCCTCCTCCAAAGCCAGGGAGAGCTTCTCCCCCGGCCCTGACAGGAAGAACAGCTCCAGTCTGGAGAACGTAGCAGCACCAGAACGGGGTGTGAAGACCTCTTCTTCCTCCTCCCAGCCTCACACTACCAAACCATCTCCCAACCAGCTCCCGCCGTCCTCCAGGGACAAAAAGAGACCCGTCAAACTGCCTGCTTTGACTCCGATCAAGACCGAGATCAAGACGGACCCCAATGGGACCAGCACTGTCAGCAGTTCCTCGCCGTGCTCCTCCAGCACCACCACCAACGCCACCTCCACGGTGTCTCCCGTGGGCCACCAAGGGACCCGCCGCTCCACCCGCTCCGCCCTCTTCTCCTCCCCGTCCGCCAGCAGCAGCGACAGCTCCGAGTCCGACACACAGGCGGCCCGCCCCCGGGGCGGCAGCGCAGAGCGCCACAAGGAGCACTCGCGCGCCGAACACCTCCGCCACGACCACCACTCCGGCACCGGCCTCCTCCTCGCCCACTCCACCGAGGACGAGGGGGACGGCCCCGAAGAAGACGAAGACCGCGACCGGGGCATCATGGATGACAAGCACCACCAGGAGGACGACAGCGACGGCTCGGGCTCGGCCAAGCGGCGCTACCCGCGGCGCAGCGCCCGCGCTCGCTCCAACATGTTCTTCGGCCTCACGCCGTTCTACGGCGTGCGCTCGTACGGCGAGGAGGACCTGCCGTTCTACGGGAGCGGGGACGCGGCCGGAGGAGGGGGAGGAGGGGTGACCAAGAAGAGGGCCGGCAGCAGGAGGTCGGCCGAGGGCCAGGTGGACGGAGCGGACGACATGAGCACCTCCTCGTCCTCCGGGGACAGTGGCGAGGACGAGGAGGGCGGGATGATGAAGCACAGGGACAAAGACCCGTACTACTACAACTTCACCCGGACCATCATCAACCCCGGCGGAGGGCTGCCCTCCATCGAGGGCATCGACCAGTGTCTGGGTAGGGGCTCCCAGCTGCAGCGCTTCCTCAAAGACGAAGAGGAGCAGCAGCAGCAGCAGCAGGCACAAGCGACTGACGGAGATGACCTGCTAACTAGCATGTAAGTCCAGTTAGACATGTCACTGGAAATGCATATCGTTGCTGTCGGGCAGAAACCTCTTATCTCCATATTTGAACTTTTACTACAGCGTCACACAAAACCATCAAAAGTGGCAGATCCAAAAGCTCACAAAGCAACGCGTTGTGAGCTTTTGGATCTGCTACTTTTACTATTTTAGATTTTATTATCCTGAAAACTAGCAGTTTTGGACATATGAGGTTTCCACCCGACAGAGACCATGTTTATTAATGTTTTATATATTTTTTAATATATTTATCTTTCATTTTGTAATGGAAGTTAATTGCGGTCGGATCGGGCAGAAAAATATTATACGTTATACGTTATAGATAAGTGTGCGCTCCACTGACTGCATGAAAAGTTATTTTAGACACTCATATCTTTAGCGACTAATTTATTTGTGTCCTATTACTCTCAATTCCTGATGAAGATCCAGTGAGGATCGAAACGTTGAATAGCAATTAACGCGGAGCTGAGAACCAGTGTTGCAGACTTTATATTATTTTTCTACAGTTGACCATTGTTTGTCCAACATCAGGGTGAAAGATTGGATGTGCATGCACTATCGCCTTTGCTATTGCCCTCAGGAAAAAGCTTGATTTTCTAAAATGTAACTTTCTCTGGTAATATGGAATTTTTAACGTAACATTTTGTAACATTTCACAGGACTTTGGGCAAGCAACAGATCGGCCAGTTGGACGGAGTTGACGACGGCTCAGAGAGCGATGCCAGCATCTGCACCACCAGTACCACCACCACTACCACGGCCACCTCCTCCTCCTCCTCCACCTCCCAAAAGAACACGGGCAAGCGGAGGGCCAGAGAGAGGCACGCCGCAGAGAAACTGGAGTCCCAGCACGACTCTTCTGGGAAGGAGGCTGACAGCGGCGGAGGAGCTGGAGGAGCCGTGGGGGCTGGCGGAACGAGCAGCAGCAACAGCAACAGAGAGAGTAGGAAGAACCAGAAAGATAGCCCTCCTCTATCTGGAGCAGGAGGCAGTGGGGGGGTGAAGTCTCAGTCTCAGGGGTCTCAGGACCCTCTGGCCCAGCTGTCTCTGAGCACGGACCTGCTCAAGTCCGACTCGGACAACAACAACAGCGACGACTGTGGCAACATCCTCCCGTCGGACATCATGGAGTTCGTCCTCAACACTCCCTCCATGCAGGCTCTGGGACAGCAGCCCGAGCCGTCCTCCTCGGAGCTCCTGCTGGACGAGGGCTACGTCGGGGTGGACGTGAACCGGCGCAAGGACATCCTGTTTGAGGACTTCCCCCAGCCGCTGGCCAGCACCGAGAACTCAGGGGTCGGGGAGAGCGGCGTGAGCAGCACCATAGAGCAGCCGTACGGTCTTCCTTTGGAGCTGCCCTCTGATCTGTCTGTGCTGACCACACGCAGCCCTTCCGTCAGCAGCGGCCAGAACCAGAACCACACCGCCGGGAGTCTCATCTCCGACACGTCAGAGCGCTCAATGCTGGGTTTAACCTCTGATCCCGAAACCATCAGCGGGGAGAAAGCTGGAGACGAGAAGAGGACAGGGCCGGGAGAGTCACCGTCCGAGAGCCAGCATGAGGGGACAGCTGGTTCAGACGGTCACATGACTCCTGAACAGTTCATCCACAGCCCTGCAGTCGGACAGGGGTTGGAGCCTGCAGGTAACCAGGATGTAACGAGGAATTCTGGGACACCTGGCCTGCCTAACTCCCCCTCTCTACCCCTTGAGGGCCAGAAGTACCTCTCTGCCTCGGCTGCAGCTTCAGGCAGCCCTGGCCCAGTCCCAGGTCCCGGGCCGTCCCAGGCTCAGGTCGCCAGCCCTGCAGTTATCAAAACTGGCCCTGAGAAGCTTATCGTGGTCAACCAGCAGTTCCAGCCCCTCTACGTCCTCCAGACCCTCCCCAACGGAGTGACCCAGAAGATCAGTGCCACGGGAGTGATAGACGCCAGTTCTCCGGCAGTGCTGAGCTCCATGACTCTCACCACGGGGCTTAATACCGGTCTTTCCACAGCACAGCCCATCTTCCCCGCTGGAGGCAAGGTCCTGGGCACCATGTCCCACCATCCTCAGATCCACACATTCACAGGAACCACCCAGACGGGCTTCCAGACTGGCATCCCCAGCACCTCCTCAGGGCTCCTCATCGGGGTGCCCCACGACCAGTCTCAGATTCTGGTCTCAGAAGCCGGCCGGCCCCACAGCGTGGCCATCGTCTCCAGCCCCTCCACCATGGGTTCCTTGCCAACCGTGCTGGCCTCCGCTCACGGCAAGAAGCGGCCCATTTCTCGCCTCCAGCCAAGGAAGACCAAAAAGCTGGCCCGCTCTCGTAACCAGCCCACTCTGGCCCCTTCCGAGGTGGGACCCCCTCCCAACATGACCCTCATCAACCTGTCGTCCCCCCAGATCACCGCTGGCATCCCCGGTCAGACGGGTGGACTGGTTGAGTTAAGCGCCATCACCACCTCCCAACGCAAGGTCCCAAACATCATCAAGAGACCTAAATCAGGTGGAGTGATGTACTTTGAACCGATACTTCGGCATAGGATGCCAATGGCCGCCCACGACTCCTCTACTCACCTTCTCCCCTGCACGGTCTCCGGCCTCCACCCCAACCAGTCTGTGTTGAACGTGGTCTCCATGGCTCCTAGCGGGGGCCTTCTCGCTCCGGGGTCCGTCTCCTTGTCCACCCCCGTCCTCAGCTCCGCAGAGTTCACTGGGCCAATCAGCAACCTCCTCTTCAAGGCCGGCCCGCGCGGCCTGGGCCTGTCCGATCAGCCCATGGTGCTTCAGTCGGCGGCCGGAGGTCCTCTGATGTCCCCGCTCGGCTCCCCTGTCCAGACGTCCATCGCTGGCGGCATCTGTGTCCTGCCCTCCCAGCAGACCATCAGCATGGCCGTGAGCCAACAGGGGGACGCAGAAAGCACCGGCGTCCATCTCCAATCCGTTAACAGAGCCCACGCCCTGGACTCCAGCGGTCCAAACGTGGCGTCTTGTGTGACTTTAGCTCCCGGTCCGGCCACAGCGCTGAGCTCCGCCAAGACACACGTTGTTGGGGTCTTCACCCAAACCCAGAGCTCCAGAACTACCCCCGCGTCCCGGTCCTCAGCGGAACACAAGCAGTCCGGCTCCTCCTCCGCCACAGGAAGTGTCGTGAGGTCGGAAAAAGGCAAGCAGAAAGCCAAGAGGAATCGGCAGAGTCCAGACAAGACCAACGGCAAGAAGCTGAAGGCCTGGCAGGGAGAGGAGCCTCACAGAGGAAGAGCCTCCTCTCCAAACCCCGGGTGAGCTTCATACACATGCTTAAAGGTTACATGAAATACCGGCGGCCCTCTTGATTCCCAGATGGCCTCTCTACCCACTCAGCTTTGCCCCTTTATAGTTATAAATTCCTGTTTTTAATCTTGCGTGTTTTTGTGTGCAGGTCCAGAGAGTTGTGCTCTCCAGAGCCGATGGACACTGGCAGACCCACCGACAAGGGAACCAACAAGAGGTGGGCATCCTCTCATCAAACGTCTCTGTGCCAAAGTACCGAATGAAGATCAATTCATTCTGATACTTAAGTCTGTCTTTCTGTTTCCAGTGTCTTTGGCACCAAGGCTGCTGAGTCACCCATTCCAACGGGGAAAGTGGTGGAGAAGGCCATGGACTGTAGTGGGCCAGGGGGGGACCCTGCCGGGTCTCTCCTTGTGGCCTCACCCCCAGACCAGGAGGGCGGCGGTAGGGACCTGGCCCTGGACGCTAAGCCCAAGAAGGGCCTCATCTTTGAAATCTGCAGCGAGGATGGTTTCCATATCCGCTGTGAGAGCATTGAAGGTGAGGAAAAAAAACGACCCCCGGGCCCAGCTGAAAAGTTTTGGTATTCATCTTTTTGTGCAATCCTTCCCTTTGTTACGCAATAACAATTGTCAAGTATTGTTCCATGTGTATTGTAACTTACACACCACACATCCAGACGTCCGTGATGCGATGCTCCAAAGGCAGCTTGAGGTTCTGGTCGACTGACAGCCAAGGGACTGGATCATTTTAACTGTGGTGCTTTACTATTAGTCACATTGTTTTATCATTGGTTATCTTTGTGTAAAGGGCTTTTGGTCACAAAAGAGCCATTAATGTTTTAGGAAACAGATACAAATACAGACAATACTAACAGCAGTGACAAACATCACAACGCCCTTGAATTGACTTTCCAGAGAGTTAATTTCCTTCTTCTTGACTTATTATAATATCCATTGCTATAGAAAGAAAATTATATATATATAAAAAGTGTTAAAGCGTTTGTCATTTATCTATCTTTCTAATTATGGACAGGGAAGTATAGGATATGTGTGTGAAGTACTCACCCCTTCTTCTTGTTCTTTACAGAGGCTTGGAAATCTTTGACAGATAAGGTGCAGGAGGCTCGTTCCAACGCGAGGCTCAAAGAGCTCTCCTTTGAAGGTGAGGGTCCACTGTGTACTATAAACAAAACTTTCACATCATTAACCCATTCACACCTGTGGCCGATTCTAAAAACGCCTTCTAAATCCTGACCTAAGTTTTCTGAAAAACTTCAAATATTTATTCAAAAATTACAACATATGTATGTTGCTATATACTGTACATACAGTAGCAACAACAACCCCAAAAGGGGTTCCCGTCCTGAAAGGTATACATGTAGTTACGAATAGGGGTTCCCGCCCAAAATGGGTTAATAAATGTTCTCTCTCTTTGGATGAAAAATCGGGAAATGTGTCATTTAACCCAAGCTAGTTTCTTCTAGGGCAGTGGTTCTCAAACTTTGTAATTTCAAGGACCCCCCATAACAACTCTGAGTGTTGCAGACGTGTACGGGTCTATTTGGAGCCCCACTCAAGGAACCCTGAGTGAGGGTCCCTGCCTGGACCACTGTCCTAGGGAATGGGGGGGAACCAATTTGAACACCTACCGACTCCCAGACAGTCTCTCTATCCACTCTGCTACGGCAGTACCATCTATGCATGGATTAAAGGTGTCAGTCACCACGACTGATTTCAGTCATTTGGACTCCATCAGTGGTGTGTTCTAGGTTTTTTCGGAGGGCATGCGATAATTCATTCCCTGCTCGTGGTCGTGGTTACACTCGCGCGTGGTCAATGGATAAAATGGTTAGTAGGGGGCTACGCTTTTTTTCCCAAATGATTCTGCACGTCATACTACCTATATAGCGTAACACAGTAGAACACACCACTGGATTCCATTGTGTGTGTGTGTGTGTGTGTGTGTGTGTGTGTGTGTGTGTGTGTGTGTGTGTGTGTGTGTGTGTGTGTGTGTGTGTGTGTGTGTGTGTGTGTGTGTGTGTGTGTGTGTGTGTGTGTGTGTGTGTGTGTGTGTTATGTTAACGAAATAATAACAACTAAAATTGAAAAAAACTTTTTCGATAACAGAAATAAATAAAAACTAGAATACAAGAAAAAACGATAACTAACTGAAACTGTATTGTGTGTTTACAAAACTAACTGAAATGATAGACAAAATGCCCCTAGTTTTCTTATTTATAAGCTTAATTTGTAACTGAATATATTTTTTAAATGCCATCTTTTCCTGAGTTTCTTTTACACAATACTTACTCTGGCCCTTTTCAATCCTGCACCTGACTTATTTGTTTATTTGGCGCAGGTTTGAAAAAGGCTGAAAGTATAAAAAAAACTAACACACACTAATAAAAAACGAACTAAAACTATTAGCATTATCAAAAATAAAAACTAATAAAAATTTGCAAATCCGAAATCTCAATCTGAATGAGAAAAAAAATAATTCTAAATGAACTATAACTAAACTAAAATGAAAAATCCCAAACTATAATAACCTTGGTGTGTACTCCCTCCAGGTGTGAACGCGCTGAGGATGCTGGGTGTGGTCCATGAGGCCGTGGTGTTCCTGTTGGAGCAGCTGTATGGTTCCAGACACTGTCGGAGCTACCGCTTCTGTTTCCACAAGCCTGAGGAGACGGACCAACTTCCTGTCAACCCCCATGGCTCAGCCCGTGCTGAGATGCACCAAAGGTAGAGGAGGCCGGCTCACATACAGTATTATCTCCTATTCTATAAAGCACTGAATGTCGTCGCTGGCGGGCGCAAACCTCCTATCTCCGTATTTTATTATTATTATGTTTTAAATAACACAGTGCTATTGAACACCCTTTACGTCTGTGTGTGTGGGTTTTACAAATATTGAACCGATGAAAAGTATTAACTCTTTGACTGCGGTCGACGCGTTATCGAGTCAATTGCTACTGTAGTTTGTCCAGTTGGCCGTCGACGTGTTAGACGCGCTGATAGCTTTTTCATTGTTTAATCTGTGATCGTGCTGTTCTGTGTATTTTTCGCTTTCCGTTTACTTTACACTCACCGGATCCGGATTCATGACGCAGATTCCGTTTCCGGTTCTCTAGAAGCTTGAAAGTGTCATTTTAGGCCAGAATAGGGAAAAACACGGTATAAAAAACGAACGGAGAGCTCCAGTTCTATTTTCTTTAGTCTGGATGACGAACAGTTATCATCGTCGTGTATGTATGGACTGTTTGAGCCTGTTTGGGGGGGGGGGGGTCGAGTGAGTGAGCGAGTGATCGAGAGGTCGATCTGCTGCTCTCTGCTGGTCGATCTGTCGTGTGTGTTTAAACCGCAGCCAGACAAACTATTTGAATTTAAATAACAAAATAACAAAAAAACTAAACACGAAAATCGCTGGCACTGGGGGAGTACTTTATGAAAATACTCTGGCAGTCAAAGAGTTAAAAAGCGCCTCTGACTAAACCTCCAAACTCCATCGGATCCTCAAACCAAATGTTTCTGTCTGACTTCGTCATTTTAATCAATGATGGACATAACGACTATCTCCACATTCACTGGTCAAAAACCTCCTAACTCCACTTGAGCTGACACATGCAAGTATCTGACAATGAAGTCATAATAACAACTTTGATGAGGCAGTATTGTGTTAAAAGGATTAAAAACATGGCTTTTTACATTTCTGAAAAGTTAAGATTTTGGACATACAGTAGTTGGTTTCTGCCCGACAGCAGAGGCATAAACTTTGATCACTTCTCTACTAAGCTGTGTGTGTCATTCCGTGGTTTGAGGATGTGGTGTGAGTGGCTATATTGCTAGTGGTGTGATATATTGCTAGTGGTGTGAGTGGCTATATTGGCTTATCTGCCTGTTATGTTTCCACCATTTTTTTCTGATTCTGAGTGGTGTTTATTTTTTTCAGGAGGTCTGCGTTTGACATGTTCAACTTCCTGGCATCCAAACATCGCCAGCCTCCAGAGTACAGGCCTCAGGAGGATGACGAGGATGAAGGGCAGCTCAGAACCGCCAGGTCAGACATTGCTGTATTTGCTCATCATAGTGTGCACAGGTCAAAAATGCAAGTCTAAATGCAGTGTGGAGCTGAAAAGAACAGCAGTAGGAGTCACTATATAAGAAACCATAACTAAAAAAAAAACATACATTTGTTTTTTTTTAAGTTATGGTTTCTTCCATCACTTCTTCCATCACTTCTTCCATCACTTCTTCCATCACTGTGATGACCACTGTGACCACACCGCCCACTTCACACTGGGTGTGATTTTAATACTTTGAAAGACATTTTGAAATAGTGAAAATAGCCGATCTACATATACGTGTTGTGAGCACGTAGATCGGCTATTTTCACTGTCCTCTGTGGTGTTTCCGGCTTTGCTGGGCGCTCCAACGAACACAATTGGCCATTTCAGAGGGTAGGGTTTAGCCCGTAGCACTTCTCCTAGCCTTGACGACCATGCATTCTTATGCAAAGGTTAAAATGTAACTTAGATAGCATGTTATGATTCCAGGTTCATTTGTTGACCTGGCATCTTATAGTTTGCATAGTTTAAATATACAGATTATTAAAAAAATATATATTTTAATGTTTAAACAGATGATATGATCTTGGTTTACCTATGATCCTAGATTACTGAGGCACTACACTGTCTCGATGCATTTGATGTATACCTTGTGTTTACCTTACCTGTAAATCGCTCTGGATTAACTCATTCACTGCCAGATTTATTTCTATATAAAAAATTATATTGATTATGATCGCATGTCCAATCGTTTGTAAACAGACAGGGTATGTGTGTGCGACGCCCAGACAACAAACATTCCGATCGTCTCGGAGCCCTTTTCTCGTAAAAATTGCATGGATCACTTACTTTTTCAGCTCGCCACAGAACATGTACATGTCTTATGATCGTGTGCCCAACTGTTTGTAGACACACAGGGTAGGTGTGTGAGTGGCCCAGAGAACAAATTTTCAATCCGCGACAATCCATTCTCCAGTAGTAGAAGTTTGTAAACAGCGCGTCTGAGCGGAGCACGGCGGAGAAAAACAAAGCTGAGATAATGGCGTTTAAACAGGGGGCAGACGGAAACGGAAATCTTTGATTGACGTCATTTCCGTATCCGGGTGTGTTACAATGAAATGTATCACTTCGAGAGATGAAGGACGGTGAGATCTTTATAAAAATCAACGTTTTTCAAAATTACGTTTTTTACATCAGTGGCAGATTTGGTCATTGGAAAAAAAATACGTTTTTTTACGTTAGTGGCAGTGAATGAGATAAGTGCCTAATTGGCTAAATGCCTAAATTGTAAATTGAAATTGTACATGACCAACTGTACGGCTCATCAGTGACATCCAGATTTGGGGAATTGGTATAACGTCTCAATTGGGAGAAAAAGGTGGAGAGAAAAAAAACAAGTATACTATCACTTTACAGTGCAGTTAAATTGTCACGCCAGGGTGTTGTTTGAACGTGTGGCATAACATTTCTCATGCCAGGGTGTTGTTTGAATGCGTGGCATAACATTTCTCATGCCAGGGTGTTGTTTGAACGTGTGTCGCAAGTTCCTCAACTGAAAAAAGCATATCGACTGATGAATATGTTGGTTTTGTTGTTGGGGGACATTCTGTCTTAGTTGTTTTTGCTCTGTCACAGGGGCTGTGTGACTATTATCTCTTTTCCTCCTGCCTATATAGGGCCACAAGTGCAGTGGGATGCTAGCAAGTAGAGCCCGACTGACGCCTTAAGTTTGGGTCCGATCGATGCCAATTCCCAAATTTGGAGAGTCTTAAACCACTAGATTACCCATGTTTTGACCGATATCTTATTTTTTTAAAAGTGCAAAACACATTTGAAATATTAAAGTGTCTATTTAGAACATTTAACTTATAAGCAAAGGACATACATGCAAACCTAATTTTGATAGATACAATATATTTAACGCCTTAAGCCCTATTGAACATTTTCTGAAAACGATAAAAAATGTTCACCTACGTATAATAATGACATGCCCAAGAAATAGGGACACCAGTTTGAAAGTGGTGGTTCGGGACACATCGACTGCATTAGCCGGCGATTCAGATGTCGTCAAAGGAGCGATACGTATCGGCCAGGCGAATATCTGGGTCGGGCTCTATCTTAACTGGCAGTAATGCTGCCTCTGCTGCTAAAGCGTGCAGAATACTGCGCAGACAGAGGACACGTGCAGACCAGTAGTGGGTTATACTGTATATGCAGGTCTTCTTCTCTTTGGAGGGGCCATTTTCAGAAAGAAGAAAGAATATATATTGTGCCTCCTTTAGTTTTGTTTACCTTTTTGGGCGAGGATAGTTTCTGCTTCAGGTGGGGATGAGCTATGGAAGGGTTTGAAAGATCTTTTTAGCAGAATTTGAATTTTAACTTCAAATCTATATTTGGATGATTATTATTAATAGTTCCATGAATTTCCAATCCATTCTCCAGTAGTAGAAGTTTGTAAACAGCGCGTCTGAGCGGAGCACGGCGGAGAAAAACAAAGCTGAGATAATGGCGTTTAAACAGGGGGCAGACGGAAACGGAAATCTTTGATTGACGTCATTTCCGTATCCGGGTGTGTTACAATGAAATGTATCACTTCGAGAGATGAAGGACGGTGAGATCTTTATAAAAATCAACGTTTTTCAAAATCACGTTTTTTACGTCAGTGGCAGATTTGGTCATTGGAAAAAAAATACGTTTTTTTACGTTAGTGGCAGTGAATGAGATAAGTGCCTAATTGGCTAAATGCCTAAATTGTAAATTGAAATTGTACATGACCAACTGTACGGCTCATCAGTGACATCCAGATTTGGGGAATTGGTATAACGTCTCAATTGGGAGAAAAAGGTGGAGAGAAAAAAAACAAGTATACTATCACTTTACAGTGCAGTTAAATTGTCACGCCAGGGTGTTGTTTGAACGTGTGGCATAACATTTCTCATGCCAGGGTGTTGTTTGAATGCGTGGCATAACATTTCTCATGCCAGGGTGTTGTTTGAACGCGTGGCATAACATTTCTCATGCCAGGGTGTTGTTTGAACGCGTGGCATAACATTTCTCATGCCAGGGTGTTGTTTGAACACGTGGCATAACATTTCTCATGCCTGGGTGTTGTTTGAATGTGTGGTATAACATTTCTCATGCCAGGGTGTTGTGTGAACGCGTGGTATAACATTTCACATGCCAGGGTGTTGTTTGAATGCGTGGCATAACATTTATCATGCCAGGGTGTTGTTTGAACGCGTGGCATAACATTTCTCATGCCAGGGTGTTGTTTGAACGGGTGGCATAACATTTCTCATGCCAGGGTGTTGTTTGAACGGGTGGCATAACATTTCTCATGCCAGGGTGTTGTTTGAACGCGTGGCATAACATTTCTCATGCATGTTACTATTTCAGGCGTGCCTCCATGGAGCTTCCTTTGGCTGTGAGATTCAAACAGCTGAAAACCACCTCAAAGGAGACCGTAGGAGTCTACAGGTTAGTGAGGATATATCTAGGATTGTACTGCATAGAGATTTATATGGAGTTTTTTAATTGATCGTAAGTTTATTTTCATGAATTTACTAGGACCTGTATTGTAGTTTAGATTAAAAAATAGGTCTTCTTTAAATACATTGTTTAAATGCTGTAGTATTGAAATAGCTACTTCTACGTTTAAATTAATATTGAGTGGAAAATATGAAATGGCAATGAACCTACCTCTTTTGTATCATGTATAGAGCAAAACATATTGGAAACTTCATACATGTATTTCCAAAACTGTTATTCTTCAGGATTCAAATTCAAAACTATCAAAAGTAGCAGATCTACAAGCTGAAAATGCGTCGCTTCCCGCCGCATTTCGAGCTTGCAGATCTGCTACTTTTAATAGTTTTGTGCGACGCTGTAGTATGATCAAGTAGCTGGCATTAATTTACCAAAAAAAAGAAAAGAAGAGGTTTCTGCCGATATCCACATAATTACTCCATCACACAAAGTAGTCACTTGCCAAAAAGACCTGAACACGTGGATCGCTTGTAGATCAGGTCTTTTTGGCGAGCAACATTTGTCGTACTGTACATGTAAATGAGTCTTTACTTTGGGAGGACTAATGTTTGGAGCCTGTTCTCTCCCCCCTGCAGGTCTCCCATCCACGGCCGAGGCCTGTTCTGCAAGAGAGCCATGGATGCGGGGGAGATGGTGATCGAGTATTCTGGCAACGTCATCCGCTCTGTGCTCACCGACAAACGGGAGAAGCATTACGATGGCAAGGTGAGTGTCTACGTGGGGCCTGAGTTTCATAACCAGTCAAAGCAAAACGTTTTAAATCACTTAAACCCCAGCTTCCGTATTGTGGGGAAAGCTTTTGCTGAAAATAGCAGATCGACAAGCTCACAACGCGGAAGCAACGTTGTGAGCTTGTCGATTTATTTTCAGTGAAAGCTTTCCCCACAATAACAGAAAACAGAAAATACACTAGCATAGAGCCCTGAGAGACTCCGGTCAATCATGCCCTCACTTTTTTACCTTGTAAACCTGTGATGTGACAATAAACCTGATTCTGATTCTGATGAAGAAGACATTTTATTGTTGAAATGTGGCTAATGCCAATGTGCCGATGTTTAATTATGCTATGTCGCAAAAAAACTACCAGCTGGATTGCCATGGATTGTTCTGTGCACCTTCATTATTCCCAGACAATGGCCCCTACTGATCTTGGGGACCCCATGTAATACATAAGTAAACCAATAATCTAATAATAACTACATACGTACATACTAGTGCCACCCTTAGGCTAAACTTTCCACTTTGAATGGGCAGATTTCCATGAAACTTGCTGAACGCATTCATACACCCTGGACGATATTACAATTTGAACAACACCATGTCCTACTGTATCTTCTAGCACCGCCGTTTGTTTTGCTACCAGCAGAAGAAAATGCAAAATGTACATCACCTGCTTATTTGCCAACCCCTCCAGAACCACTCCAATGATATACACTCTTGGGTGTATATGATTAAATCTATATCTAGGATCTGATTACTGAATTTAAAGAGGCGTAGGTTGGCAATTCTGCCACGAGTAAGAGTTAAGAAATCTTAACAGCGTTCCTGTTCTTTTCCAGGGTATTGGCTGCTACATGTTCCGCATCGATGACTACGAGGTGGTGGACGCCACGGTGCATGGTAACGCGGCGCGCTTCATCAACCACTCCTGCGAGCCCAACTGTCACTCGCGCGTCGTCACCGTGGACGGCCTGAAGCACATCGTCATCTTCGCGTCGCGCCGCATCTACTGCGGCGAGGAGCTCACCTACGACTACAAGTTCCCCACGGAGGACGCCAGCAACAAGCTGCCCTGCAACTGCAGCGCCAAAAAGTGTCGCAAGTTCCTCAACTGAAAAAAGCATATCGACTGATGAATATGTTGGTTTTGTTGTTAGGGGACATTCTGTCTTAGTTGTTTTTGCTCTGTCACAGGGGCTGTGTGACTATTATCTCTTTGCCTCCTGCCTATATAGGGCCACAAGTGCAGTGGGATGCTATCAAGTAGAGCCCGACTGACGCCTTAAGTTTGGGTCCGATCGATGCCAATTCCCAAATTTGGAGAGTCTTAAACCACTAGATTACCCATGTTTTGACCGATATCTTATTTTTTTAAAAGTGCAAAACACATTTGAAATATTAAAGTGTCTATTTAGAACATTTAACTTATAAGCAAAGGACATACATGCAAACCTAATTTTGATAGATACAATATATTTAACGCCTTAAGCCCTAATGAACATTTTCTGAAAACGATAAAAAATGTTCACCTACGTATAATAATGACATGCCCAAGAAATAGGGACACCAGTTTGAAAGTGGTGGTTCGGGACACATCGACTGCATTAGCCGGCGATTCAGATGTCGTCAAAGGAGCGATACGTATCGGCCAGGCGAATATCTGGGTCGGGCTCTATCTTAACTGGCAGTAATGCTGCCTCTGCTGCTAAAGCGTGCAGAATACTGCGCAGACAGAGGACACGTGCAGACCAGTAGTGGGTTATACTGTATATGCAGGTCTTCTTCTCTTTGGAGGGGCCATTTTCAGAAAGAAGAAAGAATATATATTGTGCCTCCTTTAGTTTTGTTTACCTTTTTGGGCGAGGATAGTTTCTGCTTCAGGTGGGGATGAGCTATGGAAGGGTTTGAAAGATCTTTTTAGCAGAATTTGAATTTTAACTTCAAATCTATATTTGGATGATTATTATTAATAGTTCCATGAATTTTTACATTGGCCAACCCTTAATTTTTCTTACGATTTGTCATTCCTTTGAATATATTATGATCCACCATCGCTGTTCAGAGGTAACAGAAGGGAGAAGTAAAAAAAAAAAAAAAGACAAAAAACTGAACTTGTAAAAAGTTCCATTTTACACCAAAGTGCAATTTGCTGAAGGGACTTGGAAAGAGTAATTTTAGCAGAACAAGAAAACCAGAAAATGAGACACCTCACTCATATGATCAAAGAACCGGGATTTCACAAGTAAATTCAGGTTTTTTCACACCTTTGAGTGTTCTAATAATACAATATACCCTTCCCCTTAGGCAGGAAGAGTTCTGATAATACCAGAACCCTTCCCCCTAGGCAGGAAGTCCCTGTATATAGGAGGTAGTCTCGGGTTCCAGTCCAGAGCAGCCACATTGGAGCTGTACAGGTGGCAAACACTAGGGGGAGCTGTGGCCACAGAAAGGAAGAGACAGCGAGGTTGAAGTAAAAAATGTAGATTTGTTTATATGATGACATGTTAGTTTGGTTGATTTCGTTAAGGGTGATCACTTTTAGCCTGACAGCGAGGTAGATAAATATTAGACGTCAATGAGTTTCTGGCCTTGAGGATGCAAAGGCAGCTTGAGGTTCTGGTGGACTGACAGCCAAGGGACTGGAGAACTTTACTGTTGTGCTTTACTATTAGTCACATTATTTTCTCATTGGTTATCTTTGTGTAAAGGGTTATTGATCAAAAAAGAGCCATTGATTTTTTTTTGTGCTGTAGGAAACATACAGACAATACTGTGGGTTTGTGCATGCTGTTATCAAACCTATTTCTTTGGAAATTAGAGTTGCTTGGATTTCTTTTTGACGATGTTCCAAAAGACAACCGCAGTGAGAACCAAACATCACGACACCCTTGAATTGACTTTCCAGAGAGTTGATATTCTTCTTCTTGGCTTAATATCCATTGCTATAGAAAACAAAAAAAAATCAGTTTTTGTTTTGTTTTGTTTTTTTGTTTTGTTTTATTTGTGTGGTATCAACTATTTTAAAGTGTTTGTCTTTTATCTGTCTTTCTTATCATGGACAGGGAATTATGCTTGCTTTTAAAAAGAACTGTAAATAATATTGTATATTTTTTTACACAAAAGACTAAAAAAGCACTCACTAGTGAATAGCACTTAATGATGGTATTTATATTTTTAAGAAAATCGTATTTATTTTATTGGCATTTTTGTAGGAAATAGAGAGGTTTACAAACACTAATGCTCGGTCTCTATGTTTCTTTTTTTTATTCTGCTGCCTTTTCAACATTTTGTTGTTGTTAATTTGTATTTTTATTTTCATTGTAGCCTGAATGTTTTCTTTGATTCCAAAGATAGACGCTGGGTCTGTGTCTTGGTCCCCACTGAGTTCAGTCCACCAGTAGCTCTGTAATCCAAGGCCACTAGAGGTCAAGACTGATGGCTTTTCAATGTTCCAGTTCTAGCTTCACAGCAGCATGGGAGTTGTAATTAATTATTATTATTATTATTATTATGCACTCAAAGAGAGTTTAGCTGAATAATTGGCATCAATTTTCTCTCTGCCGCCTTAATGTCAACCCGTCACATCTTAACTGAGAGTCAAGTCTACTTAAAGCTGCAATCCGTAACTTTTCATAATGTCCTGAGATGTCCGGGATTTGAACCCGGCGCGAGCGTTGCAGTTTACTGCCGAGTTGAAGCTGCACTATGTAACTTTCCTCTTCTACCCTGGATTTGAACCCGGTTTCCTGCACCAAGTGCTGACATTTGTTACCATTGAGCTAATAGAGCCTGCCTGCTTGCTCAGGGGATAAATTGAATCTTGACCATCAGGTCAAACTTTGTGTCAGATCCTGTGTCTATAGGTGAGACATGACCTTTGACACAATCTAAATGTCTCAATAGAAGAGCAGGGAGACAAAATACAATCACCATATAACTGTATAAGTTATATTGTATTAACATACTCTATCATACAGATTGGGCAAAATTCCATTTTAATCATCAAAAAAAAGTTAGTCCCGCTTTAATATAGAAAGCCTGTTTGGGCAGAGGATGAACTGCGTTTAGAGCAGTGGTTCTCAACCTGTGGTTCCGGGGCCCACTGGCAGGCTGTGAGGATGTTACAAGTGGAGCCCCCAAATGACAGGCAAAACACAAAGATTTCAATGATATTATATCATTTTAAAACAATTATGTTACTCTAAAACTTTTGAAAAGTGAGTTTTCATTGTGATATTTCTAAACAGGAACTTAAAACTATACTATGTTAGTTCCATTGATCCAAGCCAGGACACAATCGATTGATTGCTCATAAACATGCTCTGAAAATGCATGCGGCCCACCCACCTGACCACTTAACACGGCAGCCCAATGACTGCCGTGTTAAGAGGTCTGATGGCTGGTCAAATCAGGCCTGTCACAATTATTACATGATCGCCTAATCGCAATTATTTGAGATAATAGCAATTATTTAGCATAATCGTTTCCATGTTGAAAAATGTTCATACATTTTCAAACATTTTCCAGAAATGGCAGATCTACAAGCTATTTTAAACTTCATTTGAAATTATAACATTTTTAAATCTGCATTTGATTACGAAGCCTAAAAGGCAAACAGAAATCATTTTTTTTATGTTCCAATGTTCAATGCCCAATTATTTGTATGACAATGAATGGTCAACTTGTAATCGTGACGCCCTAATTCAAATGTGTCCAGATCCAGAACCACTGGTGTAGAGGTCAACCAGTAGTGGTCCTAACTGACCACAGGATCTACATGTCTCAATAGAAGAGCAGGTAGATTGTATTAGCTCAACGTTGGGTCCTTCGGGGGTTCCAGGGGGTCCTCGGCTAGATAATTGATAGTTGATAATTGAGAACCAAATAACCAACACACAGGCCTGTAGACTCTCAGATTGAAATTGAAAAACCTTGAGAGTTCCATATAGATTGTTAAAATAAATAAATAAATGTTGTATTCACTTAAAAAAAATAAGAAAATGTTATAGATTGCATCTTTAAGGATTGTTCATGTCTAGTCACTGACAAGTGGATGGATCCATGGAATAAGAGACATAGTCTAGTTTAGGTTCAACTCGGCAGCTTTCCCACATCAGTTCTTAAGTGTTCCGAATGGATTGTTGTCTCTACAGGCTTGGTCTATAATGAAGAGGTGCCTTCATCTTAATGCCACAAAGAACATTCAGCTAATCTGTAGACGATGTTTATTTTTTAATCGAGGACACGTTAACGTGAGGGTTTGGCTTCTTGTTAAGAGACCACTTTTGTAACCAATGCTCACAATCGAGTCCACCTGCAAATAAGTCTGCTTTTGTTCATTTTCCTCTTTGCGTTTTCTTAGTTATAATTCAGCACGTGTCTTATATTTTGCTAGTTAGTATTTGTCCTGGTGTTAGTAGGAAATACACCACCTGACTCAACAGAAGGCTTCATCAAGCCACCAAGGCCAGTTAATTATTTGCTCATAACTATTCATTTCAACTCATCATTTTTGTTGACCTTTGATGTCACCTAAAGGCCATTTAGTTGTTTTCTCCCACGCTGCCCCTTATTGCCACCGTTGTGAAACAAAACATTATCTACACAATGATTGCACTTCGACTGTGACACAGGCACTGAACAACAAGCATAGGAAACCTTTTTCAAGACTTTCATCTAATTCTAATTATGTGGAAACTTCAAGCACAGTTAGTTACTCATTCAGAAGACATGTAGTTTGTTTTGCCAAGCAAGCAGGTCTCATCAATGGACACCCCAGTTAGGATTTGGTCTTGGTGACCCATGAAGGTGGCATTATTGAGGCCCTAGTAAAAAGTGCACTTGACTTTTGTGTGTTACCACGAAGGTAGGGACCATGCTAGCTGCCCTCCTTCCTATCCTCGTGCAGTGCTTAACAGCTTTGGGTTTTTGTTGATCTAAACGTTGGACCTCAGTCCAGTTTAAGTCTGGTCAGGTAGAAGCTCTGGGACTGTGCTCCTCCTCCATGCTGACTGATAGGCAGGCCAGTCCTGGTTGTGATGATGCTGTATCTACATTATTGGGCTTGCTGGGTTCTGCTGCTAAGGTCTATACAATGAATGTATCATTCTTCTACACAAACACCTGAATTGTGATGTTTGTTGACGATATTTCAATGCTCTGTCAGCTACATTTAACAGGTTTTTTTTATTGTTTGTTTTTTATGTATACAACAAATGATGGACAGGGATGACGCGTAGATATATTATATGACCTCATAGAGGAACACACAAGTTGGTTTTCGCTTTTTGGTTCGTTTTAATTTCAGCACTGGGAACAGACTCGAGTTGAACAATGACAGCATTTCAGGCTATGGTCAAACAAACGGGTCACATCTAGTTAACTGAACTGTTCCTCTTAGCATTGTGCTAAGAACAGGTTTACGGTCTGATGCCAAGAGCTCTGTCTAGACGGCCTCTTCTTTACATCCACTTTTTGCAGTTTCTATGTGTGAGAAGTTTCAGTAGCCGGCAAACAAGAACTAGCATTTCAGTTGTTTGGATGGTGGATAGACAGTAAATAATAGCCTCTTGTTTGGGGGGCTTTTTGGGGTCAATTGAACCACGCCACACCAGTGGCCCTTCTCCGTACTCATCTGTAATTATCCTATATATACATAAACAATATTATACGGAAAACATGCATAGTAGTTTCTTGTACTTAAGTATCTATACAATATACGGAATGGACAGACAAACTTAGTTACAGTAGCAACTCAGCAGATTTATAATGGTTAATAGCAAATCTTTCAATGTACTCTATAATGGTTTTGTGTTACAGTACTACTATCGGCTTAGATTAAAAAAACTAACGTGCATCATTATTTTTTGTATATTGATATCCAGTACCAATTTTTCTGTGCCTGTGATTGTTCCTTTGACAAAAATGGGGCGTTGCAGTTGCTTTTTTTCTTTCTTTTTATTTGTTTTACTTTCTGGAAAGGAACGGTATTTATGTAATTGAAAAATGTAATTGTATTAATGTGGTTGTGAACTTCTTGAAGTCAGCCATTTTTTTTGTTTTTGTTTCCTGATTGTTGTAGTGAATGTTTTTTTGTTTTGTTTTTTGTTTTCCTTTGTACATTTTTAACAGGGACTTTTAGACTGCTTACTTGATGTGGTATAAATTGAGTCTGGTTTGTGGAGACTGACCAGGAAATATGTGATCCCACCAAAATGTTGTTTTAATTTTGGATGCTCTCATGTCTCCCTGACCACCTCTCTCCTCCGAAGCTTTGGTTGTACTTATCATGTACTGTTTTTTGTAGAAAGTGATAATGATAATGATGATCACAAGAACATTTAATTTATTTATTACGTTTTACCAACCTTGACTTTTACAAGTCAAGGTTTCGGGAGAAGTTGGATGAGTACTTAACATATATTTTTATTTTCTAACTTCTTGTGTATAGAACTCTATATCAGCCTAAGATGGGATGTGGTGTCACACAGGCAGGGGATGAGGTGACGGGATGATGATGATGGATGATATGAAACGGGCTGTTTTTTCTTATGCCTTGAATAAACCTTTGTCTTATCAACTTCCTCCTGCTCTTCATAATAACAGTACTCATGATCGTGATGGTCGTATTTTTCTCCTGTTTATCAGTGTTTTCTCGATACACACATCAGATAAATGAAGGACACCACAAACAGTAACGAAAAACAAAACAAACCGCAAACTGCTTAAGGTTGAATGTATAATTAGGAAACAAAGTTGTACATAGATGTAAAAAGAAAAGTTTCTAATCATGTTTATTTTCTATGCACTTTTTTTATTTAAGTGATAGTTTCAATAATAAACATGTCTCCTTTACTCTTTACTCTGACTCGTGTGGTCTCTTTGTTGAATTCACTTTTACCTTTATTATTATGGAGAGTGTCAAAGTTTTAGAGGGTACAAAATATAGCCTACATTACATCACAGATGGTAACAAGGGCCTTGTCCAAAGGCTTTGAAATACATTATTTACTCTATTAAGACCATCAATTAAGTCAAATGACTTAAGCTAAAAGAAAAATAATGTAAGTGTTTTGGCATTATGGCACTATTGTTATCAGTTATCAGTTATTGCTTAAGTCCACGGGCTCCCTGGGGTGGGCATGTGTAACAAGCTTGTAAATTAACTGTGTTCTTGACCTTGTATTTGTTGTTGGAATGGGCAGCATCTATAGCCTACTATAGCAGTGCATTCTCTTTTAGTAGACTAGAGGTGTTCATGTTGCTCGCTCTCTCTCTCTCTCTCTCTCTCTCTCTCTCTCTCTCTCTCTCTCTCTCTCTCTCTCTCTCTCTCTCTCTCTCTCTCTCTCTCTCTCTCTCTCTCTCTCTCTCTCTCTCTCTCTCTCTCTCTCTCTCTCTCTCTGCAATGCAACTCAGTGCAATTCAGCAAGGCTTTATTGTTATTATGGGAAACAGTGGCAAAGGAAGTGTGAAATAAAAACAAATAGTAATATATATATGTGCACAAATGAAAATATTTTCTTTTGCTGTTATGTAAAATGAGGAATAAAGGAAGGAATAAACAAATGCTGTAGTATAGATACTGTAGATACTGTAGATGTGTTAACAACAAAATAATAACAATAATATCCTTACAATAATTCAAATCTCTGTCACCAAAACCTGTGTGTCACCAAAACCCCTGTGCTGCCCGTTCTCCTCAGTGGCTGGAGCAATTGATCTGAATTTGCACACGGACATTGACCATTAACATATGCACCAAACAGCGACGACCGTTTTTCACTTTCCCAAAATGTAAGCTGTTTATTAGTGTTTTTGTGTAAAAGAATTAACCCTAGTCACCATGCTTACAGGTCACACTACGTATAGCGTAACACGGACACACCACTGGATGTCACGGAGTAAACAAGCTAATGACCAGTAATTCTATAGAGCTATGTGACACAAACCCATAACCCCTGTCTCATCAAAGTCTCAACGACATGCAGTCACTTTACTCAAAAAATAATAAAAAATAATAAATAATAAATGAAAATAATATAATACAGGTAAAAAAAACACTTCAGCAGACAAAAGAAAGTAGGCAATAGTACAGATAAAAGCGCTAGAGCAGCAGTAGGAAATGTGCAGAATATGGGGGATTTAGTATCTGGATTATGTGCAGTAAAATATACACATAATAAGATACATAGATACACAATCACAGGGCCCTTCTTAGCGCAGATGCTGATTGGCTCTTCCACTTTTTGGTTTCTGCAAAACGCCCACCCAGTGCTTGGGGTCAGACCGGTCTAGAAGACACATGATAATGTGAATTCACACAGAGACAGGAGGGTGCTGCCGACAAAAGGGTGCTGGTGCATTCGTCCGACCGCACCTCCTTCTTCAGGGCTCATTTGGGGTGCTTGTAATATGTGGGAACTATTTCTGTCTCTGTCTTGCTACAGTTGGAAGGTAGTTAGAAAGTACTCTCTCTCTCTCTCTCTCTCTCTCTCTCTCTCTCTCTCTCTCTCTCTCTCTCTCTCTCTCTCTCTCTCTCTCTCTCTCTCTCTCTCTCTTTTTCTCTCTCTCTTGGCTCTTTCGTCACTAACACTTTGTAGTATTTCCATGTGTATTATGTTCCCTGGTCTACTTCTCTTAGTTCTATGCTCCTGTCTGCCCCAGCTGTATCTTCTGGTTTGTGATCACCCCTCCTCGTGTATATCAGTCTTGTTCCCCGGTCAGTAGTCCTTGTTGGACCATTGCTGCTGAGGTGAAGTCGGCTTAAGGTCCGGGCCGCTGTTACCAATAGCAGAATACCAAACCACTAGCGTAAAGGGGAACACCCCCTTGGCCGGGGGAGATATTAGGCAGAGGCTCTCTGAGCCACTCTGCTACAGACCCTCCATGGTTGGTTGATGAATCGGGTTAAGAGCCGTCAGGCCTAATCTATACTCGGCGAAAAGACCTCAGTTAGCTTGAAAATTACTTATTGTCAGTGATCAACATAATACAAACTAAACTTAAAGACCCCACAAAAGACACCCAGCCAAAGTAGCATAATTAAAAACAAAATTGTGTTAAGTAAAAAATGGTTACAAAAGTCATGAAAGATAAGCTGTAGTTTTTCTGCTAATGACTGTGGGGGGTGTCCACTGAAATAATTATCTGATGACATCACTGAAACTTACCCGAGCGTGTCCTCAGGTGAGGTGTTTATCCCCACCCAGAAAAACTGCTCTCAGCAGGAAATACCCAAAACAGGGCATGTCTTGTCTATGCATTCTCATTATAGTCTAGTAACACTCATCTTTTCAACAAAAAAGTTAAAGACACTACAGTAGCTGACCACAACAAAAAAGTATTAATGTGGTGCAGGTTGGTGATGTTGAAACCAACGGGGTTGTTCAAACGGTGTACATGTTCTTGGTGGTGGAGCCATTCTTGCAGGCGGTGTCGCCATGTGACTGGTAGCTGAGCAAGGCTTTGCCAGAGAGGCTCAGACGCTCTTTATAATGTTGCCCTATCGCCATGATGGCTTCCCTGTTTTGGCAGTCGCTGGTCCAGATGGCGATTTTATCGCCTTTGTGTCGAACGTTGATCACAGCTCCGCACACGTCGTAGCTCGCCTCGTCAAACGACTCTCCGACCAAACACAGCAGCGTCTCCATCCAGTAGCGGTCGAGGTCGTTTATTCTCTGCTGTTTGCCGAGGGTCATCAGCCATCGACCTCCCAGCTTGTTCCCGGGGTCCTCCCACATGGGTTTGATTCCGTCCTTAAATAAGCAATAGTCGCAGCCAAAGCCCAGTTTGCTGGGGCTCTGAATGTGGTTGTATAATGCCCAGAAGTCTTCCACTGTGTCAAACGTGGAGATGAGACGCAAGTTATCTTCCCAGCTTTTAGCCTTGTCATTTTTGAAGTACCACAGGGCCCATCTGTTTTGCAAAGGGTGTTTGACATGCTTGGAACCTGCAACCACAGGGGCCGCCACCACACAGGTGTCCGTTTGGGGTTCTTCAATGTCGGCTGCTTTCGGCTCCAATGTCGCCATCTTGACAGCCAGAAAGTCTCTGTGATCTAACTGACCTCGGTAATTGGAAGGAAGCCGTCTCTCAGTGTCAGTGAATTGTAGGATTGCAAGACGGTACCTTTAGCTGCAGTTACCTCACGTGCTACTACGTGTGTCTGGGGACGGGAGTCGACGCCACGTGCATATCATCTGGGAATCTCTGACATCATCGATATGACATCATTAAATCCAAATATGGAGCACATGACTCCATATCTGGGAAAGACTGATAAGTGAATGGGTGGAAGGTCGTCAACGGTGGATCTGACATTATACCACAAAAAAATATTTGTTGATTGTCTTCCTTGGCCTACTGGCAGTGTGAACAGGATTCTGATTGGTGTTGTGGTTTGCGAGGTTAGCCATGCACACACAGACAGACAGACAATAAAACATCTTATTCATCATGATTTTGGGGGAATTTTAAGCCTTTATATGATAGAGACTGTTGATCCCAACCGATGTGCCCATATATGGGAATTTGTGAAGATGAAATCTCTGCGTGCGTGCGTGTGGGTATCTCGAGAACCGTCTGACCGATTGACTTCAAACCAACTCAGCATGCATATTGCAGAAGCCCCCGACGGAGTGGAGTGCCTGCCTGGTGTGAAGTCAGTCGGATAGGCGGTTGTCCAGGACTGCTGATCCGATCGATATTCCCATAAATGGGCATATTGATATCCCTGATGTCATCAATATGACATAGTACTGACGTCATGGTGGTGGGTACCGCACTGGGTACTCTGACAAAAGCAACAGTGCTGATAGCTACTACTGAAACAGTGCTGATAGCTACTACTGAAACTAATAAAAGAGAGAAAAAAGTTACCACATTTGTAGCTTCCTATGCAAAAATAATTTGTAAGGACATAATAGAGAACTAAAACCAGCGTTTCCGCAAAACATAGCTGAATTCCTCAGCGTTATTGGGGTTAGAAATGTTTGACGTACAGTTTTAAGACAGGACTATAAACTTTGTCGCATAGTATCCAAGAGGATATTTCCGTTATAAAATAATAATAATAATAATAAAGATAATAATAATTGTTATTATTATTATTATTATTATTATTATTGTCTCCGCCGGAGGTGGAGAGTATGTTTTCGCTTCGTCCCGCCGTGTGTTCACCTCCCTCCTAGCCAAGCTAACATTGGTCAAGCTCCACGTGACACGTGTCAATATGTTGACACCAATGCCTTTGATTGGCTAGAGGGACGCATGACGAAATAAAATCCTATAAATAGGTGTGTCACTTCAAAAAGCCATTTATGTTTTTTGAAGTGAGGTAAGACAGGATTAATCAGTCTTGATTGGAACAGTACCTTCAAGTACAAATCACCCGTCCGTGCGTGTGTGTGTCCCTCTGAGAACACCTAACATTGGTCAAGCAAAGGCGCAGAAGGCCAAAGCTAAGAAAGCATACTCATCTACAACAGTAACACAGAAGAGGACTATAGAGTTGAATTGATCCCACAACAAGGCCGAAGTCTTAATACTGTAACAATTGGCCACCTTGATCAAATACATTATGTAGCACTAGAGAAAACTGACATAGATCAAACACACCAATCAACTGCTGAAACTGTTCAAGACAATGAAGATGAAGAAGACAGACAAGCATTTGAACAAACCAGTCAATTACGACGACTCCCATATGACACATTGCTTCAAGAAGATTTTTTTTTAGATGCAGACACTACATATTCAGTCGCCCCTGCAGAACACCAAAAACCACGCGCATTCTACCAAGACGACCCGTTCTACCAAGACGACCCGTGCTATTAAAATAGCACGGGTCTGCTGGCGGAGACTTGTGCTCCGAGGAGCACATTTTCTAGTTATTATTATTATTATTATTATTATCATTATTAGGCTATTATTATTAGGCTATTATTATTAGGCTATTTATCATTATTACTTTTAAGGTTCTTGAAAATATTCACCTATAACGACATGCCCAAAATAGGGACGTCAGGTTGAAAGTGATCAAACACGCAACAGGTGTTGGTGTTTCCTTGGCTTTCTTGAACGCACCCCAGTGACCCCACCCATATGACGACGTCACTATCACGTGCCCTCCGATGTAGGGCTAAATCTTCCGGAAGTGCATTTTGTAAACAAACATGGTTGGCTGGTGCAACCTCAATGCAACAAACCATAGATAGATACCGTATGTCTATGCAACACACCATAGATAAATGATTATAATAATACATTTATGTCTAGATGCAACAATTAACACACCAGACAACTGAAGAAGAAACGCTGCCAGAATGAAGAGAAGTTTAAGGACCATTCGTGCACTTAAGGCTTTAGGGTGAGTGATGTTTGTATTTACTGTTCTTGTATTGATTGATATTTTATATTGATGGATTGTATTTTTTGCTAAAGTTCTCCTCAGAATAGGAATCCTAGGGTTCAGGTGGTTAATGTAAAACAATTATGACCATAACTCAATGACAGTTCATTACCTACATACAGTACATGGACCATAACTCTATGACAGTTCATTACCTACATACAGTACATGGACCATAACTCTATGACAGGGGTCTTCAATGTTTTCCAGCCCAAGGACCCCTAACAGAGAGAGATGAAGCAGGGACCCCCCACAACTAGCCCTGGTTCAGAGCGTTAGTGAGTTTGAGAGAACTCACTAACGCTCTGAGTCTGAACCAGGGCCACAACATATTAACTATTGTGTTGCATATTAAACTTCTTCATAGATGTTATAGGTAGATTCTAGACTTGTTTGACAGCATTATCATCAGTGTATGTTGGATTCATGTTAATGTGTATTTTCAGACATTTAACCACTTAAAGGCAGGGTAAGTGATATTTTTTGGTTAAAAACAAAAAGTATTTTGTTAAAAGGTTAAAACACTATATTCTGATAGTAATCATTGCTATAGAGTGTTTTTTCAGTAACAGATGTCTCCCTGTCTCTCCAGCTCTTTAATAAACAGAAAATACAAATTTGTCTGCTCATTTCTTAGTGTCATCACTTCCAATTTCACTTGTTTAATCTGTATCCTGATTGAGTTCTCTGTCCTGGTTGGATAACATTGGAAATGAAACTGAAACGAAAATGCATTTTCTGTTTAGTAAAGAGGTGGAGAGACAAGGAGACTCCTAATACTGAACAAACACTCTATAGCAATGAGTACTATCAGAATATAGAGCTATTTAACAATTATTTTAACCAACGCAAATCACTTACCCTACCTTTAAACCCTCAATACTTAGTAAACTTGACCTTTCACTCTGTACTTGGTCTGCTCTTTTTCCCTCTACACCAGACCACTTTGACGAAAATAGCAGATCTACTCGAGGCGTTGTGAGCTTGTGGATCTGCTATTTTCGGCTAATGTTCCCCTCAGAATATGGATGCTAGGGTTTAAGTGATTCATGTAAAAAAAAAAAAAAAAAGTCCTATCATACAAAGATTTGTGTGACCCCCTGTAGTAACTCTGAGGACCCCCTAGGGGTCCCGGACCCCCTGTTGAAGACCCCTGCCCTATCTATCCACTCTCTGGTCATTAATTTTATGGCCGGTGTGTGTAGTTTCTAACCCTTGAAAAATTAAATGCATGCATTTCCTTTTGAGAAAATGTAGCTTGCCTGCATGTTTGAGATTTATGTTTGATGATATTACAATTTAACAATTTAATTTAACATCTATGTTAATCATTAACCCTGGTGCCCTTATTTTGGGGCACATTTTCAAAATGTTTAATTTAGCTTTTCTTTAAAAAGATCTGCGAGAATAGCAGATCTACAAGCTCGCAGTATGTCACGATGTGATGCATTGTGAGCTTGTTTATCTGTTTTTTTTTTCTGTTTGTGTTTTTTCTTTATAAATCGAACCCGTAGTTTTTTCTTGTTTATTCTTTTTTTTATTTTTTTATTCAGGTACCAGAATAGTGCTTGTGTCAGAGAATGTCAGTGTGATGAGCTGCCTTGTCCACTGCTCACCTGGTTGGTGACAGAGCTGTGGACCGCCTGTCCTGAACTACAAGGTGAGACAAGTGATGTTTATGTTTATGTTTGTTGACATTTCATTCACAGGACCTGCGGTCCACAGACTTGGATCTCCTCTCTATCCCCCAAACTAGCAAGCGAACCTTTGGTGACAATCCGGTGTGGAAGCCCCCACCCTGTGGAACTCTCTCCCAATGGAGATTCGCCTCCATGCTCCAACTCTGGACTCTTTTAAGGCTGCTTTGAAAACACACCTATTCTCTCAGGCTCATGGCAAATCGTTGTCTGTTGTTTTGTTTTTGGTTGTTTATTTGTTGGTTGTTAATTGTTTTTTATGTAAAGCGTCGGTGGGTTCATAAAAGGCACTATATAAATTCAAGCTATTATTATTATTTATTATTAGTTAATACAAAATACATGAATCTAAAAAGAGAAAGACGCTTTGTGCCAGATGTAGCTACTAGATCATTTCCATCTGTGGTCCCTGAACAGGTGAACAGAAACCATAAATAAAAAAACCTTTAATCTCCACTACAATGCCAACAACCTATTCACACACACACACACACACACACACACACACACACACACACACACACACACACACACACACACACACACACACACACACACACACACACACACACACACACACACACACACACACACACATTATTAATGGGTGTCAAAGTGAACACAAGGTATTTGCATTTGCTGATCATTTAGAGAGAATAAGCGGGATGAGCGAATGAAGAGAAGTGAATGTAACATTTTATAATTGTGTTATTGATGTATCGTAATCCCGTGAATACAAGTATCAAAATATTACATAGACTACATACTATATAAAGTTATAATGGGTCATCAGCTGTCAGTCAGTGTCAAATGTATCAGTTTTTCACCTTGGGTTAATGTTAACGTTAAATTGTACATTTACTGTGATTCTTCTGGCCTGTTGTCTTTAGGCAGGAGAGGTGACGTTGTGCTGATGGGAGAGCTGAGGGATTCGTTAGAGAAGCTGTTCTGTCCCGTCACTCTGCTGAGCGCAGACGTCCCGGGCCCTGTCCTTTTCAACCAAGTCTCTGGTGAGATATAATGCCACAGGCACGTGTCAGTGGAGTCACGTTTAAACAGAATCATTGATATGCTTTCTCATACATAATCTCATTTATATCGTTGCTGTTGGGCAGAAACCATATTTTAACTTTTGGTGTTTTTTCCCCCGTAAATTAACGCCCTACTTGATCATACTACAGCGTCACACAAAAGTAACAACATTAGCAGATCCACAAGCTCAAAAAGCTTGAGCTTGTAGATCTGCTAATTTTGCTATTAGAATTTGAATCCTGAAAAGTAACAGTTTTGGACATATGAGGTTTCCACCTGACAGAGAACATATTCTCTTGGCAAGACAACGGTGAAGTTACATTCTTAATGGTTGGCCTCTCTGTCATTCAGAAACCTTTTGTTTGTCCATTCAAAGCTGTTATCAGGAAATGGAAAACATAACCTGTGTTCCAATGGATCCAATTAGGCTATTTAGTCACAAGCTCTTGTCAATACGTTTCATTGGTTCCATATTTATAAAACCCACACATACTGCACACTTGACCACTTTCACTTTCAACATTTCAAAAGTAGAGAAAATAGCAGATCTACAAGCTCACAGCACGTGGCATGGTGACACATTGTCATCATCATCATCATCATCATCATTTATCTAACTCACAACTATGTTCACATGGTATGGAGCACAGATATCATAAATCATACAATACATAACAATTTTCATACAGACGTAAAGTCATGGCAAGCATTATTTGAACAAAGGAAGAAGGTTTTTCAGAAAAGCACCCAATTTATGAATAACCTTTGGCTTATCAGATTGCAGTAATGAAATTAATTTCAGCATATCTGGGTTATATAGTTATATAATACTTTGGCAGGTATTTTTGTCTAAAATTCATAATGTTAGTATTTTTGCACTCAAACATAACGTGAAACTCATCTCCAACTCGATAGTCATTACATAAATTGCATAACCTCTGGCTTCTTTCCAGCCCTTTATATCTGCTAGTAACCTTTGGTATTCTTGTGTTGTTCACAAATGGCCTGTCTGTTCTTCTGGTTTTCCCAACTTAAACTCTTGTTTGTACTCAACATAAATGTCACATGATGTCATATTATTAAGTTCACTTTGCCACTTTTGCACAAACTGATCTTTCAACCTTTGTTCGACAGTTTGTTTCAACCAGTCAATGTTATTACATTTCTGAGTCAGCCAAATGTAAGACATACCAGTCGTCCAGTATATGCTTCACTTGTGATGATTGTGAGCTTGTAGGTGTGCTATTTTTGCTACTTTTGGAAGACACTCTTGTATGACGAAGTAGGGCATTCATTTACCAGAAAACATACAAATATTTCTGCCCGACAGCAACGATATATTAAAACTAGAAAATGTGCTCCTCGGAGCACAAGTCTCCGCCAGCAGAACCACCACGGCCATAAGGGTACTTTGATGGGTTTGCCAATTCTTCAAACTTGTCGTCTAGATAGAATGCGCGTGGTTTTTGGTGTTCTGCAGGGGCGACTGAATATGTAGTGTCTGCATCTAAAAAATGTTCTTCTTGAAGCAATGTGTCATATGGGAGTCCTCGTAATTGACTGGTTTGTTCAAATGCTTGTCTGTCTTCTTCATCTTCATTGTCTTGAACAGTTTCAGCAGTTGATTGGTGTGTTTGATCTATGTCAATTTTCTCTAGTGCTACATAATGTATTTGATCAAGGTGGCCAATTGTTACAGTATTAGGACTTCGGCCTTGTTTTGGGGTCAATTCAACTCTATAGTCCTTTTCTGTGTTACTATTGTAGATGAGTATGTTGTTATTCAGCATGTTTACCACAGCATTTATTGCAATGTTGTCGGCCCAATCGTTTTTGCGTATCTTTTCAATGATCAATTTCATTTCTTGCTGCTGTTGGAATATGAACTCAGGTGAATCAATTGGATGTTCTTCAGCATTGGGCAATGCGAGAAATTGCATATAGTCTTTCTGGATCACTGGGTTTTCTAGAAAGGTAACCAATTGTGTGCGCATGTCAGCACCTGTGATAGTTTGTATACCTGCTATCTCAAGGGTGGTTGCTACAGCATGATAAAAACAGTTCCCATCTTTAGGTACATCAAAGATGGTCAGTTCACTGCACTTAACATAATCTTTTAATTTCTTGTATAAATGTTCTATATTGGTTATAGATGAAGTTGCAGAGGTGGTTTCATTCTTGTTTGGGTAAGGTTGTTGTGGTATGGTCGTCATGG
Organism: Gymnoscopelus braueri; assembly: GCF_963280865.1. Classification (NCBI taxonomy): domain Eukaryota; kingdom Metazoa; phylum Chordata; class Actinopteri; order Myctophiformes; family Myctophidae; genus Gymnoscopelus; species Gymnoscopelus braueri. The sequence continues at coordinate 8,186,553 of NC_137606.1, forward strand.
CTTCCCACAATTCACTGTTTTCTTGGATCCAGCGGTCCTCCCAGTCATTGCAGATGTCAATGTCGTTGTATATAGAGGATTGTTTTGCTTTAGCCAGTGTAGGGCGTCAAGAACCTTTTTTGGCCGCACATATTCATGTATATACAGGGTCCCCACGGTCATGAAATTCCTGGAAATATTTTGAAATAAAAATAAAAAAAATCCAGTACTGGAAAAGTTTTGGAATTGATCAAAGGTCCTGGAATTTATCAAGGGTCCTGGAAAAATATTTGGCTATGCATTGTTTTTGGCTATTGATTTTTTTTAATACAAAACATTTTCATAAGCATGTATAACATTAACGAAATATGTAACATAAGTAGTTTTTCGCCGAACGGGCTGTGTAACACCCATCCGCACTGCCAGCGATGCGACGCGAGTGGGCAATGAAATCTCATTAAAATACATGTTTTTGAATGAGAGCGTCCTGACCTACGGGAGCGACAACGAACCGTGCAACGACGTCGTCCACCCCTCCTATTTTCGTTCGCAGGGTCTCTATTTGAGCGAGGTTTCGCGGCTGTGTCCCGCCCCCGTTTTATTTATTGATTAAATACTTTATTAACAGATTTGTAAACGGTACAGAGGTAGGATTTGACAATGGTTGTTAAAAGGATAACACAAAAAACCCTAAAGGAACGTGTTTCCATTGTGGACCTGGTTGAGATCTGCACACTGCTTTGCCATAGAGTGAATTTTTTTTTTTGCTTTGTGCCTGTTCGATATACATCTATAGTATAGGCTATTATTTTTTATCGTCAGACGTTTTATAAAGAGTGGAGGAACTTGGATTTTCAAATACCTATGGTGGACGGACAACACATCATCTATACTGCACATCACTTTGTTCTTCATATTTGAGGATTGTTCTAAACACAGTAGGCTAGGCCTATAGTGAGACCCTCATTACTTCATATTTTATTTATAGCCTATAAAGTTCAAACGACCACCATCAAACAGTAGGCTACAGTGAGTGAAAAAAGCTCCGCTATTCAGTGGTGGAAGAAGTTGGCAGATATCATATTTTACTTAAGTAAAAGTAGCAAACATGGGAAGAAATAGGCTACTCTGTTACAACAAGTAAAAGGCCAATGTTCAGTAAAAGTACAAAAGTATTGGCATCAAAATATACTTAAAGTACCTAAAGTAAAAGTAGGCTACTAAAATGTTTGAAAATAGGTAGCAGATCTACAAGCTCACAACACATGGTGATGCATTGTGAGCTTGTAGATCGGCTATTTTCAAATGTATAAAATTGGGCTAAAGTGGTTTATGTATGTTTTATAATTTAATATTGTAAATCTGCAAAGTAACTAACTAAAATTTTCAAATAATTGTGTAGTGGAGTAAAAGTAGGAATATTTGCCTCTGAGATGTAGTGGAGAAGTAAAAGTATTGAAATGTGGAAATACTAAAGTAAAAATAACTCAAAATTGTATTTAAGTAGGCCTACAGTACTTGAGTACATGTACTAGTTACTTTCCACTTCCACCACAGCCGCTATTACGGATGCCATAATGAGTCTTCCAGTGAGCTATGCCCTAATTTTGCACGAAATGTTGAAGGAAATTGTACTATTCTATGCTTTATTTTTGCTACACTGCCTATCTTGGGGCATTGTACATAGGAGTAAAAGACACATTATTGCGCTGAACGATTGTTATATAGGCCTGGAAATTGGGCTAAATATTCTGGAAAAGTTTTGGAAAAGTTTTGGAAATTCATTGCTAAAAATGTGTGGGGACCCTGTATATAGTGTCCCTTGTAGGCAAGTTTTCTGCGCCTTCTGCGCCTTTGCTTGACCAATGTTAGGTGTTCTCAGAGGGACACACACACGCACGGACGGGGGATTTGGACTGGAAGGTACTGTTCCAATCAAGACTGATTGATCCTGTCTTACCTCACTTCAAAAACGGCTTTTTGAAGTGACACACCTATTTATAGGATTTTATTTCGTCATGCGTCCCTCTAGCCAATCAAAGGCATTGGTGTCAACATATTGACACGTGTCACGTGGAGCTTGACCAGTGTTAGCTTGGCTAGGGGCCATGCTCACACACGGCGGGACGAAGCGAAAACATACTCTCCACCTACGGCGGAGACAAAAATAGATCTACAGGATCACAATGTAAATCGGCTATTTGATGATGAAGTATAAAATAAAATACACAAAAAGATGAACTCTGAAGATGCAAGGCGTCTGCCTGCTTTTCACTGAAATACAATATAACTGAAATATAGCATAGTTTCCTGAAATAATTGGATTATTACATTATTTCTTTTAGAGTTCCTTGTATCTGAGTTGCAAGCAGCACACTTACTCGGATATAAGGCGTTGCACCCTGAGGATCAGACCGTTAAAGAAGAAGAGGCTCAGAAAGATCAGAGGGTGGATGATCCCCGTGACGACAGCACTGAGGATGAGGACGGTGATGATGAAGACGCATCTTCTACGAGGAAGGAGCAGACTCGGGCAGAAGTAACACTGTTGATTCAAGACCTCCACCTGGACGCTGCTTCTCAGTTCACGCATATCATCCATGAGGTGAGATTTAGTTTAAACCATTCAATCCGGTAACGCATCTCTTGTCATTTTAGATTTCTTTGGCTATTCAAAAATAGCATATACAAGCTCATGTAGAGTGCGTCTATGAGCTTGTAGATCTGCTATTTTTGAAAAATCATGAAGATTTGTGCAAATCTTTACAAATGTCTTATAAATCCGAACATTTTTTTTTGAAAAAACTCATGTTGTTATATCAGTGGTTCTCAAACTTTTTCGCGCGAAGGACCCCCAAAATTATATGTTTTTGGCCGCCGATCCCTATCAAAATATGTTGTTTAAAAAGAGTTGAAAATGTCGTTTAAAAATATATATGTATTCAAAGATTTGCACAACTGTTCAAGATTTTTCAAAATTAGCAGATCTACAAGCTCCTAGCGTGGCACTTAGTGCGCTATGAGCTTGTAGATCTGCTATTTTTGAGTAGCCAAAGTCTAAAATAATGGTTATAGCTCAAATCTAAAATGACACAGTGTCCCCGGATTGAATGGGTTAATTTACTTTTAGTTCAGTGGTTCTCAATCTTTTTCATGTCAAGGACCCCCCCAAAAAAGTTAAATGCCCCCCCCCTGCATAATATAAAGCACTGTACCTAATACATTTCTAATTCATGTAAATAATACATTTACGTAATATAAAGTGGCAAAATTAAAGCATGAAATTGAGAAACTAATGAAGCCACATTTGAAAACAGGTGGAGTCCAAGCTGAGCCTCTTACCATGTGGGGAGGTGGCAGAGCCTCTTCTGCACAGCAGTCTCAGCTCAACGCAGTGGGTATGTTATGTACTGTATGTTGTGGTCAGGACACATGTGGTTTGGTTTGTTGCAGTGTTGATTCAAATCAAATTTTGATCTAGTTTTAGTCACAGTCTTTTAAATAAAATGCTGTATTGTTTTAGTCCTATTTTAGTCAATCTGAAATGTTTTACTTTTAGTCTAGTTTTAGTCGACTAAATCTACAATTGATTTAGTCAACAAAAATGTTTTTTTTTTGGCGGGCCGTGATGGCGTCGAAATGATTGTCACAGCTGCATGCCGAAAATAGCCTATCTACAAGCTCACAGCTTGTAGATCAACTATTTTCGGTCTGTGACACCCGCGCACACCCATGATGACTTGTCTTAGTTCTACTGGATCTCTTCTCCACTAGTCCCTCCCTAACATATTAGTCTAGTTTTTATCTGTTGACGAAATTGTCAGTATATTTAGATAGTCATACTGTAGCTTTAGTCATCATAGTTTTTTATTTAGTTTTCGTCATAGTTTTAGTCGACGAAATCAACACTGGTTTGTCGTGCACATTGCTAAATCTGTTTCTTATCCATCTCTTTAGAGGCAGATTGAGAAGTTAAACCACGCTCTGTTAGAGGATTATCAGTGTCGGCGGCAGATGATGATCAAACGTTTTGAAGTTACACTGCAGTCCTTTGCATGGGGAGACAAACAGAAGGTAGGCCTCTCACTGTGCTTAGAGTAACACAATGGCCTTTTATGAAGCGTTCCAACCACAGTGGGTACATTCATAAAGAGATGATTTTGTTTCAGGCGCTCTGGTGGCGCAGTGGGTAAAGTGCCTGCCCACCACCACGGAGGTTGTGGGTTCAAATCCACATGGTGCATCCGGCTTTGCCGAGTGTCTACACGAACACAATTGGCCCGTGTTCTGGGGAGGGAAGCCGGGCGGGGAGGAGGGTGATAATTGTTACTGCATGTATTCCTACGGGCTGGGGCGGCACCTGTCAGCAGGGAGTGTTGGTCAAGAGGTCGAGTAGGACGAAGTTTCTACGTCCTCGCGGTGGGGGCTCCTCACCGGCAGGTGAGTCAGTAGGATACAACTGCAGTGACGACACAGAAATGCGTGTGGGCACTGGGGAGGAATCAATTGGCATAACGATTAAATTGGGGAGAAAAAGGGGTAAAAAAAACTAGAAAGATGATTTGTTTCTGGAAAGAGGTGTGTGTGTGTGTGTGTGTGTGTGTGTGTGTGTGTGTGTGTGTGTGTGTGTGTGTGTGTGTGTGTGTGTGTGTGTGTGTGTGTGTGTGTGTGTGTGTGTGTGTGTGTGTGTGTGTGTGTGTGTGTGTGTGTGTGTGTGTGTGTGTGTGTGTGTGTGTGTGTGTGTGTGTGTGGATACATGGAAGCTGCTGTTGGTATACATGGAATCTTCAAAAAGTACACAAGTTTTAAATAGCATATTTGGTGGTCTGTTTAGCAACACATTGTCATGTATCCATAGGAACGCAGTGAAGCGCTTGCATCAGTGCCTCCCATCGCATCCCTGTCTCTCTCCTCCAAAGTCTCCCTGCCTCGCCTCCTGGCAGCCAGAGAGGACCAGTCTTATATTCTGCCAGTTAAGGCTGGACCAAGCACTGCAGTCCACAAGGTATAGTACACACACACACACACACACACACACACACACACACACACACACACACACACACACACACACACACACACACACACACACACACACATTTCGTCGACTAAAACTATGACGAAAAATGTTCGTCGACTACCCCTTTTTCACTGACGAAAAATAAATAAAAACTAAGCTATGATGACTAAAACTATGACTAAATATACTGACAATTTCGTCAACAAATAAAAACTAGACTAAAATGTTATGGAGGGACTAGTGGAGAAGAGAACTAGGACAAGTCATCATGGGTGTGGGTGGGTTTCACAGACCGAAAATAGTTGATCTACCAGAAAATCATTTCGATGCCATCACGGCCCGCCCAAAAAATTATGTTGTCGACTAAAACTAGACATTTCAGATGACTAAGATAGGACTAAAACTGAACCGATTTTATTCAAAAGACTATGACTAAAACTAAATCAAACTTTGCTATCAAAATCAACACTGACACACGCATTGTGAGCTTGTAGATTGGCTATTTTTGCCATTTGTTGTATGAATTTTGTTAACAAATGTAACCCTGTGTGCAGGTGTTGATGGGCAGTGTACCGGACAGAGGAGGACGTCCGGGGGAAATCGAGCCACCCATGATGCCAGTCTGGGGAGGTCGCAATAAAGGAACCCGATCAGCACGAGGAGGCGGACGGAATCAGCAACAACAACGAAAGAAAGAAAGGACGAGGAATGGGAAAAGAGAGTCTAAATCTCCAGAGTAATTTGTTCATGACTTTGATTTCATTTTGCACTTATTCATTTAGATTACTGTTTGAAAACCAAATGGGAAATAAAGCGTACAGGTTATTTCAAATGTAGAATTCTAATTGGGGTGTATAATCTTTAGTTTATAAGCAAATGTACACACTTAAAGATGTGTAATCATTTATAATATACAATATTTTGCTATACATGCCATTTTTTTTATTTTATTGAATGAAATGAACAGTGAGCATTTGAAAATAAAGAATATATAAAAATAAAGAAGTTGGCTTAATACTATTATGTCTTGTATGTATGTACAGTATGTATGTATGTATGTACTGTATGTGTGTGTACATATGTATATATATACAGTATGTGTGTGTGTTTGTAAATTATTTTGGTGTGATTAATTACCCCACACCAATCGCAAGATTCGCGATGCACATACATTTGTGCTTCCCAAAGGAAGTTTTCATATGTTTAGTCCAGTAATCATTTCGGTCTCCGTCGCGGACAGAGAATGTTACCCGTGTGCAGCTCGTGGAGATATTTTACTAAACGCATGTTTTCTGTACTCCACTACAATTATTTGAAAACTTAAGTTACTAGTTACTTTGTAGATTTTGATTATTATTACAAAACATACATTAACCACTTCAGCCCTATATACATTTCGGCCATTTGAAAATAGCCGATGCCTAACAATGCTTCGCGATGCAACACAATGTGAGCTTGTAGATCTGCTATTTTCAAAAGATTTTTATACATTTGAAAACTTGTGAAATGGGACCTTCTGCACAATGAGTACTTTATACTTTTGGTACTTTAAGTACATTTTCCAATGCCAATACTTTTGTACTTAAAAAGAAATAATTGGCTACTCGAAAATTGCATTTAGAGTAGCCAATAATTTTTTAAAGCCCTTTTTGTCCCCAAATTAGTCGTTAGGCCAATTGATTCCTCCCCACACACATTTCTGATGTTGTATCCTACTAACTCACCTGCCAGTAAGGAGCCCCCACCAGGAGGACGTAAAGCCTCCGTCGTACTCCTCTCGCCCAACACTCCCTGCTGACAGGCTCCCCCTCCAGCTTGTAGGAGTATGTGCAATGACCATTATCACCCTCCCCGCCACAACCATGGGCCATTTGTGCATTCGAACCCACAACCTCCGTGGTGGTGGGTAGGGACTTGACCACTGCACCACCCTAGCGCCTACTTACGTTTGTACTTTTAATCAAGTAGCCTAGATTTTGAATTCCGGACCTATACTTGTAACAGACTATTTCTACATTGCAGTATTGACACCTTTACTTTAGTAAAAAAATGTAGTACTTTTTCCACCACTGAGCCATTCTAGGGCTACATTAATGTGGTGGAGGAACGAATCTTCTGGGTTTTTAGGACTACAACAAACACGGGGGGAGGACTACAAACCGTCGTACCGGAAGTCGTCGATGAAACAAATGACGCAACGTGCAGAAGCTTCCGGATTAACCTCGCGTCACCAGTTTCCACCTATTTCCGGATTAAGCGAAGGTCGTAATCAAACGCAGCTTGGTGTCTGAGGACAGAAGACACTTATCATTTCTGTATAACTTTGTATTAATAAACTATCTTAAAGATGCCCAGAGGAAGCAGAAGTCGCGGTTCCAGGATGCCGCCTCCGGCAGCCATGAGGTAACATTATTTACTGTCCTCTTTAATATTGTGCGGGGATAGCATTGATGCTAGCTAAGACTAGCACGTTACTTTACACAACTCAATCAAATAATGTGGTTTGCTTTTTTGGAAGTTAATTAACTATAAAATAACATGAAGGACTATAAGCTGAACTGCCTTTGGTCCTGAATGTAGTTTAATAATCATTTAAGGTTAGAGGTGTGATTAGTTACTTATCTGCTGATGTAACAACAGCTCAAGAGCTGTCATGAGTCCAAGTGAGATAAACAGAAGCTTCTGGAAGCTGTTTTGGAATCTTATTTCCCTGAATAGAAAGTAACTATAGTTATCAAAGATAGAGAACTAAACTGCCCTACAAAGTCTAACTAACTACAGTTTTATTTACTTATTTGTCTCAAGCCTCGATTTGACCTCAGCCTTCTTGATTTTGGGGAATAAACAATGACCATGAACCTAATGATAATTGATTGATTGAATACTTTATTAGTCAGAAATGTGAACAGCACGTAGTACAGTTAGACATTAAAGCTAAAAGAATAACACAAGTCCTGGGGACTTGTTTCCATTGTGGTCCTATCATGTATTCAATTCATCAACATGGCATACAAAATTAACACAATGTCCTCAACAAATACAAACACTGTACAATTAGTGCAATATCACTGACTCATATTAGTTATATACAGATAACTCAGGAGTTTAACTGATTGTTAGCCAGGGACCACCATCAGGAGGGTTGACCTGTTAGCCAGGGACCACCATCAGGAGGGTTGACCTGTTAGCCAGGGACCACCATCAGGAGGGTTGACCGGTATGAGTTGCACAATGTATTTCTATTGTTGGCTGTAGTGGTGGACAGTCAGGGACAGTCTCATAATCATGTTCTGTCTCCACTCTAGCCCTGTATTTACTCATCAGAAAATATATTATAGCTTTTATCATCCTGTATAATCCATAAACCAGTTACCCCTGCGATATCCCATTTAGCTGACCAGTTCAGATGGCACAGTGGTAGAATTCTGTACTAAGTCTAATATAACAACAATATTTTGTGTCCCTGGTACAAAATATGTTCAATTGGGGGTCAGTTGCCTAATAAGTACGAATTTGGAGGTCCTTGTCATGAAAATGTTTGAAAACCATGGACTTAGTTACAGCAGTGTGTAGTGTTGTGTAGCACATACTGTACATACTGTGGTATAGGCCTGATGAAAACTGTTCTGTTACTTGTGTTCTTCATTGTAGCCGGCCACCACCTCCACCCATGGCCAGGGCAGCACCTCCCTCTTATGCCCCTGCTCCAGCCCATGCCCCTCCGTCAGCCATGGCTGCCCCGGCTGCAGCTCCTAGAGCGCCAGGCATGTTTGCCCAGATGGCGGCTACAGCTGGTGGAGTGGCAATAGGCTCTACCGTGGGGCACGTCATCGGCCATGCATTGACAGGAGGCGGCGGAGGAGGGGGAAATTCTGAGGCTGCCAAGCCTGACGTCACCTACCAGGTAAATGAAGGCACCTTGTTTTGGAATGGCGTCGTAATCGTATACATGCAGACTCTCTCCCAATTTTCCGCAGTAATCTGAAGACTCGCCTCTTCAGACTCCACTTCAAACCGTAGTGTAGCACTTTCTCTAGCCTTATGCAAAGGTTAAAATGCAATTTAGATAGCATGTTATGTAGACAGATGCCAGGTTCATTTGTTGACCTGGCATCCTATAGTTTGTATAGTTTCAATGTACATTCTTCTATTATAATAACTATATAACTGATGATAGGTCCTTGGTTTATCTATGATCCTAGATTACTGAAGCACTACACTGTCTATCTATGCATTTGATGTAGTACCTTGTGTTTACCTCGCTTACTGTAATTCGCTCTGGATTAAGTCTGCTAAGTGATTCATAATTTTCCTGGCTGACACATAGTGAGTAGGTCATCAACGACTCATAATGATTCCTAGGCTCAGCCCTGTCTTATCTGTATAGACATCACAGAGCTGCACGATTTGTGTGAAACGATTGTTTTGCTGGTGGGCAAAACTTTGTGAACTTGATCTCTTGAGAGAGCCCAGTTATGTTATTGTCACTGTTATTTATTTATTTACTTAATTTCTCTTCAGAATTTGAGCTCTAGCTCCGCCATACTTTACCTTGAAGCTTCGTTCAAACTGTCTGTCTCCTTCGGGAATAGACTGGGACTTGTTGAATTATTTTGAAATGTTTAACACATTTTAAATATTGAACTTTGTAAAACATTTATTTAGGCTTAACCAGGTCATGTGCGCTGCAACAATGCACATGGATTAAAGTTCTCAGTCTGGATTCCAAAGAAGCCAGCATGGAAGCATGTCGTGCACCGAAAATAGCAGATCTACAAGCTCGCAGTGCTGTGAACTTGTAGATCTGCAATTTTGGTTATGAGTTATTTTAAGATTAAAGAGTATTTGAAGTGGTCAAACTAGCAATAAAATACTAGCAACATGTTTATGGAAGCATCTTTCATAAACATGAATGCTCTCATATATTTCATAAAAGCAAAGGTTAAAGCCTCAAACTGTGATTTGTTAAACTTGTTGGCTGCATGTAGAACAGCAGGAACATAATTGTATGTATTGTATATTGTACTAATAGTTTAGGAAACGGAGCGCTAGTGTGGGAGGGGGGCTCCTTTTAACAAATCACAGATTGGGACTTGGCCTAACAAAATAGTTCAGTTTTTACATTCTTTGTCAGACCTGAAGAGATCAAGCCTGCACTGTTTGTCCACAAACATTTACCACACAGCATCTGCAGCATTTACTATGTATGCACTCAGCTACAGCCACCCCAATCACAGTGTGCTCAATCATGATTCTGATAGTTGTGTAAAATATCACTCATTGAAACACATTTACATATTTATAGATTGATGTGAATTCTTCTGTCCTTTGTCTGTTAGGAGGCCCAGCCACAGTACCAGCAGCAGCCACAGTACCAGCCCCAGCCCGCGTACCAGCAGCCGCAGTCCATGTACCAGCAGGAGCCGGCCCCCCAGCAGGGGGCGTGCTCCTATGAGCTCAAGCAGTTCATTGAGTGTGCTCAGACACAAAGTGACTACAAACTGTGTGAGGGCTTCAGTGAGGTGCTCAAACAGTGCAAGTGGTCAAATGGTAAGTCAGGGTGCCCTCCGGTGGTTCACCCGAGGGCATGCAGTAAGAGTGCATAGTATACCACAGAAAATAGGGTTTTAGTCCTTCCTGTAGCTTAAACTGGTTTGAATCGGACCCGAGGTGTCATCTAGGACTGAATCTTCTGCTATCTCACGATCCGATTCTTGAGGTCATGGCTAACCTTTTTCGATTCAAAAATCGATTCTCATTTTAAAATGATTCCCAATCAGTTTTATCTATTTTAATTCACAACAGTCATATTGTTGTCATCTGGACTGTAATACTGTAAGTGTAAGCTAGTTAAAGGGTTGCTTGTTAAAATGATTGGCTTTGATGGTATCTTAGATTAGGTGTAGTTCTATTTCATGCAGAAACCCAACATGATTGCCTTGGCCCTTGATGCAAGTGCTTGATGCAAGTAGCATTAATGAGAATCAGCTGGACTATTGTTGGAAATTGTGAATCGATTCTGAATCGTTGATAATAAGAATCGCCATTTGTACATGAATCTATTTTTTACAACACCCCTAATGCCCTCTCTATCCTTTCACCGTCTATATTAAATAATGCAGAAACTGCCACGGTTCATTGCTGTGTTGAGTTATGCAGTTGTCTTTGTGATTAAATATAGTGCTATGGTATTGGATATGTGATGAACATAATATTTCCTGGGCATGCGTCATAGCACTCTGTGCTCAATCAAAGATTCGCAACCCAACCCACTTGCAATTTGCAACCACTTGCAATAGAAACCTAAAACTATGGTTTGCAACTGGACAGTCCACTCCACACCCCCCAAGGCACCGAGCTGCAACCGATTGCGTTTCCACAGTAATTAATGTGATATTGTGATAAACGGCAGACGGCCCGTCCCTATCTAGAGAGTGACAGATGGTGACGCACATCAAGGTGAGGAGCAGAGATAGTTTACCGTTTCCATAGCACGTCAACCTATTGTATATTACAAGATTGTAGGCTATAGCCTACATTTTGTATATAAATATGAAATGAATAGCTATGCTCTCTTCCTTTCTCCCATTCGCTCGCTCTATTTTTCTCTCCCTTTTGGCAGTATGTGCATGCTTAAAAAAAGACTGATGCTAGAGAGAGGGGGAGAGAGAAAGCGCATTTAATAAAAGCAGAATAGTGTGAGCAACGTGTTTGTGATAAGAAATGCGTTGCAACTTTTTTGTCTGCAAATGGACAAGTTGAATCACTTGGGACGCAATGAACCGGCATGCGCCGACCTGCAACGGGCAACGGTTTTGTTGAGTTACTTGCAAATCTTTGGTGTGGACCAATGACTGGTGATGCAACAAGTTGCAACTGCAACCACTTGCAACAGAATCCCCAAACTGCACTGAGCTGCGACGGGGAAATTCAGACCACTGCAATTTCTCTCTGCAAAGTATTGCAACAGTTTCATTGCGTCGCAAATCGTGGGTGTGGACTGTGGCTTTATTTGATGTAGTCAAGAGTTTTGCGATACCTTTGGTGGCAATGGGGTAGAGTATTTATAGTGCTGCATTACAAACTCTGACCACTACATGGCACTTTTGCAACACTAATACCTCTGAAGCTAAAGTTATTACCGTAATTAAATTAGGCAGTGTGGTATGAAGTGTAATAACATTTATTTTTAATCGTTTTCCTTCAACAGGCATGTCATGAGGCGGAGACCAAGACCTGGCCAATGCTGAACGCACACTGAATCTGCAACATAACAAACAAAGAATAATTTAATTCTAATTCTCAAAGTTAAATAAACTTGCTTTATTGGAACAGTTGATGTTATAGTGTTGATCATCAAACAACAACAGTACACACATTTCTCAGAATGCTGCAGAACCTGTAATAATAGGCTTATACATAATGTTTATATATTTTAGTTGTTTAGTTTGGAATGGCTTTGCTTCAGTGTATTTGATGAGCTTGAGTAGTTTAGCTTGATCTATATTGTAAAGTCCTAACTCTGTGTGTTCAAATGGAACCAAATTGATCCCTAAGGGTCTATTTGGTTCCATTTGTACACTCAGAGTTACAGTCCCGTTAGTCCTCAAGGACCCCAGTTTTAGAACCACTGATTTACTGTATCCCTGATAAAACATGGTTGCAAAACCACAATTCACTTGTAACAAGTATATAAGGTTCAAATAAAGCACTTGGATTGTTCAATCATACTGTGGACTTCTTTCATGTCTTTCACCGGCCACTGTCTGCTGAGGTGGAAAGTGCATTTACTTGAGTACATTTTTAAGGTACTTGAGTTTGTCAGTCTTTCAATACTTTATACCTTTCTTTAGCCACTTTTTACTCCTATTATATTTTGGCTATTCAAAAATAGATCTACAAGCTCACAATGCATCCTTACACATGGTGAGCTATTTTTTTTAAGGTTTGATAAATGTTGGTACATTTTTGGGCGGAAATGGCTTAATAGGAAATGGTGTAATAGGAGTGCTTTGGTACTATTTTCATGCCAACACTTTTGTATGCTACTTTTTCTCGAGTGAAATTTTGATTACAGGACTTAACTTGTACCACAATCACTTGTAATTACCAGAATTATTGTATTACTTAAGTACAACTTTACTACTTTTACTTAAGTAAAAATTTGGAGTGTTTCTTCCACTATGACTGGACAAAGTGGACATGATGTCCTGTCATTCCTGGAAAGATCACCCTTCGAACAACCTAAGAATCTCTATTTTTAGCCCTTTCTTTTATTAGAATATATACAGCCACGGACAGACAGTAAATAACACCTGTTCTATCGCTCTGTTAGTGCAATATGCACATTATTTAATGAAAGGTTGCATGTGAAATATGAAATGGGACAAACCATGCTAGTGGTGGTAAAGGCTGGGCTGGTAGCCGACAGGAACACGAGCTCCAGGGTGTTATTACATGATTATGAAGATCGGTGGTGGAAAGTAACTAAGTACATGTACTCAAGTACAGTAGGCTACTATCCCCCTACTGTGATGATCATTTATAGGAGCATTTCACCTATTTTCACAAATGTGAGGTACTTTTACTTAATTGGAGTATTTCCAGTTTTCAGTACTTTTACTTCTACTCAACATCTCAAACGAAAATATTGTACTTTAACTCCGCTACAATTATTTGCAAACTTTTGTTACTTTGCAGATTTTGCTTTTACAAAGCATGCATTAACCACTTTAGCCTTATATACTCTTCCACTATTTGAAAATAGCTGATCTACAAGCTCACAATGTGTCATGATGCATGCATTGTGAGCTTGTAGATCTGCTATTTTCAAAAGATTTGCATACATATTGAACTTGTGAAATGGACATAATGATACCAATACTTTTGTACTTTTACTCAAGTCAATTTTAAATACCGGACTTTAACTTGTAACAGAGTATTTCTAGATGGTGGTATTGATACTTTTACTTAAGTAAAATATATTTACACCACTGATATGTAGACATGCTGCTGGTCTGGTGTTATTTCTGGCGTCTGACATTATGCTCACCCTGCAATGGCAGAGCACCGGCACACATTGAACTGTAGTGACACCACTGTAACTGGATGGTTTGGATCCAGCGTTGTACAGCTTTATGAAGGGTTTGAATTATAATAATGGAGTATATCTTTAACAAATAGGAATTGATCACACATTCATACGGTGAGTGTTGCCTTGTTGTTGTGTTTATGTTATGGTCCGTTGCTTCGTTCTTATCTAGCCTTGGATTCAAGACTATCATAGATGTATTTTATGGAGTCTGACTTTTGCTTTCAAATCGAACGCAAAAGTCAGACTCGATATTAAATGCATATATGATAGTCTTATCTAAGACTAAGTTGTCATGAACACCGATGCAGCTCGCGAAAGGTCGCATAGTGATCGCACCATGTCACGTAGCAGGCTACTGTAATATCAATTATTTATATTCATTAGTCTATCTACTACATTTGCTCTGAAGCAATGAAAGGAATTTACGAAGATAGATAGCCTATTAGGGCATCATTCATGTAGCCATGGATCACACGTACGACGGTCGTCTGTCACGATCGTATCATGGATGAACTTCAACATAGTTTTTGCCTTTTCTCCATTTACGGCCCGTACATATACATAAACGTTCAGATATCAAATATAAAGTGCCTACCTCATGGCCACGGATGTTATAATTATGTAAGGGTCCTCAGAAATACCCGTATCTTCCGTATAGTTCAATAAAAAGCATTTTAATCCGATCGGTGGCCATTTTCTCATAGAGTTATAATGTATCAGAGTGCAATACACCTCCCAACCGATAGGTTCGCGTAGTTGAAAGCATACGGCGAAAATACGGAAAATCCAGCTAGCAAATCATGCGAGAAATCTGGTTTGACGAGGTCTCAGAAAATGGCCAGCGATCGGATTAAAATGCTTTTTATAGAACAATACGGAAGATACGGGTACTGAGGGCCCGTACATAATTGTAACATCCATGGCCATGAGGTAAGCACTTTATATTTGAAATGTGAACGTTTATGTAGAGAATGGAGAAATGGAGAAAGTGCAAACACCAGGTTGAAGTTCCATCCATGACACACGGTCGTGACAGACGGAACATGGCTAGTCATAATAAACATCACTGCAGCTCGCAAAAGGTCGCATAGAGATCGGCTGTAGGAAAACATAACCATGTAATGTAGGTAGGCTGTACTGTAATAGCAATTATTTTCATTAGAATAGTCTTATGTATCTGGACTAGCCTTAGATCAAGACTCTCGTCGTAGATGTATTTGTATCGATTTGGACATTTTATTATATCTACGAGAGTAGCGACCAGTCACCCCCCCCAGTTTGCCCTGGAATGTCACTATTAAAGCCGTATTTCTCCAAACATTTACAATTGCAAAATATAAGGTGCTTTCCCCAAATGTTAACTAGGTGTCCGGAATATTTGTGCAATGTATTAGTTCCTATTTTTCAATGAAGAAGTGTTTTAATCCCGTCTGTGGCCGAACGCCATTCCCTCCCCCCTCGTTTACCTCCTGTTTACGTTGAGTGTAATTCCGGTTTAGACCGGATGCGCCCCAGCACTATCGCCCATTGGGAATTTCCGACAGAATCGGCCACAGACGGGATTAAATTAAACACTGAAATGTTTGGAAAATTGTAAATAATTTTGATGATTTTTTTAAACAAAAATCTTCTCTTCTGGGGCTCCCTGGCAAATC
This sequence comes from Gymnoscopelus braueri, assembly GCF_963280865.1. Lineage (NCBI taxonomy): Eukaryota > Metazoa > Chordata > Actinopteri > Myctophiformes > Myctophidae > Gymnoscopelus > Gymnoscopelus braueri. The sequence continues at coordinate 8,202,301 of NC_137606.1, forward strand.
ATGAAAAGGTTCGAAAAACACTGGTAAAACTAAATAAAGCAAATGTAAACTATTAGATATCTAGGATGCACGGTCAAATAGCCCAATAGCCTGTTGGGAGCATAGCTTATTGCAACAATTACATAATGGTAGGCCTGTTTTAGTTATTTATTTATTTTGCAAATTGAAGCTTAATTATTGTGTTGGTTATCAATTGATGTGTTAATAGTCCAAGGCATTGATAAACAGTTGTCTGTCTTTGCTTGCTTAATTTAACCGTGTGTCATTATTATTTAGTTTAAGAGTAAACTCTCTCTGGGGAGAGAGGAGTGCTTTGAATTGTGACTTGGGCTGTCATGAACAGCCTGTGCCACTATGTGCCACTCTGTGCCATGCAGCCATCTCTCATGTCATGTCTTCCTTTGGGAGTAGAGTAGTTAAACTCAAACCATTAATCCCCCTACTGTGATGATCATTTATAGGAGCATTTCACCTATTTTCAATCTTATCTTCATATAATGGTCCTCAATGCTCATAAGATTTATTACTACTACTAACTATTTATGTCTACTCGCTCTGTGTCTCATTGGTGGAATGTGGATTGTTCAGGGACCTGCCTATACCAATGACATTATTGATGGGGATTTTCAGCCAATAGAAACTACGGCCTTTCTCTTCCTGGAAAATTAGAATACTGAATTATAAGCCATTTGCATCAATAAAAGTAAAATAAAAAATAAAATAAAAATAATTGGTTCTGGTTCCGGTTCCTCACTATTGTATCCTGACCCCAGTTTTCCCAACATGATATACAGTATGTGCTTTGTCTCCAGCCTGCTGATATCTGTAGAGTAGCTCTGTTGCCGTGGTGACCCTCTCAACATCATCAACATCATGACCAAAGAGGAGGACATCCCTGACTGGGTGGGAGCCCACGAGTTCTACGATAAATACGAACCCAAGGAGATCCTGGGAAGGTGCGTTAAAAAATCCTCACATCACAGGACACATGTGGGGACCCCCAGGGGTCCTTAGGGGTGGGGTTCCAGGGGGTCCGCAGCAAAATGAGTTAATATAGCATCAAAATTTAGTTTAACCACTTTCACGCTATCTTGTTCTCTGGCTATTTAAACATTTATTTTAAAATAGCCGATCTGCAAGCTCACAACGCTTGCAGATCTACTATTTTTGAAATGTTTTTAAACATTTAGAAATATTGTGAAAGATCTGAAATATTTTTGGAAAATTGTACACAGATCTTCTCTTATGGGGTTCCTTGACATGAAGCTGTTTGAGAACAACATACATAAAGTACAGACCCAACACATATCTACAGTAGCATTCACGTTCAATATTCAAGGGGCTTATTTGTCACTCACTCATACAGGTACAAACAGTGAAATGTTGGTATGACATGTTCCAAAAGACTGTGTGTGCAACAACAACATTATGATATGTTATAGAAATATTAATAATAATAATATTCCATTCAGGTGAAGTTTTAGATCATTTATTAGGAAGATTTCAGCAGAGCAAACAGCATACACAGATCCGCGTGACCAACCACCCCTCGGGGCACAAGCCTCCTGAACCTCATCTAACACAGTTCTTTATAGTCCACATTGTACCAAATATGCTATTCTAAATAGTCATATAAGGTATGTACTAATTATAAGAGAGACACAAACATAGCTACGCACATACAAATAGCAATGACCATTCCGCTCAGCTGTTAGATTGACAGCTGTAGCTGAGTTAGAATTAGCACATTCATATGAAGAGTGGTTGACTAAAGACCCCTGCTGTGAGTTTAAACCTCCTTGGTTCAGATAAAGTTAGACAGTACAGAAATGATAGAAGAACAGGTTGGCATTCTAAAATATCCATTACAGATATAATAACAATGGTAATTGTTATTATATAATAATATAATATATAATAATGGTAATACTAGATGTAATACAAAAAAATAAAATAAATAAAATAACAAAAAATAAATAAATGTACAGTTAAAAACACTTTAGGCGCAATGGAGAATACTGCAGAATATGGGGGGGAATTTGGTATCTGGTTAATAGAATGTGCAGTAATAAGGTATACACATTCATAAATACATTTAGTATGTGTATTAGTGCAATTAAAAAGTGTGAGCAAAAACTACAAGGGATTGGGGTTTTATTTTCATTTTTTAGTCTTGTCCTTGTTCAGCGCTCGGATAGATTCAGGCACAGAAACTCTTGTTGAGCCTTGAGTCCCAGGGATTTGAGACACAAGATAACAAGATAACCATTTAAACATACTTCAAACAGAAGTGTCCTGGCTATTAGTTCCAGACAGTTGTAAAGGCTGCTCATTGTAATTCTCCACCATTTGCCTGCAGAGGGCGGTGCTGTTATGTAAATCCAAGCGGCCAGGAGTCAGTGTGAGTAAGCCTGCTTGGGACAAAAGCTTTAGTGTGGACGGCCGTCCCTGATTGGCCAGCCTGTTGATGTATTATGTAATTTCACACACAAGTTCCCACACTGAGGTCAAGAGGTTACTGGATGAGGCCATTTTGTTCCCCTGCTATAGTGTTCCTCACCGGGCCCCATGGGGCCCCACACAACCCCACTGAAACCCCCACCGACTGTGGGAGAAAACTAGCCTGGTTCCAGACGAATCTGCCATTGCAAAATTGCATTGCACTTCAGCCCTCGGCAGATTAGCAGTGTTTATTGTCTGGCCACGCGAGGCTAGGAGAAAACACCCTGTTCACTGGTCCTTCACATAATGCATGAAAAACATCAGGCACAAACCATGTATATCTCCATGTATTACTGCCCTATTTTATTCTTTATCATATGACAGTGGTGCGTAAAAGTAGCGAGAATAGACCGCTATTTTCGTAATTTTTGAAACATTTGGAATCATTTGTGGAAAGTTTCACCTGTATGACATGGCCAAAATAGGGACGCCAGATTGAAAGTGGTTACGTCGATCTGTGGGTTTTATAATTATTTAACACCAATCAAAACTGCAAAAAGTTCCTATTCTCCAACAGCATAATGTAATTTACCTTGTTTTGCCATGTGTCACCTAGAAGTTGTTATCATAATGGTGATAGTCATTAATGTTAGCCTGATTATTAGACTGAAGCTGCGTGGAGCTTCAGTCTGAAATTGGCTCCAGTGTCGGGGATTAGAAATTCCCTAAACCAATCCTAAGGGATCCCCACGCCCACCTCCGCCTCTCATTGGCGCATTTTGTACCGGAGAAGTCTTAGGTTCACAATTACAACTCCAGACCAAGAGGCAGTCCACTCAGAGAGTGGGCGGGGTCTATGGTATGGAACCAGGCTACATTAATGTAGCACTGCTACGATATTACGAGAACAATTTATAAACTGGCTCTTGGTATTAACTCTTGGGGTTATACAAGTTTTAAGCTCAATTCTCATTTTGTCAGATATGGGTTTTGGATTGTACAATTGTTCGGAGTGAAACGTGCACAGCTTTCCTTTGTGTCCAGCTGTTAAAACACCAGCTTCTGAGGTAAACCAACTAGAGCCCGACAGATGCCAGAATTTTGAGTCTGATGCCAATCCCAATTTTGGAGAGTCCTAGAGTAGTCCACCGAATACCCATTTTGACCCAGATTTTGTTGGAAAGTGCAATATTTTCTAAATCAATTTGAAAAACTTAGGTTTGATAAAAGTTTCTATTTTTAAAACATTTAACTAGAATTGACTTTATCTAAATATTTAAGCCCTTTTAAAAATTATTTACAAAATCGCTGATTTAAGAGCTTGTAGATCGGCTATTTAATTTTTGAAGAATTTTGAAACCAGAATACCTTTGAGCATTTTCAAGAATGACATGCCCCAAATATATGGACGGAAAGGTTCAAAGTGGTTAAAACAATTGGGGACACATCGGCTGCATAATTGCAGATACCGATGTCATTGAAAAAGTCAAATAATGACTGATATATCGGCCAGACCGATATATGGGTCGGGCTCTAAAGCCAACTAACAAGTGTGAAATGAGAGGACTGATGATTTTTTAAGAGGTTTTTGTGTCCTGTAACCACAGGGGAGTGAGCAGCGTGGTGCGTCGCTGTGTAGACAAACGGAGCTCAACGGAGTATGCGGTGAAAGTCATTGACATCACCCCGTCAGACAAGATGACCAGCCAGGAGATGGAGGAGATCAGGGAGGCTACGGTGAAGGAGATCGACATCCTCAAGAAAGTCTGTGGACAGGAAAACATAAGTAAGCAGCACACACTCGCAGAAACCCATAACTACTACATCAGTGGTTCTCAAACTTTTTCATGTCAAGGACCCCCAAAATTATAGGTATTTAGGACCCCCAGCTAAAATATTTTGTTCCAGGGACCCCCAGAAGCAAAGATTTGAGTTACAAATGTTGCTTAATAATATATATATATTCAATGGTTTGCACAAATTTTCACGATTAAAACAAAAATAGCAGATCTACAAGCTCATATCTGCTACTATTTTTGAATAGCCAAAGGGGAACTGTGTGGCTCCAGTGGATCAAGGACTTCATGTGGCAAGCCTATGACGTCAGTCATTCCCGATGTCAGTCATTTATGACATACAGTATATATATGACTCCAATTTTGGCCAAGGTTTCAGCACTACCTGATTCCAATAGAGCACCGAAGTCCTGACGTCACTGCCAGTAGAGGGCGCTTTCCGCAGGTTCATGGCTTTACTTTTTGTATTGATATCCTCATTGGGGAATCTTAGATCGCTTCATATAAGAACTGTGTTCCAAAAATAAACACACCACCCTGGCGTTTTTACTCATATGGATATGAAGCATCGACTGAATGTGTAAATGTACACATTTACACAAGAGTAACACAATATAAACACTACAAACGAGTCAAACAACCCAAAGACTACATTTCCCATGAACGCGGCTGCTGTGGGCACAGTGATTTCAGACCCGGAAGTAGTAGTTCTTAAGACTTTTAAGGCAGAATTAATTCCATTTTCGCCAGAAACAGGCTGTATCAAATATGAACTAGAAAGTACTGTTCCTGAAGAAACAGTGTGGGATCGCTAAGAATGTTGATGGTATTGAGTATTGATAGTGTTAGTAGTGTTAAAGGTTTGAAAGGTTTGAAAGGTTTGAAAGGTTCTAAAGGTTTGAAAGGTTCTAAAGGTTCTAAAGGTTCTAAAGGTTCTAAAGGTTCTAAAGGTTCTAAAGGTTCTAAAGGTTCTAAAGGTTCTAAAGGTTTGAAAGGTTTGAAAGGTCTGAAAGGTCTGAAAGGTTTGAAAGGTTCTAAAGGTTCAAAAGGTTTGAAAGGTTCTAAAGGTTTTAGAGGTATACGGTTCTAAAGGTTTGTCGGTGTTGAATAGTGTAAAATGTAGTTTTTTAGGGTAAAACTGTGGTTGCTAGGGTCTGATAGCAGGTTGCTAGGTTCTAATAGGTGGTTGCTAGGGTCTAATTGGTGGTTGCTAGGGTAAAACAGGTGGTTGCTAGGGTTAAACAGGTGGTTGCTAGGGTCTAATAAGCGGTTGCTAGGGTCCAATAGGGGGTTGCTAAGGTCTAATATGCAGTCGATATGGTCTAATATGCTGTTACTATGCAAAAACAGGTGGTTGCTAGGGTAAAACGGTGGTTGCTAGGGTCTCATCGGTAGTTGCTAGGGTATGATAGGTGGTTGCTATGGTCTATTATGGTGTTGCTAGGGTCTAATAAGCAGTTGCTAGGCTCCACTGTAGCTAAATAGGATTTCCCCATTGAAATGAATGGGATTTTTTTTAGCAGTAAAAAGTGAAATATCTCTAAAAGTACAAATTATTTCAAAAATTCAAATGGTAGCCGACATGTCCTGAGTAGGCCGAACGTTGAAGAGTTGGAACGGAATTTGTAGCTAAAAGTATGAAGGACTAGTTAGGTGCCAAAAAACGGGCGGAATAAATAATAAATAGTGGCAATAACATTAGTGTGATCGCTTTAGCGATCCCACAATGAATATCATAAACGATGCAGAGCCACCCCCCTGACAAAAACGCCAGGGTGGTGTGTTTATGTTTGGAACACAGTTCTTATATGACGTGATCTAAGATTCCCAAATGGGGATTTCAACACAAAAAATAAAGCCACGATCCCGTGGAACAGCGCCCTCTAGTGGCAGTGACGTCAGACTTCGGTGCTCTATTGGCTTCCATTATAAAATGAAAGTTAAATGTAAAAGAATAATGATGATAATAATAAAACACAATGAAAGAAATGCACAGCAGTACTTCTTTGGCTTACTGGCAGTAAGTGAAAATGTATTGTGCACGCTGTCAGTAGGCCTAGAAAGACCAACTTTATTAAAATGTGTGTTTCTTTTTTTAATTAAATATTTACCTTTTTTAAAACTTACATTTTATACTGGAAGTCAATGGAGGTCTGATCGTGATGAAACTTTGCCCAAATACGGAGATGACTGACTTGATAGTCTTGATGTCATGGTAGGTACTGACACCATAGACTGGCCACATGACATCAGAGATCCACAGGGAAGCCATGCCGTTATTAAACCCTGTCTTGTTATAAAAGGAGACTACAGCATTTTCACATAAAAAAGAAGGTTGATTGATTGGCATAATGTCCCACTAACCTGCTGATGAGGTCAGTCAGTCAGTTGTGTATACAACCTAACTGCTCTCTCTGCTGACTTACCCACATAGATAGATCTAATCACGTGCCTTGCATTGTGTCTCCAGTACAGCTCAAAGACTGCTACGAGTCCAAAGCCTTCTTCTTCCTGATTTTTGACCTGTAAGTTTAAACGTTTGAATTAGATAGAGAGCACAGTCTGGGACGCCTTTGTGGTGATCATTGGAACGCTTAACACTTATTTCTCTGGCAGGATGAAGCGGGGAGAGCTTTTCGACTACCTCACTGAGAAAGTTACCCTGAGCGAGAAAGAAACCAGGTCAGTATTTCTTCATCTTGTTATTAGGACTGTGACAAACGTGAGTTGAGATCATCAGGAATATGAACTAACCGTCAGTCTAACCACTTAAAAAGGTATCTCGATTTAAAACACTTCTGTGATCTACTCTGACTTTTGTGTGCACCCCAGTAAGTTACTTGATTCAATATTTAGACATTTGATCAGACACGCCCCACTCCTAACTGTAAGCCCATTGAACTTGGAACTGATGGAACTAAGCCCTTGGACTTCATTGTGTTTTCATCCTTGCTGATGCTACTTGACTGTATCAGGGGAAGTGCTGTTGTGCTCTGTTTATGATATCACCAAATAAAATCAATCATGTTAACTATGTTTAATAGGACAATATCAGTCACCAGAACCAGGGACGTTTTCAATGGAGATTGAAGCTTAATGGGCTTATTATAGGAGAGAGCGTGTCTGATCTAATGAATATCAAATCAAACACAATAAAATAAATCAAAACTAGCTTTAACCCATTAAGCTATAATGACCATGTTTCAGGGCCATCATGAGAGCTCTCCTAGAGGTGGTGAAGTTCCTCCACTAAAGCTCTAATAACCATGTTTCAGGGCCATCATGAGAGCTCTCCTAGAGGTGGTGAAGTTCCTCCACTCCCAGAACATCGTCCACAGAGACCTGAAGCCTGAGAATATCCTGCTGGACGACCACATGAACATCAAACTCACCGACTTCGGCTTCTCCGTGCAGATCGGACCGGAACAGAAGCTCAACGGTCAGTGGTCGCGCACGTTGAAAAACTGTAACACATGTAAATGTACTTGTTCTATGTACCTCTGGCTTTCTCTCTTTTCATGATTACACACGTTTAAGTTCAAAGGTATTTGTATAGTCTTTCTAGAGTTCAAGGACACAAAAGCAAACATCACTGGCTATTTGATACATTAACATTTCTATCGCGAGTTCGCAACTTTAAGTATATGTTGCGTGATTGTAAGTCAGTCAGTCAGTCAGTCAGTCAGACAGACAGACAGACAGACAGACAGACAGACAGACAGACAGACAGACAGACAGACAGACAGACAGACAGACAGACAGACAGACCAAGTGACAGACAAGTACATTATGGACTCCATCCATGCTTTTCCAAACTGAAACAAATTGTCTCTCTGTCGGGTGGAAACCTCCAAATGTTCCAAACTGTTACTTTTCAGGATAAAAATAGTAAAATAGCAAAAGTAACAAGCTCAAAACACGCCGCTTCATGCCACGTTTCGAGCTTGTAGATATTTTGATACTGTATGATCAAGTAGGGCGTTAATTTAAAAAAAAAAGTGAAAATATGGTTTCTGCCTGACAGCAACGATATACTGTAAGTGGAAGTGTGTATGAAACCAGCTCATTACTGTTTATGTTTTTACCCATCTTTTTGTGATGTGTGTGTGTGGTCCATATTGGATCCAGAGGTGTGTGGGACCCCTGGTTACCTGGCTCCTGAGATCATCGAGTGTTCCATGGACGCCAACCATGCAGGATATGACACTGCTGTGGATATGTGAGTGTTTCACAACAAACCTCATTTATCTAAACTGTAAACTGTGTCTAATGAGGTCAATCTGACACATACTGTATGTAGGTCCATACATCTAATAACACGTTCAAAGCTACAATCCATAGGTTTAATGTCCGTTGTTTGCTTCTCCGTATCAATGTCCTAACTACAGCCAAGATGGCAGCTCTAACAGCCATCTAATAACCTACCCGACACCAGGGTCTAAACTTCTCAATGGAAGAATAGGGAGACCACCTCTAACCCACTGTAGATGTTCTAGTTATATTGTATTAACCCATTAAGACCGGGAACACATGTCATTTTAGATTTTTAGCTATAACCTTTATAGCAGATCTACAAGCTCATAGCGCGAGTGCCACGCTATGAGCTTGTAGATACGCAGTAGATACTGCTACGTTTTGAAAAATCTTGAACATATTGTGCAAATCTTTGAATACATATTTTGTTTTGCTTCTGGGGGTCCCTGGAACAAAATATTTTACAAATGTTCGCTTTGCACACATTCACGATTAAAAAAAAATAGCAGATCTACAAGCTCATAGCGCGGCACTCGGTGCTGCGCTATGAGCTTGTACATCTGCTATTTTTGAATAGCCCAAAAAAATCTGAAAATGACACCGATACTTCCCCGGTCTAAATGGGTTAACAAACTCTTTACTCACTAAAATAAGCCCTGGATTGCAGCTTGAAATGCACAACTATACAACTGTACATTTTGAAAATGTCTTCACACCCATTTTAAAACCGTGTGTCCTGTGTTACAGATGGAGTTCAGGGGTGATCATGTACACCCTGCTGGCAGGCTCCCCTCCGTTCTGGCACAGGAAACAGATGCTGATGCTGAGGATGATTCTGGCAGGAAAATATGACTTCTCCTCTCCGGAGTGGGAGGACCGCTCAGATACTGTTAAAGACTTGGTACGGGGGTATGAATATCGTTGTTGTCGGGCAGAAACCTCCATTTTAGTTTTTATTTTTTGTTGTAAATTAAACCCTACTTGATCATACTACAGCGTCACACAAAAGCATCAAAAGTAGCAGATCTGCAAGCACGAAACGCAGCGCTTTTCGAGTTTGTAGATCTGCTACTTTTGCTGTTTTTGAATTTGAAAAGTAACAGTATTGGACATATGAGGTTTCCACCCAACAGAGACGATATCTACTACTACTACTACTACTGTTACTAGCCCCCCTCTCCTGTAGTTAGTTCATGAACGCAATCATTTGATGCCAGAATGTTTAATATGAATCTTATCAGTATTTGATTAAAAAGAAAAACAACGTACTTACATTTTTTCATACTTTAAAGAGCCATACCAGTCTAATTCTGACTTCTAGCCATTAGCAGAGATTGCCTCTGTCTTCAACACGTTATATACACAATTGTATGCAGTTTATACTTTAGTATATCTCAGCCTACATTTTTAAATCTACACAACTTTATAGTTGCTAGGTAGAGATAATTCACCCTTTTGAAATTCACCACATCCTTTTTTTAAATCTCAAATTGCTGTATTACTCTAACACAAGCCATTCAAATTTACACATCGGCCTATGCCTTGAAAATTTGTTAAATGCAAGTGCTGTTTTTTAAACTTAAATTGTATCTCTAAGAGGGCTTTTAACGACGCAGTGAGTTTTAGCTAATGTTGATCAAATATATTGTAATGTCTATTGAATAAAGCGCAAATGTAAACAACCACGATATCTAAAAAACTAAGCAATGTGGGGGGAAATGGTGGAGGTTTATGTAAACTATAATGTGACAGAAGTTGACAATGGTCCTTGAGATGTAGTAACACTGGGATGGTTATTTGAGACATAACAGTGATTTTTGAGAGCAGGAGATGAGATGCTGTGGTTTGGTTTGCTGTGGTTCAGATATCCAGGATGTTGGTGGTGGATCCTAAGCAGAGATTCACGGCCATCGATGCTCTCAACCACCCCTTCTTCTCTCAGTATGTGGTGAATGAAAAACGAAAGTTCAGCCCATACAGAAAGTTCAAGGTAAGATTCAACAAACTAGTTTTTATTTAATGCTATTTAATACTCATTATGCTCGTAAGCATAGAATAAGTCAATAATTTAATAAAACTCAACATATGAATAATAAAGGTTTCTGATTATCTGGGGAGAACTATTGTTATTATTGTTTTTAAGCACATAGAGCAATAATTGTTAATGGTTGTTTTTGATTAACTCAATTGATAACTTCAGTAGCCCAATGTGATCACATGGTAGCTCAAAAAGATGCTTACCCACCCCTGATGTACGTATGACATAATGGCTCAAGCTGTAGACAAGCTGTAGACAAGTGACGTATAGATTTGTTTTAAAATCATGTTAAAACCCCGATCTGTTCTTACTTGTTGCGTCACCAGGTCATCTGCTTGACGGTACTCGCCGTCATGCGCATCTACTGTAACTACCGGCGGGCCAAGCCCGTCACCAAGGAGGTGATGAAGAGCGACCCGTACGCCGTCAAGCCCATCCGCAAGCTGATCGACGCCTGCGCCTTCAAGATCTACGGCCACTGGGTGAAGAAGGGACAGACCCAGAACAGAGCAGCACTTTTCGAGAACACTCCCAAGGCCTTCCTGCTGTCCATTGCTGCCGAGACAGATGAGGCACCCCTCCGCACGTGGTAATACTGTCTGTCGCACAAACGAAGTCCAGAATGGTAATTTCAAACAGTCTGGATTTTCCTGTGTGGGGTAAAGGTTTTGTGGGGGATACAGCACTGTTTTGCTCTAACCCGAGTAAAGCTTAATTTATTCTCTGTAGTACGACAGTGTTGCTTGCCAAAAGGAAGTTATTACAAGCTAACAATGCGTCACATTTCGAGGTGTTGTTAGCTTGTAGATCACTTCCTTTTGGCAAGCGATGCTATCACACGATGGAGTATAAATTACGTTCAAAAGGAAAGAGCTGGTGAAAAAGGGAGTAATCTAGAATTGAGATACAGTCCTGCTATTCCTTTCTTTTGATTTTGTTTACAGACTTGGGCAAAGTAAACTCTTTGCCCGGGCGACTACAGCCCAACAGAATGGTTCAAGTCCAAGGCTGTGTTAAAGTGACTAAAGCTAACAGGACAATACTGTAGGAGAATGGAAAAAGATCTTAAATGTTGCATTATGTCTGTTGTCTAGCATGGGAATTTACTTGTGTTCTGTCTGTACTGTATGAAATACTTAATTCACTAGCAAAAAGCCAAGAATGTTTGTTGTTGATTGATGAAGTTGCAGTTTGGAAAAAACCTATGCATTGATTTAAAGTTAAGAGAGTCCCAAGTTTACTGCATGTCATCTAAGACTTTGTTAGTGTCCACGAAGAACAACAAATATACATTTTGGACGTGATAAACGGTTATCGCACAAATATTGTGCAACCAAAACGTTGTGATTTATGGACACCTGACAATATTGCTGTCAAATTCAGTGGGTGATACATAAAAAATATATAAACCTAATGTCGAGGCATGAGTGCAATGTAGATAGAATGTCAAGGTGTCATTGTTTTGAAACGATTGCATGATGGAACCAAGGGGGAAAAACATATTTTTCTAACATAATGGTAAGCGTGTATCTGAACTGTGAAGCATTGGCTTTGTAGTCAAAGCAATACCTTAAGACACTGTACATCTGTGGATGATTATTATAGCCATGACATCAGGCAGTTAATTAGAAAAAGGCCATAAACCCTACAGTATTAAGTATTTTATGCATTTTTATGACTTCTCAGTTAAGCAGAATGTAATATGATGAACATATTACTTTAATAGTATTGCTCAGAATTGTAATGTACCTGCATACTTGAAACGGTATGGAGTTAAAGATGTGCACTGTGTAGTTACTGTATGTGGACATTATAAATGATTATGGACTGAGTTACACACACCGCTGTAACAGCTTTAAAGGGAGTGAATGTTTTAAAGCTGCAGTCTGTGATTTTCATGTCCTACCCAGGCCAGGATGTGAACGCAGGGTCAAATTTCTACCATTCTTCTAAGACGAAATCCCTGCATGGCCAGGGGAGCTATTGCGGTTATGAGATTCTTCAGGCAGTACTTGTCAACTTGTCAGACCACCTCCAACCACTAGCTATATTGTATTAACATACTCTACCATACAGAATGAATCAATTCAGTACATATAAAATATTCAGTACAATTAGATACAATTGCAGCTTCAAGATGAGTGGTTTTAACGTGTTAAAATGTGTGTTTCAACTGCCACAGTACTCGTGTATTTTATTTATTTATTAAAAAAATTAAAGTCAAGACTCAAGTCACTTTCTTTATAATTTTGTATTTAATAGTATACCTTTCATGTTTACACTGAACTGAACCATAGAGCACATTAAAATCCTTCGTTGTTAATTTAACGCCGAAGCTTGTTCAAATGGGCCCTTAAGGGTCCATTTGGTTCCATTTGTACAAGCTGCGGAGCTAAATTAACACTGTCAATTTTTACTGTGTATCCCAAAACCAGTTAGAGGACTATTTACACACAGAGAGTGAGGCACAATCTTTGTTTCATCCATAACAAAAGCGTTCACAATGTAAACAGTCATTACATACACAGAGAGAGAGAGAGAGTTGGGAGTATCCAGGCAGAAAATGACAAAACCCCAGCGAGAGGAGGCCTGCTGACAATAATATGCATAATTAATGTTGACGTAAATAATCAATGATTTACTTTGTCCTTTGCTCCAGCCGCCATGTCATGTTGCACCGGCTGGCTGCCCCAGTTTCTAGGATCCCAAGTACTGTTGTCATCTGGTAGTCATGGCAACGGTCGCCCACCAACTGCGCTCATCTTCAGTGATGACACGACGCGTGTCTGTCCTGAAGGTTGAAATACTGTAGTAGCTGAAACTAAGACTGAAACTAAAAACGAAACTAAACAAAGAAACTACATAAAAACTAGGCCTATACAAAGCTAAATGAGCAAAAACTGAAACTAACTCAAACATAAAAGAATTGCATGTAAAATCATCTTGGTTTGAGTTTTCATATCAAACTAACTCAAACATAAAATAATTGCATGTAAAATCATCTTGGTTTGAGTTTTCATATCATATCTGTTGTCATGCATTCATTCTTTCATCCTACCCTTTTCAGCTTTCCTCATAAATACCTGAAAAACGCCAAACTAAGACAAAAGCAAAAAAAAATGGCAATTTAGGGATTCCTAAAACTACTTATACACTCATAAAACTAACTAAACTGAAATCAAACACCAAACTGAAAAACTGAATTAAAACTAAAACTAAAGAATATTTCAAAACTAACACATCATCTCCTCCACCAATGGGATGACACATCTAGATGTCCATCCTCTCATCGACAGTCCTGCACGCATCATCTGGTCCACCAATGGGATGTTGCGTTCTGTTGATGGAAGGATGAAAAACAAAAAGAACATCTCGATCATTGTTGTTCAACAAACTCCAAACTAAAATGTCTGAACGTATTGTTCAGTGAAAGGAAATGCAGTATTGGTGCATCTCTATGGTTATGTACAGAGTATGGTCTCTAGAGTGAGTACTAAACACTATGGAATGGAACATTCTTCTAGAGTGAGTACATTTTTACAGATTATGACTGAAAGGTTCTCAGTTCGATGCCCCGGACCGGCAGGAAAAAATCTGGGTGGGGAAGTGGCCACCCAGCACCCCTTGAGCAAGGCACTGAACCCTCAAACTGCTCCAGTGGAGCTGCTCAGTGGCCAACAGTATAAGACTGTGGTTGTACTGGGCAGTTCCCAAAATATTTCACCTAGCAGAGAAGCAAATAATAGATTTTGCATCAAAGCAGAAGAGAACATACCTGCTCAATAACAGAATACAAGGTTAGAAATAAGCACATGGTGAAAAAAGACATTGATAGAAATGTAAACAGCACGTGGTACATTAAGACAGTAAGGTTAAAAGGATAACACAAAAAGGTCCTGGGGACTTGCTTCCATTGTGGACCTATGTATTCAATTCATACACACAGCATAAGACATTGACACAATAATACATGTCATCAACAAATACAAACACTAGCCTATATGTACAAAAGAGATGGGAAATTACATTTACCTCCCCACATGGCAGCGTATTCATATCACCAATGATATTGAGGATTACAGTTCTTAATTAAGTGCATAATATTTCTGTGAATCAAGGAAGTCCTAGACTAGATGTCACAGTTGTACTCATTTCCACAGACGATGGATCATGCACAGAGCAGCACAGATCCAGTCACAAGTAGAATTGAGAGGTTTTGCTGTAGCATGGTGTCTGACTGTAACTACCACATAGAAGGTAGCACAGAATTCGGCCATGCACTGACGAATAAACAAATTATGCCCTAATTCAAAAATGTGGATCTCGCAGTGGTGGAAGTACTTTGATTTTTTATTTAAGAAAAAGTATCAATACCGCAAAGTAGAAATACCATTAATACCATTAATACCATTAAACCAGTAAAAGTCTTGTATTCAAAAAGTACAAAAATATTGGCATCAAAATATACCTAAAATACCAAAAAGTGAATTATTCATTTATTTCATTATGCATAATGTCCCATTTCACAAGTTTTCAAATGTATACAAATATATTGAAAATGGCAAAGTATACTGTATATGGGGGCTGAAGTGGTTAATGTATGTTTTGTAATAATAATCAAAATCTACAAAGTAACTAGTAACTGAAGTTTTCAAATATTTGTAGTGGAGTAAAAAGTACAATATTTGCCTCTGAGATGTAGTGGAGTAGAAGTAATAGTACTGACAATTGGAAATACACCAGTATAGTAAAAGAATACCTCAAAATTGTACTTAAGTACAGTACGTAAATGTAATTAGTTACTTTCTACGTCTGGGATCTCGGATCCACATGGGAACAGTGTGGACCCCATCCCCCCAGAGTTGGGGAATTAATGATGTCATTGGTTTTAACATAGAACACCCTGTGACAAACGTCAAGAGACGGAGCCACACTGTTTATCCACAAACAGTAAAATGTCCAGCGTCTTCTATACAATGTTCTGAAATGTTTTATACACTAAAATATTGAATGGCTTTTTTTAAGTGAAAGTCTATGGGAAAATTTAGAGAATTCTCTGTTAAGCTGGAAAGTGGTCTGTATGTATGGACATCCAGATGACACAGCAGTGTGACCAACTCAAGGACTCCGGCACAAATTGGCCAAATTGTCTAATAAAAAGGCATACATTTTGAAAATAGCAGATCTACAAGCTCACAACGCCTCGCAATGTTAGGCGTTGTGAGCTTATAGATCTGCTATTTTCACAATTTATCTGTGGAAAAGAGTCAAACAAAATGTTATCCCTCAACTCCTACAATTCCTAGTGCTTGTCAGGGTGGGGGGTCCCCGGTTAAAATATGATTATTTTGGGGGTCGCAGCCTGAAAAGGTTGAGAACCACTGATCTATGATATCTATGACATACGTATTGTAGGGCATCAATCTGTGTTTCAGCTAAATCAGAGCCCTTTTGGCGTTTTTATACACACGTCTGTGAGTGATGTGTTCCCTGTGTATTTCGAGAACCGTGGGAAGTTGGTCCGATCGGCGGTTGTCAAAAACGATATCTATAAATCCTCAAATCCCCTTATATGGAGCACCCTGATGTCATCAATATGATGTCACATAGTACTTATGTCATAGACTGGCCTGGACACCATATTTGGGCATGACTGACACGGAACACCATGTTTGGGCATAAATGGGACAAAGGGGGGTCGAAACTTCGGTCACAAACGTGCTCCTCTAACCTTTAGACCAACGCTGTAACTTAGCTCAATAATATACTATCTAAATACTCTGTATCTCTCCACGTTCCTCCTCATTGCAAAGTGTGAAAATCACCTCCCATGCAAGACATCTAGAGCAAAATCATCAACATCAAATCCATGCTGGAATACTTACACTCAGTGACAGGAAACGACGTTTTGGTTATAATAAACATTTATGATAATATGCTAAGCAGGTTAGTGCAGATCCTTTCATCTCTGCACAGTAGCATGAATGGATGGGACTGTATCTTTGTTCTTAACAATAAAAGTTGGAACTTGTATTTCTTTGACCAAAATAAAATCAATCAATCGATCAATCAATCAATCAATCAGAGCAGGCTGGTTGTAATGTACTGTATGATGTTCTATATATTCATACCTGCTGGTTTATGACCAGAAAGCCCTCTGAGAGGAGTCATCAGTAAACACAGCATTCTTCATTGTAAGAACTTCCTCTAGTCTCTGCAGCCACCACCAGCCAACTCTTGGAGTTCATCTCACTGAAACTAAACTGTCACAGAAAGAAACAATCAGTCATACAGTATTATTTCCTTGGCAGACTTGAGAGGTTGGCCAATTCATACAGTTAGCTTGGTGAAGTTAATATTGCTTAACTGTATATACAGTATTTCTCTCAAGTGCATCGGGGCATCAGGTAAAACAGCTGACATCACACATCCATATACACTTAAGTGTGTTGTTTGATTGTGCAAACAACTGCTGAGTAACAGATTTAAGCAATACACATGAGTCAGCATTATACAAATCACCATGGGGAATGACTTTAATTGCATTCTGAACTGAGAGAGAGAGAAAGAGAGAGAGAGAGAGAGAGAGAGAGAGAGAGAGAGAGAGAGAGAGAGAGAGAGAGAGAGAGAGAGAGAGAGAGGGGGGGTTAACAATATTGTCCAAATGGAAATTTATGCAATCAATCTTTTGTTCAATCAATCAATCAATCAATCAATCAATCAATCAATCAATCAATCAATCAATCAATAAATTGCCATCTTTGGTTACCACTGGTACCAGGCCTGTATGAGGAAATTGGTTTGAAAACACCTGCATCAACCATCAACCAACCACTCCCCACGCTGCCACGCAGCTTGCTTACTTTTATCACCAAATAAATTCATTCATTCATTTACCTACCTACCGCATCCCTGCAGCTGCTGGAAGGGAGGGGGAGGATGATGGTGATGGTGATGGAGCCCTATGGATGGAGCCTCATTGTTCCTTCTGGTCCCAGGTTGGTTTCATCTGTGATCTTCCTCCTGAAGAAGACCCCCGAGCAGCATCTCAGCCACTAACAGCCCGGTTCTGAATGCATCAGAATGCATGGGATGCATCATGTTATCGCTCATCTTCGCAGGGATTATTATTATTGCCATTTAAAATGATGAGGTTTTGGCATCACATCACGGCTCGGTGGTGTCTCTACGTCCTGTAACGTTGCCCTGTGTGGAGGGGCGGGACCAGCGCACCTTGCTGCGAGGCTGATTGGACGACGGTGGTGTGTGCGCTGTGCTCTGATTGGCTCTGCCCCATTGGCGACGTTCCAACGCTGCGCTGCTCTCTTGTTGCCGTTGACAGGCACATTTTTATATGCGTAATTGTTTTTGTTGCATAGATAAAATTTGTTGCATTTTGTTAATTTCAGATCCTAGAGACAAGTGGTGTGCTGTTTTTCTATCTTTCAAATAAAACAATATTGACATTACAAATAAGCTGGCTGGCTAAAAATACAAATCAAGAATGGGAGGGGACATTAACAACATTGCTGACAATGCAAACATCGCATTTGCATTTGCAATTAAAATATATAAAATTAAATTACATAATTTTTTTTGGTGAAGCGTTTAAAAAAATATATTAATAATAATAAGCAAGGCACAGCCAGGGGCAGGCAATAACTATTATGTTATGATATTTATACAAAAGGAGATTTCCAGTAATGTTATATCTTCAGGTAGGTGAGGTCTATACAGTTTCCTGTTCTTTATCATACCATCATTTACCAATGGTGTAAAGTAACTAAGTACATTTAGATTATTATTACAAATACATTAACCACTTCAGCTCTGTATACCATTTGAAAATACCCGATCTACAAGCGATACATTGTGAGCTTGTTAGATCTGCTATTTTCAAAAGATTTGTATATTTGATTTTATACATTTGAAGACTTGTGAAATGGGGACATTCTGCATAATGAGTACTTTTTCTTTTGGTACTTTAAGTACATTATGATACCAATTTTTACTTTTACTCAAGTACATTTTGAATTCCAGTGTTTTACTTGTAACAGAGTATTTCTACATTGCTGTATTGATACTTTTACTTGAGTGAAAAATGTGAGTACTTTTTCCACCACTGTCAGTGAAGGTGTTCCGAAGGCATTCTGAAGGACTGGAACGTGGCCAGTGACATGGGGGGCGGGTCCACTCGCCGGCTTGAGGCTGATTGGCTTGTCGGGCTCGTCACATCCAGGCTCCTCCTCCTCATCTGAGAATCGTATGCATGCAGTTGCAGAACGTCTAGATCTGGAGGAGCTGTTAATGTTTAATGCTGAGACGCTGCTAATCAAACACATATCAGTAAGTTATCTACTGTTTATTTACGTTTATATGTTGTTTTGTATGTTGGCTCAGTTGCCTAGTTACAGCTGAAGACAGTGTGTTTTATAACAGGCAGAAACAACAGGTAATCTCTACTCTCTGAAGCCTAGTTGTAGCATCAGTTAATATAGTTGTTGTTTGTTTAAATATCATTACATTGAAGTAGTGTTGTTGTTATTTGTGTTAATGTGTAGAAACCATAGACACACGGGTCGCTGCTGGTGCTGAACCAGAACAAACATGGCATCGACTTTGTCTTTTCTTTTGGGTTGGTTTAAGCCTCGTTCCATGAATGCCAGCCTGCTGTGCAGTCAGTTCAGTGCATGGGGTGACGCAACGCCTGCAGATTCTGTCCATTCAGTGAGCAGATGGATGGAGCCAGCATCCTATAGCAGGGGTCTTCAACGTTGTTCAGACCAATTGGACGGACCCCTTAGCTGAGAGAGAGATGAAGCAGGGACCCCCACTACATATTGTATACAATTATGTTGAAAAGTTTAAACTTTTCCCTAGATCTCATAGATGGCTTCATAACTATCATCAGTGTAAAGTTGGATTCATGTTTCTGTGTGTTTTCAGACATTTAACCACTTAATCCTTCACTACTTAGTAACCGTGACCTTTCATTCTGTACTTAGTCTGCTCTTGTTTCCCTCTACACCAAGCTCACAGTGAGCTTGTAGATCTGCTATTTTTGGCTAAAGTTCTCCTCAGAATGGGATGCTAGGGTTAAGTGGTTAATGTAAGTAGTAGTTACTCTGAGGATAATTCCCTGTTGAAGACCCCTGTCCAGTGTGTTCTGTACAAGATCCTGTATGATGATCCAATGTTCTGTTATGTACTAGATCTATGTGATCCGATGTTCTGTTATGCACAAGATCCATATCTTATAGCAGGGGTTCTCAACCTTTTCTGAACACTGAACCCCTCCTTCTTCAAAGGTTCAACTGAAGTACCCCCTGTGATTTAAATGCTTTGCTAAATAGGAATACACATGTAAAAGGGTAGGCTACACATGCAGTGAACAATTACAAACTCTCAGACTCACTTTAGTCTCAGTCTCAAACTTTATTGACATTCTACGGTGTATGTACAGAATACATTTTTTTATTTTTTTATATTATTTTGCCCACACTTTTGTGAACCCCCTGCAGTACCAGCAAGTACCCCTAGGGGGTTCACAAGCCCCTGGTTGACAACCTCTGTCCTATAGACCAATTATTTGTTTACCAACATTGAGACTGGATGCACAGGTGATTGTTTCATGCAATTCAATTCTCAACCTGTTGTTTCGGGGTGCGCTGGTTTCAGCACACCACAACCCCCTCTTGTGTGTTGGCGAGACCTGACAGAATGGGTTTGACGTAGCTGTAGTATACAACCCTCGTAGACGTATTTATGATTCTGACGTCAAGACGTCAGAATCATAAATACGTCTACGAGGGTTGTATACTACAGCTAGGTTTGACGCTTGTGCAGTATGACGCTTGCAACCAGTGTGACGTTGTGTCTGTGTTGTAATGTAAAAGATCCTATTCTATAGGATTCAATGTTATGTAGACTGTAATGTACAAGATATAGGGGGACAACATCAAACATTGCAAATATTGCACCTTATACAAAAAACTTTCAAGTCATCTAATTAAGTTTTTCTCTCAAAACATTTCCAATGCAAAAATATTGAGAGTCCTAGGGTTCCCAAGGAGGCAAAAATCCAATGCAAAAGAATTAGGAGGGAGACCACTGTGTAGTGTGTACAATGCAAAATAAAAGTTTGAATGCCTGCAAACAGTTTTTTTGCAATGCATGCATTTGCAAGGATAAACAATATGACCTATTGACTGTGTAACGTGGTCTACTTTGCAACTTGCCTACAGGGCTGAGCAGAATAAACAAAGGAGCTCCGCACACACTGTGTGTAGCTCTTTTAAGTGCACATTTATTGGCACATGATGCAACCAGGACCAGGGCTGAGGAACCCTGCATGTCAGAAGGGCTTTTCATGAGTTAATAGTAATCGTTGACCCCATTGGTTCTCAAAGTGGTGACTTGTTTATCTGCTATTTATGAAGCAAATGAAAATTTTCAAATGTTTGAATAATTTAGACTTTATTTGTTTTTTTCCTGTAAATGAATGCCCTACTTCATCATACAAGAGACGAGAGTCGCACAAAAGTAGTGAAAATGGCAGATCTACACAAACAATGTTTACTATCTGAGTCTGAGTTGTAGTTGTTTACTTCAACAGTTGCATCTCGTATCATTGACATCATTATTCCCTCATTTTATTCTCAGTAGCAACATTCTTCTTGTGTGCAGTGAGATTAAGGACCTTGGTCACTGTATCTCTGATGATCTCACAGATGACAAAGACATCCATAGACAACGCTGCAAACTGTATGCCCAGGCAGACATACTAATGCGGAAATTTCACAAATGCTCTGCAGATGTCAAGGTATCACTTTTTAAAGCTTTCTGTACACCGTTGTATACTGCTCACCTGTGGAGTAACTACAAGGCTAGCAGCATGCAAAAACTAAAAGTTGCATACAATGATGCTTTACGGTTGCTGGTGAGGGTACCATGATGGCACAGTGCCAGCCAGCTGTTTGTTAAAGGGCAAGACCACTTTGGTAGAGGTTTGGGTTGTTTAGTTACCTTGCCATGATGTAACTCCAAAGGTGGACTAGAAATCTAAAATAATTGCTCCATTGTTTAGAAATTGATAATTCAAAATATGCTCCTCATTGACTTACATTGTACGGTGAAACAGCTCTCAAAGTCACTCTTTTAGCACATAAACAAACACAAACAAAGCTGATTCTGACAATATAGAACATCACCAAACCCAGTACTGTTTGTTTTTTTAATAAAAATGTCAACTTCCTGTTGATTTTACTATTTGAAGATCTGGATCCGGATCCGTGGATCCAGTCCGGGTTTTCTTCTTAATAAAAATAGCAAAATCAACAGGAAGTTAACATTTTTATTAAAAAAACAAACAGTACTGGGTTTGGTGATGCTCTATATTGTACTGAATCAACTTTGTTTGTGTTCGTTTACATGCTAAAAGAGTGACTTTGAGAGCTGTTTGAACGTATAATGTAAGTCAATGAGGAGAATATTTTGAATTTCTAAACAACGGAACAATTATTTTTGATTTCTTGTCCACCATTAGAGTTACATCATGGCAAGGTAACTACACAACCCAAACCTCTACCAAAGTGGTCTTGCCCTTTAACTTGGGGGTACCTACATGTCGAGCCCTTTTAAGAAATGTAATGTACAAATTCATATGTCGTCTTGAAGAGTCTGACAATCAAGTTATTAAGATTTTAATTAACCCTGTGAAGAGTTCTACTCGGTTCTCTTCCATGATTTGGAGACATTGGCGCAACAGCCTCTACAGACTGTGAGCAGCTGTAGTTGCTCTGATTTTATGTTTTTCTTTTGTTTGTTTTTTTGCTTTTTTAATTATATTTATCTTTGTGTTTTTTGTCATTCTGTTTGTGATATGGACCCCGAGTCTGAAATAAAGATTGAATTGAATGCATGGTCACTGCTTTACCAGGACACTGTTTACCCAATGGGCATACAGTGTCCTGATAAAGCAGTGACCATGACCACAACTATAGCTGTATGCTTACACAAGATGAGAGTGGATCAGTAAGATATTATCAAAATACCCACAATTAACGACCCATCAACACCTCCCCCTGTGAACCCACCGTCAGCCTACCACCACCTACTGTACCTACTGCAGTGGTTCCTCAAGACCCAAAAGAGAAATCATGTTTGCCCGGGACCCAAACTAGTGAAATAGCAGATCTACAAGCTCCCAACGCATCGTGTTGCGCGCTTGCAGATCTGCTATTTTCACTATTTATTAAATATTTATTTTCTGATCTTGGGAATTTCTTTGATTATTTAAAAAAAAAATTGAATTTGTTTTCAACTCATGAATTTGTGATTTTCTGTGGAAAATAATGACAACATTTAGGAAACAGAAAAATAAAGGGATATTAACTTGAGTCGCGACCCTCGAAAATTGATCTGCGAGCCACAAATGGGTCCCGACCCACTGTTTGAGAAACAGTGACCTACTGTGTCCGACCATGTCACTGAATTCTTGGTACTCCATATATGGAGCTAACTGACATATCTCAGTCCGACATCATGGCATCCATCTTTGGGAATATTGGGACTCCATATATGGATGTGACTGTCTTGCATTGACATCACCAGGATGACACACGCACCGAAGCCAACGATATAGAGGCAAGGGAATCACAGAGTTGGTTCAGATCCCAGGGTGACCTCCAACTGATTCTCCTTCTCGGCCCTGGTGAAGTGCTGTAGGCTGGGTGTGTACTTCCACTGATGACTGGACACAGGCTCAGCTGGCTTCTTTGTTGCAGGCTTACAGAAGGGGATAATTATATCTGTGAATCACACAATTCAAAAGGCCACACTGCAATGTACTTGGCACCAAAGATCACACTGCAAACAGAGCAAAACGGAGCAAAAGAAAAAATATATACAAATGGATAAGACACAAATAGGAGAAACCATTTCATATAAACACTGGTGCATGAGAGCATCCAAAGATTTTCAAGGTTCATTCATTTGTCCCACGTGTTATACTGTACACAGCACATTCTGCCACAAATTGACTGGGCTCCAACAAAATGAGAATGAAATGACAGACTGCATGTTACCACATAACCTGTGCTCGTGATCTAAACGTGTGTCAGCTGAGGTTTAATGAACAGGATTAGATTTGGTCCTCAGACTCACTTGCAGTCAGTGGCACACTGCTTTAACCTGACTCTGCCAGATGTGGGTGGTATTGAGTAACCAGGTTCCCCAAGTAAGCTGTGAAGCAAGCTTCTTGGATCTGGTAGAGCCAGGTTAACACTGCTTGCCTGTTGATCAAACGTTCTGTGAAAATAGCTATAAGATCACGTGTTGCAATGCAGCTCGCGTGTGTGAGCTTGTAGATAGGAAAATGTAATTTAAGAGATTTGGTGTAGATGGGGAAAAAAGGACGGGCAAAGTACAGGTCAGGGTTTAATAGTTAAAAGCTTTTCAGGCATCACTGTAATGGATACAGTTAAAATTCAGAACAACAATTTATCATTGTCTCATTCTGTCTCTACCATCTCCTTCTTTCTTTTCCCCAGTAATATGACATCTTTATCGCAAACAAAGGAGATATTCCGGAGAGCGGAGGCGGTTTGCTTCGATGTGGACAGCACAGTCATCAAAGAAGAGGGCATTGATGAACTCGCCAAATTCTGTGGCGTGGGAGATGCAGTCACAGAGATGTATGTGTAGTTGTGTACAGTATTGTGTATATAATAGGGGTGCAACAGTTAATCGAACTATCAATTTAAGTTATTATAAAGAATTACAAATTTAATCTTGGGCATGTCATTGTAGGCAAAAAGTTTCAAACATTTTGAAATTAGCCACTATACAATCTTGTAGATCAGCTATTTTCACTATTTTAGCATGTGTCTCATTTGGGACTCTACTGCGCATGCTTCTATCGTCTGAAGTAGAGGTACTTCCGGGTACTTGATGCGCTTCTGAGTAACTTTCATGGAAATGAATAGGTGGGGGGCGGGGCAGTCCACCCTCTAGATATATTATAACTATGATTGGCATTCCTCTGCACTGTGGAACAACTGAACGTGAATCCTCTTATTGCTACATGTCAGGACTCGTAAGGCCATGGGGGGCTCTGTGACGTTCAAGACGGCTCTGATAGAGCGTCTCTCCATCATCCGATGCTCCAGAGAACAGGTGAACAAACTGATAACGGACCACCCGCCACAGCTGACTCCAGGTATTAAGTAAGTGTGTGCACTTGAACCCATTAACCTGAGGCCGATTTAAAAAAATGTCTTCTAAATCCTAACAGTTTTCTGAAAAACGTATGTCGGTCTCTGATAAAAAGGCTAACATGTAGCGTGGCACTTCTTGTGGTTTGTCCAGGGAGCTGGTGGATGACCTGCACCAACGCAATGTGAAGGTGTTTCTCATCTCGGGGGGCTTCCGTTGCATCGTGGAACACGTGGCGTCTCAGCTCAACATTCCTCTCCACCACGTGTACGCCAACCGCCTCAAGTTCTACTTCAATGGTGAGTGTGTGGTACCTTACCAGACCTGGCTATTTCTTTGTGCCAAACAACATCGTCATACGACAAAGCATAAATTAGGTTTAAGAGAGTTGTGGAATATTACAGATGATCAGAGTAAAAGATTGTTTAAACGTAAAGCTCTATTATGTTTTTGCTTTGTGTGTGTGTGAATGAAAATATAAAATTATGTTTTGTCTAGCTGCTCTTCTATTGAGACATTTAGATCATGTGCCTAGGTTGGACACAACCTTTGACACGATCCTGTTTCTGGTTTGACAATTTCTAAAATTCACATTCTACGATCGATGTTCGGACAGATACTGACATCCTGATGTCCTGCTGTCGGCTTGGTATGACACAGACTTTAAACCAACAGCTTTGAAGAACTGAGCTCTCCTTTTAATTTTAAGTTAGGACTAATTGTCAAAAGTTTGAAACAACTCAGCAAATCATCTCCCCCAATGTTCATGCACTTTCTATCATCTCCACCAATGTTCATGCGCTTTCTGTTTGAGCGCTCTTTTCAGCTACTGTTTTAGTTCCTCATCCAAATAAATGGTCCTTTCAGTATTTTTGGTGCAACTTGTTGCAGTGGCGTACCCACTGTAGAGGCAGGGCAGGCGGTTGCCTGCCCAACTAAGATCTCGCCTCCCCTAAAAAACCCAAATAACCAGAAAATCTTTGAACTGAGCAGATTGGACCTTCCGTTCCAGAGATAATGGCCAAAACATCTTGAAAATGGCAACTTTCGCCGATTTTCGATCGCCGATTTTCGATGGAGTTGAAATTTATTGCGACACTGACTTGTTGACTTGTTTAGGTGAGTACGCTGGTTTTGATGAGACTCAGCCCACAGCGGAGAGCGGTGGCAAAGGCAAGGTCATCAGTATGCTGAAGGAGCAGTACGGCTTCAAGACCGTCGTCATGATCGGAGACGGAGCCACGGACCTGGAAGCCTGTCCTCCTGCTGTAAGGAATCTCTCTCTGCATGACGTCTTATTTTCCTAAGCAATTCCATTGAGACATTTGTCGATTAATTTGGCTATAAGAGAGTTAGAGGTCTATATGATTAGTTCTTTTTACATTCCTTTTCGTGTGTTTATCCTTACATTCCAGGTGGAAGTTTGTTTAACTCTTATACTGCCAAAAACGTTAATTATTTTTTTCTGTTCTTCACAAAGAACCAGGAGATAACATTTTCCAAAAAGTTGCTGCTCCATTCACTTCAATGTTAAAAAATAAACAGAGAAAAAAATAACATGTTTCCTATGTTTTACCTGGAAACATGCTGGCAGAGGTGGCAAACTATTTTTGAAAAACCCTGTCAGTTTAAGAGTTAAAATTGTTCACATTGGCAGCGACAAAGCAACAAGCTACAAACTTCGAGAAAGGAAAAACTCATTCTTAACCCATTAACCAGTTAAATAAGCAAGGGATAATCAATGGAGAGCTGGTCATTATTGAGAAATAAACCCTGACAGGGTGAATGTTTATAACTCTGAAGGGTGCGTCCAGTGCAACGTGGTCGGCTCGGAAAACAACGCAAAGTGTTGATAAAATAGAATCAATATTCTGTTACTGCATTGTCTATTTCTCACTTCGAATGTTTTCAAAAACATTCTTGAGTGTAATGTTTAGCTGTAAATGACATTGTGTGTTTGTTTACATGGCTGCAATGTTGGATACGGCTATAATCAAGCAACGCAGATTGATTGTCTTTGATTAGACAGCGGTCTGTTATGGGTTCAGCAGTCATTATAAAAAAATAACAGACTGATTCATTCAGTGAATCATAATCAAGCATTCAACCAAGCCGTGTAATAGCCAGTGTTATTTAACCCTAGCCTTTGCATTTACACAGTGTGGCTTGAGCAACACTTCCAACGGCAACTCGACAGCAGTGTATCTGGCCATGCTCGTTTTGTAGCTTTTGTCGCCGCTAGTGTGAATACAGCATAAGACGTAACTACTATTATCGTCTCTGTCGGGTGGAAACCTCATATGTCCAAAACTGTTACTTTTCAGTTTTCAAATTCAAAAATAGCAAAAGTAGCAGATCTACAAGCTCGAAACGCATCGCTTAGCGCTGTGTTTCAAGCTTGTTGATCTGCTATTTTTGTGTGACGCTTTGGTACGGTCAAGTAGGGCATTAATTTACGAAAACGATATGTCGTGATACTGGGTGATTGTATTGTATCAATCTACGTTTCAGAGCGCTTTCATTGGATTCGGTGGAAACGTCACCAGGTCCCAGGTGAAGGAGAGGAGTTCATGGTACGTCACTAGTTTTGGAGAGCTGCTAAAGGAGCTGGAGAAGATCTAACAACATGACTAATGTTAAAACCTCCTGGTGGAGTGGAGGCGTGCCTTCCATGCATTTATATCAGCTACTGTTCTTAGACCCATCCGGTCAGTAGGTTTTTATAATGAATGAAAAGAGTTTACACTACAATAGTGAGTCGATTTTTTTTTACCTCTTTTGACCAATTTTTACCTTGGCTTTGTCGCCCACTTGATTTTTATACTGTAGAGTACTAAAATAAAGATAATAAAGTATAACAAATATTGTCTTTATGGAGACATATCGGTGTCTTTGCACTTTTCATGGCATTGCTTTTATTAGTGAAGTTAGTACAACTCCTGTATGAGCAAAGAAGACACGTTTTATTGAAATGTATAGATTTTTTAATTTTGCCATGGAATATGGACAACTAATAACTATAAAATTGTGTCTTTGTAATGATTTAAATCATGTTGGCACATTAAAACAGAAAGAGACACACTGTTGTTTTGAGTTTGTTTATTTGAGTTGTTGGCATGTTTTTGCCAACCCCCCCTGTGTTGACTTGTTCCCTTGTGAACTGACAAACAGAAGATAAGCATGCATTGTTTGGTAACACTAATCTGAAACCATGTCTTCTGAGATATAGATGCACTGTATGCACGTTGGTTCACCAGAGGTGGTAGAGACCAGTGTTATCAAACTTTACAATGGTTCATGTTTTTAATGCCCTGCTGTATACTAAAAACATGTTTTATTTTAAAGGGCTGAGCATTTAATCTTTTCAAGAAGCCCACCAGCACAGTACAAGATAAAAACATCAAGTGCTTTGCATATCAAGACGGGGGGAAAACCTTACGGTAAACAAAAAACGCCACAAGACGCAATGGGAAATACATAAAATACACCTCTATGTTATTCTGAGGGTTTGATTTGTATCATCCATGTCAAATCTGCTAATATGTTCCATTCAGAGAATATAGTGTCCAGTGAAGAATAATAAATAATAATATAGTCCGGTAAATAAGTCCATTTTCCATTGGCTTTCTCTTGAGCACTTGACTGTGCAAAGACTTTGATGACATCGTATTTCAAAGTGCACTTTGCATTATTCCTATCATAAATTATGTAATAAATGTGAAATATTTACATTAAATAAATAAATAAATAGTTTTTGTATATATTTGAGTACAAGTAGTAGTAACTCATGTCTTTCCATAGATGCCTCTATTTAAATTTACCCCTTATTGCATTTTCACACAGGTATTATATCCTAAATAAGCTCTCCCTTCCAATTCCTTCATTTATACTTAATTACGCGCCGGTATCCGCACACCGAAAATAGCTGAACTATAAGCTCAAAACATTTCACGCTGCGATGCGTCGGTGCGCGACACCCACGTGTAACTAAGTCTTAACTCGGGCTCGAGCGGTCATTTGGCTCTCTGTACAAAGTGTCATCAGACCTTCACCCAACATCTGTCAAGCGTAGTTTATACTCCATAGTACGGCGGTGTTACCTTGTAGATCTGTTCTTTTTTGCCAAGCGACACCCTTGTGCCATGTAGTATAAACTAGGCTTCCTTAAGGGGGAATAGTTGTTATCTCAGATCGCTCATTCTTCCACTTGTGCGCTCACAATGGTAACGAGTTTCCCCCATCATCATGTTTTCTCTTTAACAACAGAAACAAATGGACTGCGTGTTTCATTGTCTCCTGTGTCTCCGAGATAATTCTGGACACCCTATTATTACCAGTTTTTTTCAAAATTAGACAAAAAGCAGAAAAGAGTAAAAGGACAGAACAAAGAGAGAGAGCGAGAAGAAGAGGGAGGGCTGGTTGGAAACTGACAGGATATTGTTGAGGCCCACGGCAGTGACGTTCTGAATGGATGGTGACAATTCAAAGGGGCTTGGATAACCCCCGCTTTACTGTAGCGGGGAGGCCTTGGTTGGGATCATGACCCTGCAGTCCATGTGTTGGATGAGAGGAACTGGAGAAAAGATACAAGAAACCATGGGGGTTTAATAATGAATGGTGATAATCATGATAAATACTCAATACTCTGTTAAAGGAACACATGTCATTGGCAATCCACAGCTTCATCTGTACTTCGTACATAAAGAGGCTATTTTTCTGTTAAAGGCGGTGTGATTACTCACCTGTGTAATACACTGCCTCATCCCAGCCCTCCTGCTGCCACGCTGCGTTCCTCGTGTTTTCTCTGGATTGGAGATCTTTGTAAGCTGAAATGAAAGACAGATCACACTGTATGACACTGCAAAGATGTGTATAGATATTATTAATGAACATATCACTGTATGACACTGCAAAGATGTGTATAGATTTATTAATGAACATATCACTGTATGACACTGCAAAGACGTGTATAGATTCATGGAGGTCGATGGATTGATTGAATACTTTATTAGTCAGAAATGTAAACAGCACGTGGTACAGTCAGACATTAAAGCTAAAAGGATAACACAAAAAAATCCTGGGGACTTGTTCCCATTGTGGTCCTATGTATTCAATTCATCAACAGCATACACAATTAACACTAATACATGTCATCAACAAATACAAACACTATATGTACTTTTGTGTAGGCCAATTCTGAAAGAAACCAGTGTTTCACATCTTTTAATGGATGGTGTCGGGCATTCCACATTTTGGTGGCAGAGCAGTAGAAATAGAAGAATGCAATGAGAATGATCCCATGTTTGTCCTAAATTTGGGTGGAACAAGATCATGGTCGCTCCCTCTAGTGTTGTGGCTGTGGGTGTCACTCACTTTGGAGAAGTAGTTAGACATCCGACATGTATGGGTGAGGGTATGAATGTGTTTCACTGTGTAAATCTGTTCTTACCCCAGAGGTGGTGGACCATGTAGAGGTTCCCTATCTGGGAGAAAAAGCCTCCCACTGCCTCACTGTTGTGCTGTCGGTAGCCGATGGCTCTGGCCCTGTGGAGCACAACATCCACACTGTCACCACACTGGACAACCAAACTAAAGCTCAGTTAAACACAACTAGAGCCTGCACTCCAACTGCATGGTAAAAAGAGCAATTTTATTTGAACTTTATTTGAGTTTCGGTCCGTAATGGATTCTTCTTCAGGTCAGTTTTGACCTGATGGGGACATCCCATGTTATCCCGACCTGAAAATGTATTTTCTGTTTACTAAAGAGCTGGAGAGATGGGGGGCCCCTGTTACTGATGTTATAACGTTACTGTAGGGAGTTTCTCACGATGCAACCTATATTCATATACCCCAAAAAAGCGTTTGACAACATTTATGGTTTGAAATATGTAATGTGAACAAGGTAATTATGGTACAGTAGATTGTCTAGGTTCAGTGGTAACCTATGACACTACAATATGAAAATAGATCCTCTCTGTGGAATATGCCTTATTAATGATGTCTGCACAGTAAGTACAGATGTGTGATGTGTTCAAACCTTACCAGTAATTACCCCACTCGATCATGGTTCCTGGCTGCAAAGATGAAAGCACAACAAAAGAGGTATTAAAATATGTTATAAAGTTCTGTATCATTTTCATGTCAAGGACCCCCAAATTAATACGTACTTGGCTGCGGAGACCCCCCATCTAAAAATATTTTGTACCAGGGACTCCCCTCCCCCTCCCCCATCAGGCACTGGTCTCCTAACTGTACCTCCTAGACTAACTAAATCTAATCTATCTAAATCTGGTGACGGTGCATTTATTCACTATGGAACAACATTCCTGATGAACTGAGATCTGCTTTTAAAAGCTGGCTTAACCACTTATGCCCTATATACTTTGTCTATGAGATATGTGACACGTTTGTACTTTTGTACGAGCTTGTACTTTAGATCTGCTATTGTTTTAACAATAGCAGATATATTCTAAACCAAATTAGGGACGCAAGGTTGAAAGTGGTTAACACCTACCTGCTCTCTCGGGTTAGTGTGTGTGTATATGAACTACTGATATAGCACATTGAGTTTACTGCGTGTTAAACGGGCAAAGCAAATAAAGGTAACTTGACTGGACTTGCAGTGTAAAGGTATGAGGACAAGGCTTTGATAATGTGCTGCATAACTTCACCCTATAAGCCTGTCACAATCGCGCACTAATGCGTAGAACAACACACAGCCAGTCTCCAGTCTGTGAGGAGAGAGAGAGAGGGAGAGAGAGAGGCCCACATTCATCATGTCCCAAAATGATGATGGCCGCGGACCCTCATCTCAACATATTTGTGCCAGGGACCCCCAGAAGCAAAGATTTTAGTTAGAAATGTTTGCTGTAATGTTTTGGTGATGTTATATTAACTAATTTAGCTGGGGACCCCCTGGTACCCCCCCAAGGACCCCGGACCCCACTATGAGAACCAATACCCTAGCATCCCTATTCTGGGTCATAATATGCAAAAATAGGTAAACATTATTTAGATAGGTAAACATTATTATCAAAAATAACCAATCTGACTGTCTAAAATGTAGGTGGAGATAGTGAAACCTATGATGTGAATAGTCATTCTTATACATTCTATAATCAGGCTCACTTCTAGTGAAATTAAACTGTTCCTAATTTTTGCTGCAGACCCCCTGTAACACCATGGAAGGACCCCCTTGGTGTCCCAGAACCCCACATTGGGAACCACTGTCCTAGAGAGCTAACCTTGTGTTTTGGATCATACTGGATATAAAGGATCTTGAGAGGTGTGATTTAATGCCAGAGCTCAACCCAACCCAACCCAGGTCAGGTCACAATCTGAAGCGTTTATCATTCCTTTGTAGCCTGCCGGATCCGGTTGCATGTTTATTTTTGTCTGTGGATGGCTATAGATAGACAGGAAAGGAAGGGGACACCACCTTTACCGTAGCTCAGAGTCCTTTCTCCGTAATAAGGAGAATTTGTGGTGCTGAGAATGGCACCAGCACAGCCATAAGCTGGATTGAAAGCTATTCAGGAAAACGTGCTTGTTTTGTTTTATTGTGTAGCAGGAGATGATGTTATCGTCAAGAACACAGTTGTAATTGGATCTGGGTGTGGGGAATAAAAACGCTGTAGAAGCATTGGCGTGGAGTGGGTTTGGACTGGGATTTCATGTTGAACCCAGTTAAAGATCTGGTCCTAGGCCAGCGTGTTTAAAGGTCGTAACACACGGCAAGCGGTTCACACGGGCGTTACCGCTGTTTTGTCCTCCTGCGCGGTGAAAACAAAAGCTCACCACAATCCAGCTCTTGCCGCCCGCGCGTGCACAAACGAGCGCGCGCGCGAAAGTTTCACGGGACCACGCCCGCTCGCCTCACCGCCCCTCAACTTCTCCGCACGTCCCAAATAATCGCCCGCCTCTCATTGAAAATGAATTACATAGGCACGCTGGCCGCTTGCCGTGTGAAAGGACCTTAATGCTTGTTACTTAAGGCTTGTTTTTCTTGACCGCAATGTAATTTAGATAGCATGTTATTAACAGATGCTAGGTTCATTGTTTACCTGGTATCCTATAGTTTCAATGCACAGATTATTATTTTGATAGTATATAGTTTAGACTGATGCTAGGTTCTGGTTTTACCTGGGATCCTAGTTTACTGAGGCACTACACTGTCTCTCTGCATTCTATGCATGTGTTTACCTTGTTTATTGTAAGTCACTCTGGATAAGAGCATCTGCTAAATGCCTACTGTAAATTGTACATTTCACAGCAAAATCCTAAATATTAACGGGTCACTTTTTTACACTCTCTGAGTCTTTGAGTTAAATGAACAGTGAGGACCTTGCAGTGTGTGGTTCCAGTGACGGAACAGGCACCTAGGCTAAAAACATCACGCTTTTGTGTGTAATAGATTTTAATATTTTTGGAGCATGACCCAGTGTGCGGACTCTTATTTTTATTTTATTTTACGTTTGCTTCTGCCCTGCACCTGGCACTGTATACATACTGTTGCTGTCGGGCAGAAACCTCTTATCTCCATATTTTATCTTTTTTGGTAAATTAATGCCCTACCTGATCATACTACAGCGTCACACAAAAGTAGCAGATCTACAAGCTCGAAACGCGTTTTTAGCTTAAAGATCTTCTACTTTAGCTATTTTCTTTATTTGAATCCTGAAAAGTAACAGTTCTGGACATATGAGGTTTCCACCCGACAGAGACTATTTGTTTATCGGTTCCAGAGAGCTCACCCTCAGCTGGTAGGTGCGGAGCTCGTAGATGTTGGGTCCCTCCCTGGGAACGGGCTCGTTCCAGAAGCTGAACTCCAGCAGGAGCTGGTTCTTACGAGACAACAGCATCTTCCCCCGTTCCTTCCTGTACGCCAAGAACTCCTGTCCACACACACACACACACACACACACACACACACACACACACACACACACACACACACACACACACACACACACACACACACACACACACACACACACACACACACACACACACACACACACACACACACACACACACACACACGCCATGAAGAATAATATAGGTTCTATACTGTAGATTCACGTTCACTCTCTACTGTTACACTGAGAAAGCAGGAACAGTGCTACTACCATTAAATGAGTGAGAAACTATGATCTCGTACCATGGGCGACTGGGCCTTCTGCTCGGCCGCCCCCGAACTGTGGAACGCCCTCCTGAGAGCACCACAGTCGGTTGACTCTTTTAAGAGAGGACGAAAGACCTACCTTTTTAACAAAGCATTTTTTTTTGGGTACACTGGTTTCACCTCATGTTTTAAATGTTTTGTTTCAGTTTCTTAGATGTGTTTTAATGGTGTGATGATTCTTTTATTTTATTTTATACAACTGCCTATTGTAGCACTGATTTTCACAAATATAAAGTGCATTCATTATAAATACAATCCATTATTACTATTATTATTTCAAGTTTGAGGGAGGTAACATTAATGTTTATTCTTCTGAAGTTTAATGCGACAGTGGAGTCAGTACAGATAATGGACATGGTTGTAATGAAAAGAACACTGGTATTTATTTAATTTAGTTTTATTTTCTGTCAGCCTGTCCAGTCTACATGGTTCTCCAAATAAAGCACTAGATGGACATTTCCACAAACTTCCACATTGTCAAGAACATTGCTGACACAGCCACATCAAGAATGCCACAGCCACGGTGACGGTTTAAGATCACAATACTTGGTAATCTTGTCAGCAACATTGTCTTAGTGCCACCATGGAACTCAGAGAGTAGAACACTGCACTGGGTAGTTATGCAGTGTGCCAGTTTACCACCCTGAAAGTAGAATCCAGTCATCTTTACCTTGTTCTGCCTGAGCTTGTTCATCACTTCAGTGAGAGCTGGGTAGCCTCCTCTGTAGCGCCACAAATGGACTGGAAAAACAATAGATCATTACTGTAGATGCAGCATAGAGCAAACTGTTTGGCAATGCGCATTGCCAGTTTGACCGGTTACAATTATGTGACTCACCTATTATTACTCACCTATTCACAGTCTCATTTAATAGCATTAGACCTGCACACACACGCGCGTGTGTGTGTGTGTGTGTGTGTGTGTGTGTGTGTGTGTGTGTGTGTGTGTGTGTGTGTGTGTGTGTGTGTGTGTGTGTGTGTGTGTGTGTGTGTGTGTGTGTGTGTGTGTGTGTGTGTGTGTGTGTGTGTGTGTGTGTGTGTGTGTGTGTGTGTGTGTGTGTGTGTGTGTGTGTGTGTGTGTGTGTGTGTTCTCGTACCAGCCTGGTCTTGCTCTCCATACCAGGTGTTCCAGGTTCCC
This sequence comes from Gymnoscopelus braueri, assembly GCF_963280865.1. NCBI lineage: Eukaryota > Metazoa > Chordata > Actinopteri > Myctophiformes > Myctophidae > Gymnoscopelus > Gymnoscopelus braueri. The sequence continues at coordinate 8,237,369 of NC_137606.1, forward strand.
ACCAGTTCACAGGGGTAGAACTTGTCAGCATGGATGGATGGTAAAACCTCCTCACTGTGATGGACCAAAAACCCTTTCAATTAGGCCAGCCCTACCACTTCAGTGAACACATGTCATATGTGTGTGTCATATTGTTGCTGTTGGGCAGAAACCTCTCCATACTTAGACTTTTAGGGTTTATTTCGTAAATTAGCGCCCTGCTTGATCATACTACAGCATCACACAAAAGCAGCAAAACACATCGCTTCGTGCTGCGTTTCGAGCTTGTAGATCTGCTACTTTTCAATTTGAATCCTGAAAAGTAACAGGTTTCCACCTGACAGAGATGCTAGATTTGTTCTTTGATTACAAGTTTTCTTTATTTGTATAGCCTCTGTAATTGTGCAATTTTAAGGGAGATTCGTTCATAATTTAAGCCCTTTTGGGATTATGACTTCTCCAGCCCCATAGGGCTACGTCGTGCAGTGACAAATAACACCCTCTTCCCCAATCCGGCTTCCTATGCCCCGAACAGGGGCAAATTGTGTTCATATTGTCGCTTGGCCATGCCAGTAAATGTAAATTGAATTACTATAACATCTCAACAACATAACATAGCAATGAAAATGTACAGTTCCAGTTTCTAAGTTTGGTGTTAGATAAGATTTTATTGTCACTGTATGGAACATACAACAAAATTTTGTTTAGTGCATCCAACAAATGGGCAGCATCAACAAAGAGATACAGATAGAGCAACTTTATGCAATTAACTGTTAGTCCGTCATAGGCAAGTCATCACAGTCTGTTGTCAAATAAAAACATCCTAACTACATACATTAAGTCTTAAGAAAAGATCTTGAAATATTGAAATATTAAAACAAGGGGAGACCACGGGGAACCATCCACTAGGTACAATATTGCACTTGCCCAATAGCCCATATTGCACATGGCATCATAAACAAAGAGAACAGAGTTTATGTGTGTGTGTGTGTGTGTGTACATGTATGTGTATTGGTGTAGCTGCTAAGTATAGGCAGAATGCCAGCAAGTCAAGTATGAGGGGGTTGGTGTTCTACACCATGCTGTTATGTCAGACATCTGACAGGAATAGACCTGTAGACATTAGTGTTGCCAAGTCCACTTATTTGCCACGACTTTTGGCTTGTTCTTTTTCAGAGTTGCGGGAAAACATTACGAGTCGCGGGTTGCGTTTTTTTTTTACTTGCTTTAAAAATGCGGTGGCTTCTTTGGCAAATCAAACAAGCCAAAAAAAATCGACGTTATACTATTATTCCCCATAGGTTTGGGGAGGAGTGTGAATCAAATTGAGTGACAGAATCGGTCTGGTTCCTCTACTTATTAAGCCCTGGCTCAAGTATGTGTGTAATGCTATAATAAATAACCAAAACATAAATCATTAAAGACCTACATAGTAATTGTAATGATATATGCATCTAATATTTGTTTATGAGGAATATATGGCCATATTATTGTGCTTGTTTTGGCTTGTTTTTCGAGGTGACATTTGGCTTATTTCTCTCGCAAGAGTTGGCTTGTTTTTAGAGGTGGGTTGGCTAATTTCTCTAACGAGAGTTGGCAACACTGGTAGACATCTTCTCAGCACAGTTTGTTACACACCTCAACATCTGTGCCTGCTGCACTATTAGCTTACAGCACAAAGAGATTGGTTAATATAACAAAATAGCACTTACACTTACTTAAGTTTGTTGTATGCATCCAAGCACTCTGGTTTCACATTATGGACTGCAAAGAAAATACAGTTGATTAAAAAAGACATGACATTTATTTAAGACAGATGATTTTGAGGAGGTACTGTAGGTATAAATTGAATGCGTGTGACGCTTACACTGGATTTTATACAGGTTGCTCTCCTCGTTCTTGGTCAGCAGGGTAGCGTGTGCGTCTTTCCTGGGATCAACCTTCCTCACAAACAGTGACTTGAACCAGTTGTCCTCTTTGTGTCGGACGCTCGACACCGCCAGACCCCTGCAAGTAATACCAATAATACATGGTTAAAGCAAAATAAAATCTCATCACTGAAAAAGTCCACTCCACTGGACATGTCATAGTATAAACGTCGCTGTCTGGCAGAAACCAGCTAACTGTCTTTTTCAGCTTTTTTTTTTTTTTTCATAAATCAGTGCTACGATTAGCTGGTTTTGCTGACTCCGCCCCCTTTTGAACTCCAACCTCATTGTGAGCTTGGAGGTCCATTCAGCTGTTCTTATCAATAATGAACAAAACCTTCTAACTCCACTTTTTGTTTAGTTTTTTCATTTCCTGAAAAATGAACTTTTTGGAGTTAGATGGTTTCTGCCCGACCGCAGAGATATGCTTTTATGAAATATCGTAGAGACGGAGACTATTATGATTTTATGGAAGATGGTTCCGAACATGCTAGTTTCACCACTTCAAATGCTCTAATCTTAAAATAACAACCGAAAATAGCTGATCTACAAGCTCTCAATGCGTCTGCTCAGTGCTATGCATTGAGAGCTGTTTTCGCTGCGCAACATGCTTCCATAGAAGACAGGCTGACTGCTATGGAATTAATCCAAATGACTGAAATCAGTCGTGGCGACTGAGAACTTTAATCCATGATAATAACATTCACCTCAGAGGCAAATACTGTGCTTTTAATTCACTACAATTATTTGAAAACTTGAGTTAATACTACTTACAGTACTTTGTAGATGTATTACTATTATTACAAAACATACATTTACCACTTTGTTAAGTATATATGTTACAGTATTATTGAAAAAACAGTCAGATTGAAAAAGGAGCGCTCGTTTTCTTCAAGTTCATCTCCTGCAGCGGAGGGGGGGGGGGGGGTTACGATTCTGACCCTATCGGGACATAACTCGGAAGCCACTGAGTCGGCTGAAGGTGACTTCGCAACGCTCGGTACGGCGACTCGCTCGCCTAAGCTCGCTCGGCGGTGCCTCTTGTGGCTCAAGTCACCTTCAGACGACGGTGAAAACGAGCGCACCTTTTTCAATCTGACTGGTTTTCCAATCATACTGTGATATATATACTTCAGCTATTTGAAAATCTCCTATCTATAAGCTCACAATGCTTTGTGTGATGCGATCCGTAGTGAGCTTGTAGATCAGCTATTTTCGGCAAAGAGGCTTGATGTAGAGGGGAAAAAAACAGCAACCCAAGCCACAGGTCAAATTTACTGATTATTGAGGGTTTGAGTGGTTAAATGTCTGAAAATAGCTACACATTAAAACGAAGCCAACTTATTAACAGAAAAGATAATGTGTAAACAAACAAACAAAAACAGAAACACAACACTGATGACAGTGCTGTCAAACTAATAAAATACACAATTCTATACAATATGTAGTGGGTGGGGAGGTCCCTGCTACATCTCTCGAAAGGGTCTTGCTCCTCGTTACATCTCTGAGCTCATGCCCTCCTATATATGTCTCCCTGTGGCCTGAGGTCGTCAGGCCAGGCTCTCCTAAAGGTCCCTAAATTGCACCTTGTAACTAAGGGTGATCGGGACTTAGCCGTCCGAGTCCGACCTCCTCCTAGGCTTTGGAATGCTCCACCCGAGATAATTCGCCTCACTGATTCCATCTTTTAAATCACTCTTAAGAAACCATGTTCCAGAAAGCATTCCTGTAAACAACCTTTTCTTTCTTTCATTACCTTTTGCTCATGGTTATTCTGTGTTTCATTTGTATTAGCTCATTACATTTTTCACTTGTTTATTACCCATTACCTTGTTTTTATTGTGTATTCTGTCCTATGTTTGTGCAGCACTTTGTGACTCATGTCTAGAAAAGTTATTATTATTACCTCTCTCTCTCAGCTAAGGGGTCCTTGACCTGAAAAGACCCCTGCTCTAAAGATTACTGAAACAGTGTCCCTTGTTAATAGCAAGGGTAGCTGTATGTTCATGTTGAATACATACAGTTACATGCACCAATCTTACAATCTACAGGCTACAGAATTAAGAAATAAGAAAGATAGTCACGTTTCCCTTCAATGATAACAGTGGAAGTAAAGACAATATTTTAGCAAATTGCATAGATAGACAATGGTGCATCCACATAGTAGTGCAATAATAAATAAATAAACAGAAGCATCAGACATGACCAGTCCCAGTAACACGTTGACTTAATTGTGGCCTCCTCTACATCAAAACAAAATAAGTTAAATACAGCCCAGAGGAAAATAACAAAAATCATGACCTTGAGCCTGAATAATGGTCTAAAAACAATGAATATTTCCAGCCATAACATCTTGGTTATGTTATTTTTGTCCTATAAGCATATCATATATGGTATGACCTTCAACACAGCGCAACCAATCAAATCGAACCAATTAATCAATAATAATAGGTCCACGAAAACGTTGTAGTATTTTGGAAGCATTTAACTTTGTGGGACAGCCTGACAGGACAGTCACAGTGTGGCTAGCTGAGGCTAAAGCCCTGTCCCTTTCTAGCCATGGATACACGACGGTCGTCTGTCATGACAATCATGGATGAACTTCAACCTGGTGTTTGCATTTTCTCCATTTACAGCCCGTACATCTACATAAACGTTCAAATTTCAAATATAAAGTGCTTACCTCATGGCCACGGATGTTAAAATTATGTACGGTCTCTCAAAAGTACCCGTATCTTCTGTATTATTCAATAAAAAGCATTTCAATACGACTGGTGGCCATTTTCTCATAGAGTTATAATGTATCAGAGTGCAATACACCTCCCAACCGATAGGGTCGCATAGTTGAAAGCAAATGGAGGAAATACGGAGAAAATGGCCACCAATCGAATTAAAATCCTTTTTATTGAACAATACGGAATATATGGGTACTTCTGGGGACCCGTACATAATTGTATCATCCGTGGCCATAAAGTCAGCTTTTTATATTTGAAATCTGAAAGTTTATGTAGATGTACGGGCCATAAATAGAGAAAGTGCAAACACCAGGTTGAAGTTCATCCACGACTGTCATGATATGACAGTCATGTATCAGGGCTAAGTCCCATCCATATCCACTGCAGAGCAGAACAACACAGCTATAAGCTAACAAGCTGCAGGAAAAATCATGAAACCATCAACTGTACAAACATCTCTTAGACTAAACAATATACTATGCATGTGAATGAGTATCAGACCTGTTCAGAACGACGACGTGTCCTGACCACTGGGCCCTGGTTCTGACCAGAGCCGGTCCATTGATCATCCTCTGAAGGACTCGGGTCGCCATCTTCACTGTCTCTAAAAATGACCCAAGGCAGCCACAACAATATGTTGTTGTTACATCTGGCCACCAGGTGGTGGTAGAATACCATCTTCACTGTCTCTAAAAATGACCCAGGAAGGCAGCCAGGAGAGAGAGAGCTTTGTTGTTGTTGTTATATCTGGCCACCAGGTGGTGGTAGAATACCGTGTACACTCATGTTCGTAATGTGTATGTCACGTGATTGATTGATTGATTGATTGATTGAATACTTTAATTAGAAGTTTGCAGAGAAAAAAGCACAGTACAGTAGTAGTACAGTTCAAAATACAAGGTCAACTAAAAATGATGAAAAGCCCAAAGAAGCCTTTCGGCTTGATTCAATAGGGGTCCTCACGTACTCAATTCATACGACAATAAATGACAGATATACACTACTATGCAGAACATCATATAAACAGTTCAACGGTAAGAAAAACAAAAAATATGTAAATATGTACAGTAAACAGTGATCCACCCGATAGGCCTATTATAACTCTATGGTAGAGAGTTCCCCCATCTGAAACAGTTTGTGCCAAAAAATCTAAATAATTCAAAAATGTCCAAACATTTTTGATATTTTCAAACATTTTAAAAAATAGCAGATGTAGCCTATGACACATTTTGCTGGGGACCCCCTGGAACCCACTTTGAGAACCACTAGTGTAGTCTGTTATCCATAGATATTACTGTATGCTGTTATCCACCAAACACTTACGCACGCACGAGCACACAGGCCCACCCACACACGCACACGTGCACGCGCACGCACACGCGCGCGCACACACACACACACACACACACACACACACACACACACACACACACACACACGTCAGTTTTCAATCAGGTAGGCTGACTGACAACTTGCAGCTGCGACAACACGAGTTGCGCACGTGCAGCCACCTTCACTAATGGGCTGGAGTGTGATGGTGACGCAGTGATTAATTAATTATAACTAGGCTTTATCTCTCTGCTTGTACAGTTAATTACTCTTTAGCCTACTAAAGAGCATGAGCATTTTATTTAGCCTATGTTTCCCCCGTCTCCTCTTTAATAGTTTATTTAAAAGTTCAGTTTTGAAAGTGTGTAGAAGACTATTGTGTGCATCAACAACACATGAACATCAAGTCAAGTTCAACCTCAGGTAAGCCGTGATGGAAGAAGTACTCACATGTTTTGCTTAAGTAAAAGTATTAATACCACAATGTAGAAATACTCTGTTACAAGTAAAAGTCCGGAATTAAAAATGTACTTGAGTAAAAGTACAAAGGTATTGGTATCAAAATGTACTAAAAGTACCAAGAGTAGAAAGTACTCATTATGCATAATGTCCCATTTCAGAAGGTATCATTATGCGTAAAATGTATTAACATATTTTTTAAATAGCAGATCTACAAGCTCACAATGGGTTGCATTGCAAGGCATTGTGAGCTTGTGTAGTTCTGATATTTTCAAATGGCCTAAATGTATATAGGGCTGAAGTGGTTAATGTAAGTTTTGTAATAATTATAAAGATCTACAAAGTAACTAGTACTTAAGTTGTCAAATAATTGGAGTAAAAGTATAATATTTGCCTCTGAGATGTAGCGGAGTAGAAGTAAAAGTACTGAAAATTGGACGTACTCAAGTTAAGTAAAAAATACCTCAAAATTGTACTTAAGTACAGTACTTGAGTAAATGTACTTAGTTACTTTCCACCACTGAGCAACACCAACACAACAGCTCTTGTGAACTCGACCTTAATTTTGTAATTAGCTGACAAACATTGTTAATTGCTAACTTTGGAAACTGTCTGAACAGATTATGTGTCTTTATAGCATAATGATATGACAGTCTGTTATCAAGGCAAGTGTCTTTAATGCAGTGCTTCTCAAACCTTTTCATGTTCAACTTAAGGACCCCCAAATTGATATTTATTTGAAGGTGGAACCCCCATTTGAAAAACACTTTTTTCTACTTTTTTCTAGCGTGGCACGAAGTGACACGCTGTGAGCTTGTATATCTGCTATTTTTGAATAGCCAACATATAAGTGGATAAAGTGGTTGAAATGATTGTGATGCTAACTTATCTACTTTTGCTGGGGACTCCCTGGTACCCCCCCAAGGACCCCTCATTAACACCAAATTGGCCAAATTGTCAATTATGACATGAACGTGTAACCTAAATCAGTGGTTCCCAAACTGGGGTTTGGGGGTCCCGGTCCCAAATTATTTTGCAGGGTCCCCAGATGATTAGCCTAATGTGCAACATTGTTTTCACACTCAACAGTAAACAAACCAACATACAGTATAAGTTACAATTTAATTACTTTTAAGACCTCATTAATACAAAATTGGACAAATTGTCAATTATGACATGAGAAGGAGGCAAACGTTGTGAAAATAGTCGATCTACAAGCCCACAACTGTGAGCTTGTAGTTCGGCTGTTTTCACAATATTTGTCTGTGGAACCGAGTCAAACTAAATGTAATGCCTACAATTCCAAGTACTTGTCAGGGTGAGGGCGGGGGGTCCCCGGGGGTCCCCCCAGTTCAAATATGATTATTGTGGGGGTCGGGGCCTGAAAAGTTTGGGAACCCTTAACCTAAATTATAGGTGAACAAAATTAAGTGTGAACAAAGACACTGGGATTTATTGCTGCATTTTCAACAGGAAGGAACTGACAAGAATACGCATTTTATTTGACACAATGTGGTATTAAATGAAAGGCACTCATTAATACCTCAAGGCAAATACACATATTTGTTTAAGGAAGTGGCATATAGAAAAACTGAAGTGTATGCAAGAATTAAGAAAAAATGTATTTAGACTTATGCATGATTTAAAAGATGGAAAATGCAGCTAACAGAGAGCATATTTTCCCAGCGTTCTTGACTTTAGAAGAATGCTTACCACCCCTGGAATTCTGAGGGATTTGCGCTCAATCCAAAACCATTCATCATAGCAAGGAGTGTTTCAAAGGGAGATGTTTTGGCTTGGAATATTAATAGGCAAAATATGACCCATGTCTGGGAATTCAAAAGAAGATTGCATTATTTGCAGTTCTGGCCTTTCAGTTAGTGCTGCTTTGTGGCCTACTGTATGCCTGTTGCTAGATATGAAATATTAACGTAGTTTTACTACTTAGTTAAATGGTGCCATAACATTTGTACTTTTCCTGTGCTAATTTCCTGTCTGGTCGTTACTTATCTTAATGCGGGCCAGAGGTCCTTGAGAGACGTCCACGGGGTCCCCACCCCAGCTAAGTGATTGATGGTTAGGAACCAAATGGACCTTACAGGTCTGTAACTCTGACAGTGTACAAATGGAATCTGAGAGTTTGTTACATTTGTAACAAACTCATGAACTCTGTCCCGATTTCTTATTTTGAGCTTTTTACCACTTTTTCTCCCCAATTTAGTTGTTAGGGTTAGGGTGCCCTCACATATCTGTGTGTTGTCGTTGCTGTTGTATGTATGCTACTATCTCTCCTGCCAGTGAGGAGCCCCCACCGGGAGAACGTAGCACCTCCGTCCTACTCCTCCCGCCCAACACTCCCCGCTGACAGGTGGTGCCGCCCCTGTGTGCAGTGACAAATATCACGCTCCTCGCCCGGCTTCCCTCCCCCTAACACGGGCAAGTTGTGTTCGTATAGACAAAAGTGGATGCACCAGGGTGGTGGGCAGGTACTTTACCACTGCGCCACCCAAGCCCCTTCTATGCCCTGACTTGTAAACACTTTCATTCTGGCTTCCCTATTTTGGCCATGTCATTATAGGTGAACATTTTCAAACGTTTCCAGAAGTTTTCAAAAATGTCAGATCACACTCACAACAAGGCAGGGTTAAACTGCTTAAACTTGTAGTTGATTTTGATGCTTAATTAACAAATTCTGCTGGGGACCCGCTGGAACACCCTCATGGACCCCTGGGGGTCCCCGGACCCCACTTTGAGAACCACTTGGCTACACAGTAAAATATTTAGTGATCATTTAACTCTTGAGTGTAGAAATGGAACCAAGAAATAGTAAGGGTCAATTTATACACACGTCAGTGTGTGTATAAATTGACCCTTACTATTTCTTGGTTCCATTTCTAAAAATTAAATCAACACTAGGGCCTTTAGGCTACAAACACGGGATCGGTATATTTGTTGTAGGTGTAAAAATCCTGCCAAATGATATTCGGATTTCAGACTTTTAATACAATAAATTCCCCTAGATCAAGTTTCTGAGAGCAACAGCTGTGAAAACAACTGATATAAACTCCAGTGCTCCACACGAGAGAGCAGTCTAGAATGCCACCTATCATGTAGATTAGAATACATTTTTACTTTGTTCGCGTTCATGAAAACCCCACATATCCCAGGTTCCCCCACCCTGCTAAGTCCTGTCGGTTCTGAGGTGGATCTGAGACAAATTGGAGAACGTAAGTCCATATACGTATGCGACTGGTCTTTTTTTCCCCACTTTCCCTCGCTCCCTATTTTGTGTTGTCTTTGGCACTGATGTGCACATGCTTTCTGTTAAACAGCTGTCCAAGAAACCGCTGTCAGACTTTGTGAGAAAATGTTTGGGACATTATCAGTTCGAGATATATTATTTCTTATCGTCGTGTGGATGCAATGCTAACTGTAGATGTGTCGCACACAGTAACTGTAATGAAGGTAGCGTTTATCCTGTCTGATGAATAGATGAAACCTTTGTGAGATATTTTCACTTTTTTTTTCACAGAGTGCCTATTATGACATGCCCAGAACGGAGACGCTAGCATTCATGTGGTTAATATTGTGACTTCAAATACAGTATGTAGCCTATATTTTATGCAGATCCGGATGACTTGTACTTAAGTCTCATTCAGATCTAACGACTTGGGGGGGGGGGGGGGGGGGGGGGGGGATAAGTGCGATTCTTATGAAGATAATTTTACATGGGAGATGTGTGACTAATGAATCAACCAGTAATGGAAGAAGTACTCACATTTTTTACTTAAGTAAAAGTATCAATACCCTATTGTAGAAATAGTCTGTTACAAGTTCAGTATTAAAAATTTACTTGAGTAAAAGCACAAAAGTATTGGCATCAAAGTGTACTTAAAGTACCAAAAGTAAAAGTACTCATTGTGCAGAATGTCCCATTTCACAAGTTCAAAATGTCTACTTTTTTCTTTTTTTTAAAAAATAGCCGATCTACAAGCTCACAATGCGTCGCGTGTTCATATAATTGTAGTTGAGTAAAAGTGCAATATTTTCTTCTGAGACGTAGTGGGGTAGAAGTAAAAGTATTGAAAAGTGTAAATATTGAAGAAAGTAAAAATATCTAAAAAAAAATCTTAATTACAGTACTTGAGTACATGTACTTAGTTACTCTACACCACTGGAGTTAAATAGTAGAGAAACATTGTTGAAGTGCACACAGGTAAGCCATCACTCAGTTTATTGCAACACAACACTGCGATCGTACCAGATGTTTTCTAACATGATGAAAGAGAATCGAACGGACGGATGATGTGAGCTCACGTTAGAACAAAGCCGTATCCAGATCGTCTCTGACAAACTATCCCATTGTGAGGTGTCTCAGACTCTGTAATAGCCTGACACTTAGCCTGAATTTTCATTTCGTTTCACTCCATTATTCAGTCTGAAAGCACTCTCAATGCAGCCGATTTCTGAGATGGGGGCGTGGCCAAAGTTTTTTTTTCAAAGACTCTTTGGCGATTGGTTCATACTGGATTATCCCGATCCCGATTCGTCGTACAGATTTTCAACCGAGAAACACCCGCCTTCGACAGCGTCACGCACACCCTGAATGCGAGGCAAACGATTCAGGGGGTGGAGCCAGGCTAACTCTGTAATGCTCTGCTGGATAATTTTTTATCAGAAATTATGGAAACACCTTTTGGCTAGATTGGTGTGCTAGGTAGAAAATAATACATTTTAATAGGCACATCTGGGTCAGAGTGGAAACTCTCAAGCCAAGACTAAAGGTCCTTGCACACTGGTGCGTCTTTTCGTTGCGTTTTTTTTTTTTCATTGTTTTTTCAATTTTTTTCATTGTTGTAAAAAAAACGCAACGAAAAGACGCACCAGTGTGCAAGGACCTTTACCCCCTTAAGACCGGGAACGTATCTGTGTAATTTTAAGATTTATTTGGCTATTAAAAAATAGCAGATATACAAGCTCCTAGCGCGGGACTCTGAGCTTGTAGATCTGCTATTGTTTTTAAATCGTGAAAAGTTGTGCAAATCTTTGAATATATATATTTTTTGTAAGCAATATTTTCTAACTCAAATCTTTGCTTCTGGGGGTCCCTGGAAGATGTTGGTCCGTGGCCAAATACATATCATTTTGGGGGTCCTTTTTTCAAAAAACTGTTAGGATTTAGAAGACATTTGTAGAATCCCCAGAAGAAAAGATTTAAGTTAAAAATGTTCGCTTTAAAAATAAATATATTCAAGATTTGCAAAAAAAATCATGATCTAATTTTTTTTGCAGATCTACAAGCTCATGGCACAGCACTCGGTGCCGCGCTATGAGCTTGTAGATCCGCTATTTTTGAATAGCCAAAGTATAAGATAATGGTTAAAGTGGTTAAAATCTAAGGCCTAGGCTACACGTATATGGATCTTTTACTAAACGGATATTTTAGTCCTCCGTTTTTAAAAAGAATCCCTGGCCACATGACAAAGATTTAAAAAAATCCCTGTCCACACGTAGACGCAGAAACGCATTGATCAGCTGCAAGTTTCAATTTTATATCAGATTTTATATTTACATTTATTTTATATATGAGGGGCCAAATACATATAGCAGCATACGTGAACATAAACGAAAACAACATTATTAGGGCGCAGCTGCAGCGCAAACAGTAGCCATGGTTCACATGACGCTGAGTCCTTGGTTTATAGTGGTGTTTTTTTTACATTGCCAACTCTCACATGTACATAAACGTTCAGATTTCAAACATAAAGTGCTTACCCCCGAGCCACGGATGTTACAAGGTGATCCGGACCGCGATAAGTACCCGTATCTCCCGTATTGTTCAATAAAAAGCATTTTAATCCCATCGCCGGCCATTTTCTTTTTCTTTTCTTTTTTTTTTGCTATGTATCAGAGTGCAATACACCTCCCAACCATTAGTGTCACATGGTTGAAAGCATCGGAGAAAATTTTGAGAAAATGGCCGGCGATCGGATTAAAATGCTTTTTATGTACATGTGAGAGTTGGCAATGTAAAAAAAACGAACACCACTATAAAGCAGGGACTCTAAGCACCATGACTGTCATTGTTTCATAGACTGTAAGTGTTGCTCTCTCGTGTTCGGTGTTTATGTATTATTATATTATTTATTATTATAATGACCATGTGCGAATGCGCGATGACGTCATCGTTTCTCAAAATCTCCGGATTACATGTCCACACAGATGTTTTGGAAAACCTTCACTTATTTATCCGTTTACAAAAATATCCCTTTTAGCGGCCAAAAACACCGTTTGCGTGTGGCTGAAAGGCCCAAACGCACACAAAAATGTGCATTTAGAAAAAGATCCATGTACGTGTAGCCTAGGCCTAAAATGACAGATGCTTTCCCGGTCTAAATGGGTTAACTGGTAAACGGTGCATCTCTACAGTGCCTTTGTCTATAGTGCTTTAGAATGTTATATTACATTCACCCTCACCCACCCTCGCACACTGACGGCGGAGGAAACCATGCAAGGCTCCAACCTGGAGCAGTGTCTTCTCTTGCTCATGGACACCTCGACACTCAGGGCGTCAGGGATGAAACTGGGAACCTTCCGATTCCCAAGCGGCCACTCTATATAGCTCCTGTGAAGTGTTGATAGATAGAGTAGTATACATTTTATTGACAGGTGAAATCGGATGTACAGTATCTGATCATTTTATGAAAATTGGAAATTTGTGTAAAGTAAAAAAGTGCACTTAAGTACAGTACTTGAGTACACATACTTAGCTACTTTACACCACTGCTGAGAGATTATATACAGTAGAACAAGAATCTGGCAAACGGAGGAATCCTGAGTAACTGGGCTGTGGAATGTCATGCTGTCCACGTTTCTGTGTCCTCCGGCTGCCCAGGCATTGCACGCTTTCTCCTTCATTCCCCGCCACCAGGTCAGAGGTGTGAATGAAAAATTAAGTGGCCAGCATTCCTTGCCAAAAATAAGATTTTGTAAGGACAGCAACCGATTTTTTTTCTCCCCCTCCCTGCCAGATCTGCTTTTTTTTGCACCTCGAATGTTTGCCTGGGAATAATTTAAGCCTTTACATCACGTCTCATGTCAAACTCAGGCAAGTAAGGTATCCACAGATAATACCGGTTTGCGTTTCTCTCAGCCAAGCATCACAAGCCACCAAGGAGACTAGGGTCTCGAGTGGTTGTAATTCCTTAACCCATTCAAGCCGGGAACGCATACTGTCATTTTAGATTTTTAGCTATAACCATTATTTTACACTTTGGGCTATTCAAAAACAGCAGATATACAAGCTCGTAGCGCGGCACCAAGTGCCGCCCTACCAGCTTGTAGATCTGCTTTTTTATTTATTTTTATCTTAATTTTTTTTTGCTAAAAATAATCTGTGCTCCAATGGATCCGATCTCATTATTTAGTCACAAACTCTTGTTAAGTATAAAAGCCACAGGCAAACTTTACCATTTTGAAACTTTAAACATTTTTGTAAAATAGTGGAATAATTTGAGCTTGTAGAATAGCTATTTTCTATAATCTTTGAAAATATATATGTTTTTTTAAAGCGAACATTTTTCACTCAAATCTTTGCTTCTGGGGATTCTACAAATGTCTTCTAAATCCTAACAGTTTAAAAAACAAAAAAAAAAACTTATTTTGCTATAATATCTGTGGTTCTCAAACTTTTTCATGTCAAGGACCACCCAAAATGATATGTATTTGGTCACGGATCTCCCATCTCAAAATATTAAGTTCCAGGGACCCTCAGAAGCAAAGATTTGAGTTACAAATGTTCGCTTTAAAAATATATATATTCAAAGATTTGCAAAAATGTTCAAAATGTTCAAAAATAGCAGATCTACAAGCTTGTAGCGTGGCACTCGCTATGCACTATGAGCTTGTATATCTGCTATTTTTGAATATCCAAAGAAATCTAAAATGACACAGATGTGTTCCCGGATTGAAAGGGTTAATGAAATGGAAGACAAACGGCTTGGCTCTAATCTTGGCTCTTGTCCCTTCTGTTCCAGAGCGGGCACAGTGACCACCACGCTGTTGAGATTTGACAGATGAATGGTGCATATTTCATGTCTTAAGTCTTGATATGGCCTAACGGTTCAGTCATTTGAAAGCAAGTTGTGTTCACATGATGTTTCTTGGGAGAAAACTTTTTGAATTTCATTCAATTAATCACTTAAACTCTATATCTATCATCTCTATATCTATCATCGGGTGGAAACCTCATATGTCCGGAATTGTTACTTTTCAGGATTCAAATAAAAAAATGGCAAAAGTAGCAGATCTGCAATCTCAAAATGCGGCGCTTCGCGCCACGTTTTGAGCTTGCAGGTCTGCTACTTTTGATGCTTTTGTGTGACCCCCCCAAACCAAATCTGTTTGCCGAAAATAGCGATGTGACACGTTGCGAGCTTGTACTGTAGATCGGCTATTTTCGTTGAATGTTCGCCTCTTATGACATGGCCAAAATAGGGATGCTACAGTAGGGTTCGTGTCGTTAATCAAAATGTATTTCCTGTTTTGCAAATGAATGGCCATATTTTATGTTTAGGTACCGGACGGTATTATGATATTTGTTTTGTCTTTCAATGTCAAATACCACGCCAGAAAGCAATACTAAAGTTTTATGTCCTCTTTTTCTGAAGAATTACTATATAATGTAATACCATATTTGAATTGATAGCAGATATATCACAAGGAGCTGACCCTAAACAATGTGGTGCAGTTATGATGCACTAAATTACAATAACAGGCAAGGGGGAGCTTTGTGCTGACTGATGGCAGTCCAGTCTTGTTTGACCTTGTTTTCAGTGTTCTCTTGGGCAACAGGAGGCTCTTCCCTCACTTCATAAACATGCCTTCACAGACCAGATCGGAACCCTATATTTCAAGGGAATTGCTTCAGTATTTCTTGTCCCGGAGAATCCAAAAGCCATGCTCCCTCCTGTGGAGGTTTTAACCGTTGCTCTGTTGGTTCATTTGATCCTGCACGCTACCTCACTTTTCCGTATACCAGGGAGTTGTGTAATGGTACTGTATGGTGTAGCCCATACTGGTTCTCAAACGTTTTCATGTCAGGGACCCCCAAATAGGCCGCGGATCCCCAAGAGTTTGTGCCAGGGCAGGGGCCCCCATAAGAGAGATTTTTTAGTTGCTAGATTAGATTTAGTACAGTTCTACAACTGTTTTATGACGATAACACCAGTCCAGGGGTGCCACAGAATACTTGGATACTGGAATATTTGGAGTTGACCAAAATCCTGTATAAATAAATGTTATATTACTTTAAATGTCAAGTACAAAGTTTGAATGTTGTGGTCACAGGAATAGGAAGCATTATTACAAATACAAATACAAATTGTTATAGTATACTGTTATGTTTAATCAATGTAGTAAAATATGCTAAATACAAGGTGCTTGAGTGAAAAGTAACAATATAATTTGGGGTGCTGTGGAGGAAAAAACATGTGTGGGGTGACCTGAGCCCAAAAAGTTTGAGAACCACTGGTTTGGTGTATACTGGGGAGATGACAGGGGAGAGAATGACACCTATTATCTCAGCAGTCATTCCTATACATTGTCTCGTTGGGCTAACTTGTAGCTGGTGAAATTATTCCTCATTTTGTTGGGGACCCCCTGGAACTTGGGCCTCACTGGTGTAGCCTGTATTCTCAGTAACTTGTAGCCATTAAAGGCAATATTATGTCATATTATGTCAGAATCAGATGCATCCGATTTCACCTGTCAAGAAAATGTACACTACTCTATGTCACCGGATGGATTTGGTAACCTGCGTGGGTGGATTTGATGTGATGTGATGTCATTCCTATGTGACGTGCCAGTCATATTTCTGTTATTTCCATCATGCGTCATCTCAAAGTCAACTCTTGGTCATCTCTTTGGTCATTATAACTGCTGCTCCCTCCCCTGGACACATATCTATGTCCTTAGCTTCAGAGCAACCAAAACAAACACAGCGCTGATGTCATTGTTGATCAGAGGAAATGGAATCAATTAGGTAATACATTTCTTAATGGAGTAACCAGGAGTTTAATAAAAAGTAGGCTAAATCGTTTATTAATGTGCCTAAATGAGCAATAATCGTTTATTAATGCGCTTAAATGAGCAATGTTTATCCAAACTCCAGAGAATCAAAGTCAGAAATTGACAGGGCATGAAAAATAAACTTTGCAGTAATGTGAAAGGGATTTCATTTTCTAATGCTCCTAACCATATGAACCTGCGCCTATTCTGGGCATGTCATAATGGGGCCTATTATTGCCCATTAAGTAGGCGAACGTTCAGCGAAAGTGGCAGATCTACAAGCTCTGTCACAACACGTTACAGCGAAGATATTTAGTGTAGCAGGAAAAAGGAGGGAGCCAAGTACAGACCCCTGGAGAACCCCCGGTCACCGAAGTGTATAGAGTTTTTAAGTGTGTCCAATAGGCCTGTCCCCGACTAAGGATTTGTTTAGTCAAATCTAATTGGCGACTAATTGCCAATAGTCGACTGGCAGTCGACTAATGCAAAAAAACAACAACATTTTTTTAGGGCCAAAATACATTTTATTTCAAAGGGCCAAGTCTACACAGTTTGTTTTGTGTCTCCAGCAGAGTTTCTAGTGTCTCTATCTCTCTCTGGAAGAGGTTGCACATGAACTCTGCAGCCGCACTGAGGCGCTCCAACACAAACAATACCAATACAAAGACGAGGAATAAGAAGAATAAAGTGGAAGTTACCTGTGGTTGCAGGTGTACACAGGTGTAAACAATTTAAAACATTTTTAGCCCTTTAAAAAAAAAAAAAAAAAAACGACTCGACTAGATTCGACTAAGAGACACGCAGTCGACTCGGACCCCCCGCGACTAACCAGTCGACTATTCGACTTAGTCGAGGTCAGGCCTAGTGTCCAACCTCCCAACCGCTGGACCGATCAATGCCAAACTTTGTTATATTTTTTGAAATATTTAACTTTATTTTTCGAATGGAAGTCAATGGGGCTCAGATTTCGCTTCAATCTTGCCTAAATGTGGAGTCATATGTCATAGATAGGTCATAGATATGTCATAGACCAGGGGTCTTGAATGTTTTTAAGGCCAAGGACCCCTTTGCCTTAAAAGGGGTGTTTGTTTGACAGCATTATCCTCAGTTTTGTGTGAAAAGATCTTTTGTTGTTTAATTTCACACATTGTCTTTTTTCTGCCACCTTAAAGTAACTGTGGACCCTCAGGTGTCCTGGATTCCCTGTCATAGACCCATGTCATAGGCCCATGTCATAGATCCATGTCATATAGTGACGTCACTGATGTCACAGGCTGATTTATAAATGTCACAGTAGTAGTGCAAGAACAAACTGTGTGTTGACATCAGCTGAGTTTCATCATTTTCCATATAGCTGGGCAGATAGGGGACATAATCGTTCACTTCCGGATACAAGCGCCAAAATTGGTACACATACTCCTTGGGTAGTACTGTTTTGATAAAAACCGTTAGCCACCTGAAAATTCAAGATGGCGGCCATTTTTCAAGATGGCCGCCATTGAATATACAGTAATATTACATTTCCCAACAAAATCACATCGATACAAGCGCCAAAATTGGCAAACATACTCCTTGGGTATTGCTCTTTTGATAAAAACATGTTAGCCACCCAAAGATTTTAAGATGGTGGCCATTTTTCAAGATGGCCACCATTGAATATACAGTAATTTGCAGTAATTTCACAATAAAATGTCATAGATATGCACCAAAATTGGCACACACACTCTTTGGGTATTGCTCTTTTGATGAAACCTGACTATTTTTTTCAAGATGGCCACCACCTTAGCGGAGCAGATGGTGATATAATCTTTCAGGTTGTGATACAAGGATGATATTTGGCACAAATACTCTTCAAGGTCCACTCTTGTGGGAGCAGGCCACCCAAACAATTCAAAATGGCTGCCATTTTCCAAGATGACTTCCAGGAGTTGTACCATTATGTCTTATATAGCTTATTATAATAGAGTGAATGTCATTGCACAACCAGGGCACAATGGTGGCTGCTGTGTAACTCAGCATGGGGTTCAGTGTCAGCTGATCTAGTTTTTACTAATACTGTAGTAATAATATATCTTATCAGTGTCCCAAATGCTGTCTAACAGCCCCGGTCAATTAGCTAGTAATAGTTAGTAGATGTAGTTAGATAGCCGTGCCTGAATTGACAGGGTGTGCCAGTGCGGGAGAGCTGAGCCAAGGGTAAGCGGGGCTATTCATGACTTGTGCATGTATACTTACCCGGAAGGTGTACAGATCACACAGGACTTAAATGGCACTGGATGAATGATCGGGCTAGGTGTAGGTCACCCGAACCTAGTTCTATCCCATACCTGAATGTGCGGTATCACTTTGATTAAGTTGGTAAAAGGATAGCCCCTCGGCCTAAATCAGAAATCAATCCACCAAAAAATGGCAAACGCAAATCCAATGTTAGCCAACAGGCAAACTGATTGGAAGAAATGTTGTCTTTGTCAGATGGACAAAACTAATGATGCCCTAGTATCACTACCAACCCATCATGTTCCTCAACATGATGGCTACGCCACGCTTGCCACCAATGTTCCACTTTTTCGTGAGATCAATCAAATGCCAATGATCCTGAACCCAGCAAGGCTGGATGAAGGTGGTGGCATAGAAGCTACTTTGAGAAGAAACCAGGCCAAGTATCACACAAGTTGTCGACTAATGTTCAACACAACCAAATTAGATGGTGCGAGGAAGCGACAGTCAGATGCTCAAAGTAGTGAAATAGATGAAGGCCACACAAACCGCCGTAGAACCATTCATGATAGTCTGGCTTGCATATTTTGTGATAAAATATCCCCTGAATCTGACCTAAGACAGGTAATGACAATGAACCTGAACAACAGACTACATGAATGTGCCCAGACACTACATGATGGCAAACTATTGACAAAACTGTCAGGCAGGCTGCATATGGGGTCAGTCCACCCAGCGTCAGCCAGAATCAGAAAGTCCAGCTGAATGGGGATGGAAGACATTTGGTGAAGAATGGCAGGTCTTCTGGACAGCCAATTCACCACTTGCAGAGAGTTGTCAAGAACTCACCAAATGTGGCTGCCAAAAAGGGTGCAGTGGAAGGTGCAAATGCTTCAAATTGGGTTTTGTCTGCACTGCACTGTGCAGTTGCAAATGTGAGTAAAACTAATTGGGCAAAAACAACATCTTGGAAAATGGTCACCATCTTCACATTTCATTGTGTTTGTGATTGTTTTATTGTCAAATTACTTTTGGAGACTGTTCCTCCCAATTTCCATGCTTGTATCACGACCTGAAATATTATATCACCATCTGCTCTGCTAAGGTGGCAGCCATCTTGAAACAAATGGTTGCCATCTTGGATTTTTGAGTGGCCAGTGCCTTTTTCCATAACAGTGGCCCTTAGAGTATGTGTGCCAAATTTCATCCTTGTATCACAACCTGAAAGATTAAATCACCAACTGCTCAGCCAAGGCGGCCATCTTGAAAAAAATGGTCGCCATCTTGGATTTTTGAGTGGCTAGCGCCCTTTTCTATAAGAGTGGCCCTTACAGACTATATGTGTCAAATTTCATCCTTGTATCACAACCTGAAAGATTATATCACTATCTGCTCCTCTAAGGTGGTGGCCATCTTGAAAAAAATGGTCGCCATCTTGGATTTTTGAGTGACCAGCGGCATTTTCCATAAGAGTAGCCCTTACAGAGTGTATGTGTCAAATGTCATGCTTGTATCACAACCTGAAAGATTATATCACTGTATGCTGCGCTAAGGTGGTGGCCATCTTGAAAAAAATGGCCGCCATCTTGAATTTTTAAGTGGCTAACGGGTTTTATCAAAAGAGCACTACCTAAGGAGTATGTGTGCCAATTTTGGTGCTTGTATCCAGAAGTGAACGATTCGCCTGTAATTCGCACTTAATCTACCCAGCTAATAAGACACCAAAAAAAAAGAAAAGAAACAAAGACATGACATTAATGGTTAAGTTCTGGCTGTAGAATTGAGGACTTGCCTTGAATTAAGTTTGTATAAATGTATCATTCATGAGCGGATCACATTCTTGGACCACATGTGACCGTCAGGGACAATAACAAATGGCTCATACAGTAGGCTGATTACAATGACTCATTTGAAACACTTGTCTAATGCTGTTCAATTTTAAACATCTGCCGTGAATGAAAAAAAAATAATGAAAAAAAGCTTTATTTCGGACAAGTTAAAGAAAAAAACAAAATCGACAACAAAAAAAGCATCTAAAAAACGAGTTCCACACAGGCAATTGGCAACAAAATGCCATTATACTGACAAAAATATATACTACACATCTGCACCTTTCATGTGAAGTTTACCATAATCATGTGCAATATGGTAAAGGTTGGGTAATCTTCAATTTGTGTGTGTGTGTGTGTGTGTGTGTGTGTGTGTGTGTGTGTGTGTGTGGGGGTGTGTGTGTGTGTGTGTGTGTGTGTGTGTGTGTGTGTGTGTGTGTGTGTGTGTGTGTGTGTGTGTGTGTGTGTGTGTGTGTGTGTGTGTAATGTCTGCAAGCAATTTACAGCCTGTTAATTATTTATTATTCCAATCTGTGATTAATTGAGACCGTAAAATTGTAAGTTGAGGCGAACCCAAACATATTGAAATGGCTTAATTTGTTTAGCTAACTGTCAAAGTCATTTTTCATTTCATAATATGGACACGGATTCATATTGTGGGTGGTTATACATTTTAAAAGTTATAAACTTGCACACAAGTTATCTCAAAATCTAGTGGGAGGATTGCCATGAAACTGTGCATTGATTCCTTACAGGATGAACCCTATCCATTTGAGTGACCCCATGACCTTTGCTCTAATAGCCATTTGGCCACAATGTCCACTTGCTGAAGATATTTGGGGCTCATCATTTCAGTTTATTTTTTATTTTTAACAACAACAAAAGCATGACTTTTAGTGTCCTGCTAGAACTAGGTTATTCATGCAACAATCAGGTATGACTTGGTTTCCAATACAAGTAATTGCTTTTCAATTATACTTGTTAGTTATTTTGTTGTTTTACAGTACGTACCTCAGTGTGCACATCACTGAGGACTAGACTAGAGTTTGACAGATGCCAGAATTTTGATCCCAATTTTGGAGAGTCCTAGAACCCCGATTGTCAATTTTGACGAATATTGTGTCAAAAAGAGCAACATTTTGTAATCAATTTGTGGTTAAAAATCTACGGACACATAATTGGCAATACAAAAATGGCCAGACCCATATATCGGTCGGGCTCTAGACCATTGATCTTCAACAGGGGGTCTGGGACCCCTAGGGGGTCCTCAGAGTTACTACAGGGGGACCACCAAATCCTGTAGATTGGCTATTTTCGGAAAAGAGGTTTTTTGTAGAAGGAAAAGACATCAGACAAAGTACAGAGTCTTCTACCCGTATAGGTTTTCATTTTTTACATTACATTTTTTACATTTAATCCTTGTTCTGAGGGAAACATTAGCAGAAGAATGACAGAACCACAAGCTCACAACGTGTTGCGCTGCGACACGTTGTGAGCTTGTAGATCGACAGTTTTCGAAGACATTTGGTGTAGAGGGGAAAGTACAGAGCCAAAGGTCAAGTTTACTAAGTATTGAGGGTTCAAGTGGTTCAACGCTGATGATGGTGCTGTCAAACAAGTCTATGAAGCTATAATATAATAATAAATTGGTCCCCACTCCTTCGGGTGTTTTTTGTCACTGTATGTTTGCACATACATGAAATTTGTCCTCTGCATTTACCCATCCTATCGCAACTAGGAGCAGTGAGCAGCCATTCTACGGCGCTCGGGGAGCAATCGACACATTGCTGGCCTGGTGTGGAAAAGAACCTGGGACAACCTGGGCCTCTGGCTTCCCAGGCGGGTTCACTAACCACTCAGCTTTGGCTGCCCCAGACCATCTATGAAATCTATAAAAAAGTTTAATCTGCAACACAATTGTATACAATATATGTAGTGGGGGTCCCTTCTTCATCTCTCTCTTAGCTAAGGGGGTCCTTGGCCTGAACATTTTTGAAAAAGACCCCTGCTCTAGCCTCTACCACCTCAGACAGCGGAGTAAATTCCAAGTCTCACAGAAGGTGGCCTGACAGATAGACAGTCCAGCATTGAACAAAGGAACAATGCAGTAATAACAAAGTGAACAAACAGTTCTTTGATCAGTGTCCTCCTTTAACAGATAATAGTGATGAAGATGAAATTACATCATGGCTATTATATTATCACAGATAGTTTGGCAAGTGATGAAGATGAAATTACATCATCATGGTTATTATCATCACGGCCATTATTGGCAAGCAAACACAAGTCAGGTCACTCACTTGCTTTTGTAAATTGTTCTTTTGTTTTCTGCTTTGACTTTTTAATAGTTGCCTGATTTGCTCTGGAGAGTCCCTGATAAGGCCTGTTGCTCGCTACCATTATAAACTATTATAGTGACACTTTTGGTCACATTAGCAGGACAGAACAAGACAGATTAATTGATTGACAACAACAACAACAACAACAACCAGGAAGCATGCTATTGTCCATGTCTAACAAAAACTAACTTTTCAATATTACCCGTATTACCTCGGACTTTCCACATCCACACTTTCTGATATGAACGATAAAGCCATCACACGTTAAGCTCTCACAATAGCAAATGACATTGATCGTCCCCTCCATCGTCACTTCAGACTCATGCCATCTGGACGAAGATACAGAACTATGAAATAGCAAAAAGTTTGTTTTGTCCCTTCAGCCATTGCTGCACTATACAAACTGCCTCGCTGATATGATGGTACTGTATACTTGGGATACTCATGTATTGTCGTGGTGTTATGTTGTTGTGTGCTATGTTGTTTAATGCTATATGGTTATGTGTTTTTCTGTTGGAACAGACTGTGAAGATGAATATCCGTGAGGGGACAATAAATACTATTATTATTATTATTATTATGGTTACACACCGGCTATTTCAGTGTAAATACTGAATACTGATATTCCGTGCCACTCACAAAAAAATAGCACATCTACAAGCTCACAATGGCGTATAAATGAAGCATTAGTCCTCCCGTGTATATACATTTCTGCCCTGCACTGAAATCACACAAACGGGGTGCAGAACATTTGCCGCTGGATAATCTTTCAAGATTCATATTATTGCTGGGGGAAAAAATGGGGGGGGGGGGAGACAACACAAGCTCACAACGCGTCGCATCAGCTTGTACATCTGCTAATGTCTTTGACAAAAAACACGTTTAAATAAAACGTTGATTCTTTATTGAGCAAGTGAAGACGGTGTGCGTGTTTTTCTCCTAATTGTTGCTCCATCAACGCACCTGTCGCTGAGTTGATAATCAGGTGTGTAAAAGACTTTGGTTTACCTATGAATGTAGCATTCAACTTGTGAATTTTGCGTTCACTTTCTCTCTTCCAGAAGCATGTGCTGAGCTCAGGCCTCCAGTACCAGAGGATGAGCCTTTATCTCATCTCACGAAGAGAAAAGCCAGGAAGAGAACTACAGCCCAAAGAGTCTATAGAGCAGGACTTCTGTTGTACAGGTAGGCCTATGTATTGTTATTTTTTTCGCCCAATCATGACACAGTTTTCGTGCCCTGGGAATGATGCGCACAGCTTCAACCTACTGTACCTTCCTTGGGCGGTACTTTTGCCAGACACTTTTCAGCAGCAGTTCTTGTCCAGGCTATGTAGATGAATCCTAACCATCTGCGTAGCTACGACATGACTTTTTCTCAAGCACGACACAGGATAAGTAATAGCTAATCTAGTGCAATGGTTCCTAAACTTTCCAACTCAAGACACCAAAAGATACATTTGGTGTCTCCCCGAAGCCCACACATACATTACATTATCAATTAAAGGGGCGCTATGTAACATTTTTGATGAATACATTTTCATTTTGTCCAATCTGTATGGTAGAGTATGTTGATACAATATAACTTTTGTCTCCCTGCTCTTCTATTGAGACTATTTACATCCTGTGTCTAGGTGAGACATGACCTTTGACACAATCCTGTTTCTGGTTTGACACAAATTTTTACCTGATGGTCAAGATTCAATTTATCCACTGAGCAAGCAGGCAGGCTCTATGAGCTCAATGGTAAAAATGTCAGCACTTGCGCAGGGTTCAAATCTGGGGTAGAAGAGGAAAGTTACAGCTTTAACTACTTAAGCCCTATTCAATTATTATATATTATTCCTATTACAAAAATAGTGAAATATACAAGTGAATATTCAGTGAATATACAATACATATACCCCTTTACATACAATATACATTTCTATTAAAACATTCATTTTAATAGAGAATGTACATAGAATACTTGGGAGGTCCACTCGAGCAACCTGAACCTTCCAAGTGCACAGGACTATGTTAACCCATTCAATCCGGGAACGCATCTGTCATTTTAGACTTCTTTGGCTATTCAAAAATAGCAGATATACAAGCTCACAGCTTGCAAATCGTTAAAGCGAACATTTGTATCTCAAATCTTTGCTTCTGGGGGTCCCTGGAACAAAAATATTTTACAAATGTTCGCTTTGAAAAATATGTATTCAAAGATTTGCACACATTTTCCACGATTTTTCAAAAATAGCAGATCTACAAGCTCATAGCGCAGCACCGTGAGCTTGTATATCTGCTATTTTTTGAATAGCCAAATAAATCTTAAAATGACACAGATGCGTTCCCGGTCTTAATGGATTAAGGTTTAAGTTCACTTAGTTCTGGCTCTCTCCTAAAGTTGTTGAAAGCTTTCCGCACTTCTCTGGCTGCTCAGGGCTGAGCCAGATGCCAGCATCACACACCTGGCCGTGAGCTATAAATCTTCGGTGTTGGCTTTCTTCTTCAGACAGGACAGGTGTTTGTTCTCAACAGTTGTATTTAAATTATCACACTGCTCTCACTTTCAGAACTCAAAAGGATATATGGCGGTTGAATTCACATAATGAAACGTTTGCATTCATAAATGTATGCTGAGCGGGTTTCTCATGTTCCAGCCAGAGGTGGAAGAAGTACTCAGATTCTTTCTCACTTATAAAAGTAGCAAAGCCACATTGTAGAAATACTCTATTACGAGTAAAAGTCCTGTATTCAAATTTTTACTGGAATTAAAGAGTAGGCTACAAAAGTATTGGCATCAAAATATACTTAAAAATGTAATTAAAATTAAAAAGTAGAAGTTTTCCAAACTTGTCAAACGTTTTTGGGGAAATAGACGATCTGCAAGCCCACAACTCGTTGCATCGCCACGCTGTGTGAGCTTGTTGATCAGCCATTTTCAGTATTTTTGAACAACAGAAAGTCTTTGAAAATGTTGGCCTTCAGTAAAATGACCCAAAGAGCGATGCCAGGTTCAAAGTGGTTAAGTGTGTCTGTGGGTTTTATCAATATTTAACCAATAAAGTATTAACAAGAGCTTGTGACTACATAAGTACATAATAACTACATTGGATCCATTTGAACGCAGGTTCTTTTTTTTATTGGCTTTTTCCGTGGGCATTTAAGGTCAACAGTTACGTATAGACGATTAAGGATGAATACATTCTATATCATAAGTAACAAAAAAAGAAAAGAAACAATACAAAAGGCAAAAGACTGAAAAGACTAAAACGAAACACAACAAATCAAGTATGTCACAGTCTAACCTAGCAGTCATATTCTTACCTATACGCTATAATACAGGGTTCCCCAATAGGCGGCCCGCGGGACATTTGCGGCCCGCGAGAGGCAACTGTCCGGCCCGCAACGACTACTGTCATATTATTATTATTTAAAAAAAATATATATATATATATGTATTACTGTTCAAGCAGACTAACAATCACATCTGTAAGTAAATTGTTGATTCTGGACTTATTTAGATTTTCATGTACAACTGGCTGCTGTTAATCTGTATTACTTTTCAAGCAGACTGTAACAACCAAATATTTTAAGTAAATGGTTGATTCTCAACCTATTTTGTTTCCAGAGTGCATTTTTTCCTTGTGTGACCCTCAACACAGGATTTAAGAATCCCAGGCCTAAAATATGACTGTGTCAAATTAGCTCAATTAGAGAAAAAAAACCGAATAAAAAACAAAAACAATTGCGCACACACGCTTTGCGCGGCTTGGTACACGAGACATAATTTGGCCCTTGGGGAAAAGTAATTGGGGAACCCTAAATGCACTGTACCTAAATGCCCCCCCTCTCCCCCCTGCCCTACAACACATCCACTTTAAAAATCCTGCATGTTTTATTCCTATTTATCTAGTCTCTGAATATTCAATCTATGGCTGCCAAAGTTTCCAAAATAATTGAGGAGTACCTTTCAGATTGTATGTGATCTTTTCCAGTGACATACTTGAACTAACCTTGTCCATCCAATGTAATATACTAGGTGGCTCCTCCCTTATTCATTTTAATGCAATGCATTTCTTTTAGCTGCCGTCATCGCTATACCGAAGAAAGAATACTCTTTGTGTAACATTTACGAAAAGTAACGTTTTTTTTTCACAAGCACTACAATGCTGTTCAAAAACGTGGAGCTATACTGTTGGAAACATACATCTGTGTTAATGCACTGCATCTGGAAATACTGTATTCACTTTAATTCACTTTGAAAAGGTGAGTGGAAATCTGCAGGGAAGGGATAACTTTATATATCGAATAGAAACCGATTAGCAGCGTATCTTGAGAGCTTCAGATGTAAAGGAAAACAATCATCGCGCCGGAGAATTGGGGGGAATAAATTAGGATGTCACATAGTCGCTTAGTTTTTGCAACGGCCATTTAAGGTTGCCGTGTGAGATCACCCACAAAGGAATGTTGTTTTCAAAGGATGCATCAGAATTCCGTCAGGGGGAAGCTGGCTTTGACGCAAGAGTGCAAAGCACCAATGGATCAGAACCAAAGATGTGTTCAAAGTCCACTCATTGTAGATGGTAACAACAGATGGCTTCACTTTGCAAGGGGGAAATCCTTGAAAGCTTGTTTTCTTATTGCTTTTGCTTGTTTGATAATATTCTCATGGCCTGCCATTGTTTATTATGTACAAACCAACAGGCTCTTCCAGCCCAGGTTATGGGAAGTCTCTCTTTATGCCAAATGTATGCTTCTGTCGTACGATGGCGCCGCGCACCCGAAATGGCAGATTTACAAGCTCACAACTTGAGCTTATGAATCGGTTATTTCCGCTGCGTGCCACCATCATACGACAAAGTATAAATCTGCCTTCTAATGGATGGCTGGCTGTGTCACTGGATGTGGCACAGTGCGCTGCCTCCATATGTGAGCAATTTGCTGCTTATGTTTAAAGTCAACAATGTCAGGGAGGAAAAATGTGCCGAAAAGTCAATGAAGCTGACTTTTTGTATATTCCACACCGTTGGCTATTATGTCAAATCACGGCCCCGTGTTTAGATGTGTTTCACACCAGTGACAGAGAAACAAAGACTCGCTCTCACAGGGGGAAGTAATGCAAATCGATGTTAAGTTGATTATGAGGTCGCCATGTTTGTTATCAAGGTCAAGTAAAGAGAAAGGGATTTGTTGCATGTTGTGGGGGGGGCGGGGGGAGAAAACGGACGACAGAACATTGATTATAAATACAAAAGCCAAATGATTGAGGGGAGGGGATCGTTCTGCTGTTCATTGCTCATTAAAGCTCATGGGATATGCATGAGAAACGCAGTGACTACATTGTTTGGAAATGTTTTTTAGCGGAGTGCATGCTTACATTTTTACCTCATTGTTACCACTGACTAATCGACAAAACGTGACGTGAAGACTTATCCAAAAAAAAATACATCTCCTGTTGCAAGCAGAAGTTTTTCACTATAGCCGTTCAAGTAAGCCTAAATGATGCATGCATCAATGACCGCGCTGCACTATTGCCCCGCGGTGAAAAAAAAAATATGGCACCCGATATCGCTTTCTTCTGCTTGTTTTCATTCCGGCTGATTTAAATCGACGTTCATCATCGCCTGTGATTTAAGAGCGCACCAAAAAATCATCTGCTGTTGCATGAGAATAGGCCATATGAGGAGAGAGGTTCTCACACACTCTCCTGACGTTTTGCATCATCCAGGTCTTTTTTCCCTGTAATAATCAAACATCCACCTGGTATCATTGGTCCTGATGCACTTGGGTTTGTTTCCGTGACCCACAATGTTAAGAATGTATATTTAGATCAGTGGTTCTTCTAACCTTTTCACGTCAAGAACCCCCAGATTGATATGTATTTGACCTGATCTGAAAAAGGTTTTGTGCCAGCGACCCCCAGAAGAGAAGATTTGTGTTAAAACAGTAAAAGTAAAAAAATAGCAGATGTACAAGCTCGCAGCGGGGCACAAAGTGACACGCAAAAAAAAAGGCGGGTTAACACACCATCTCTCTCTCCTATTCTGTCTGTGAGTCTGTCACTCCTCTCTCTCGCTCCCCCTCTCTCTGTAAAGCAATTTAATGGACTTGCTTGTACGTGTTGAAAAGCCGGCTCTCTTTTTTTTTTTTTTTTTTTGCGTGTTGCGTGACGGGCTGGGTCGTTGATTTATTTATATTCATTTTTGCGAGACGGGCTGGGGCGGGTTCGGCTCCCGTGTGGCGCGGGTAATAAAAAAAACCTGACCCGTGCATCACTACACTACAGTGTGTCTCTCTGCATTCTGTATGTGTTTACCTTGCTTATTGTGAAGTCGCTCTGGTCAAGAGCGCCTGCTAAATGCCTACATTGTAATTGTAATGCACCATTTGTACTTTGTCGTATGACTATTTCGCATGCGAAAATTACCAGACCTATGAGCTCACGACGTGTCATGCATTGGATGCGTTGTGACTTGTGACTTATAGATTTGCTATTGCTCCATAGTACAACACCGTCGTACTATGGAGCATAAATTGCGTGTGACGAGGAAGACGATGTCAGCAATGGAGCATACATGTATAAGACCCGACATGAAATTAGCTTATTCTCATTTTGCTAATCCCATCGTCACATCGTCTCTGTCGGGTGGAAACCTCATATGTCCAAACTGTTACTTTTCAGGATTCAAATTCAAGAATAGCTACTTTTGATGCTTTTGTGTGACGCTGTAGTATGATCAAGTAGTAGGGCGTTAATTTATGAAGAAACACAAAGTTAAAATATGGAGATAAGAGGTTTCTGCCCGACGGCAACGATATGTGCTACAAAAACTCTGAGAAAAAGTGGGAGACTTGTAATGACATTTAGCACGGGTGAGGCAATGATAGCTGTACCATATTTGGTCTGTCCTATAAATCAGCTGGACTAATACTTGGAAAAGTCCTACTGTCGGGAGTGGGATTTCCTCCCTCTGTGCCCTAGCTGCTTGCAACTGAATTGTGGGAAATGGTCAGTGTTGGAAGAAGTACTATTTTTTTTAAACTTGGGTTAAAGTATCAATACCACAATCTAGAAATACTCAGTTACAAGTAAAAGTCCGGTATTTAAAATTGACTTTTTGAGTCAAGTTTGAGAACCACTCATATTATAGCAAGTCTAAAAAAAAGGAAAAAAACTGTTAGGATTTAGAAGACATTTGTAGAATCCAAAGAAGCAAAGATTTGAGTTACACATGTTCGCTTTAAGAAACACATTGTGTCACTAAAAATGACACAGATGCGTTCCCGGATTGAATGGGTTAAATGCAGGAAAACATGTATTTGTAGTGCAGAGTTCAACAATACCTTAAAAGTATAAGTACACTAAATCAGTGGATCTCAAAGTGGGGTCTGGGGTCCAGGGGGTCCCTAGCAAAATGTGTTAATATAGCGTCACAATCATTTTAACCACTTTATCCATTTACACGTTGGCTATTCAAAAATAGCAGATATACAAGCTTGCAGAGCTTGTACATCTGCTATTTGATTTTTTTTTTTATATTATCGAAAATGTATGGAACATTTTTTTAAACATTTTCTTTTAACTTAATTCTTGTCTTCTGGTGGTCCCTGGCACAAAACATTTTCAGATGGGGCCATATATATATCAATTTGAGGGTCCTTGCTGGCACGAAAACGTTTGAGAACTACTGAGACAAGGTTTGATTGAAACCTTTAAAACTAGTAAGTTAAAAACAATTACATGAGGTAGGGAGATTTAAGAGCAGGTTATTAAATTGTCCATAGGATATTGGGGCATTAAGTTTTTGCGCCAGTTGTAGAGTGTTAGGGTGACCTTGTGTCCCGACAAATATCTCTATAACAAATTATGTCAACATTCACTACGAAATTGTCCCGGTTTTCGACAGAATTAAAATAATAATAGTTTTCTGTGGTTGCATGGATGTTTATCATGTTCTTATCATGTAAACATGCTCACCTAACCAATCATAAAACATGAACAAATGCATTACGTGTCTGAATTCAACGCTGAGGCTGATGTTTGTCAATCAGTCGTCGCCTGTATGCAACACCTATGGTGTGTATACATGTGCGCGTGCATGAACGGCCGCGAGCGTGCACGACCAACGTGTACATTGATTTAAGGGCCCGGTTTGAGGGGCTGAATATTTGGTCACCCTGTCCATGAAGGTGTGTTGAACTACTAGAATTCTTCCTCAGGCAGCAAAGGAACTCTAGTACTTGGAAATGTGTTGCATGTTTGTAAGTCATTTAGTGTTTCTATGCTTTTTTAAGTTGCTGTTGAGGAGCATTAATACATGTGTTGTGTTGCTACCCTGTTGGGCTGTTCGAGGCACACATATCGAGTTCAGTCTGTCTAATAGGGGCTATGCTCCTCTGTCTGACTTCTCTGGCTCCGAATCTCTTTCCCTAAGCCGGTCGGACATTTCGATAGAAAGAAGAAAATGTAAGAAATGGTGAGCGTAAGGGCTCTGTTATGCAAATGTAACGCAAGAAAGATCCATTAATCCTCGCTCGAATTCCTCGCCTCGAACATTGTTGTTGAACGTCTTCCTAACCGGAACGCTTGCCAAGAGAAGGGGGGGGGGGGGGGAGCGAGACTGCTGCTTGAAAACCAGCGTCAACAAACTCACGTCAGCCAGGTTATGTTGTATGGAACAGCCAGACGGCTCATAATCCATACACGCAATTCAACATTCCGATATCCCTTGATCATTGCTGTCCATGTTGAATTGATGTAGTGCATGAGATGTGTCAATGTTGTAGGCCTACTCTTGTGGGAGCTTAATCATCAGAGCTTTACAGACAATCACTGCACACAAATGCCATCATACGAACAGTGCTGCGAGGCTGGTTTGTCAACACATTACTCTCTCTCTCCTCTTCTGGAAATCCTGTTGCTGATTTGTCCGTGTGTTAGACGTCGGCCTCTGCCAGCTGAATTTTGATGTATCCAATGCAATCTGAACATCTGAGAGAGGCAAAAAAACGCATTCAAATGTAATCATTTGGAAGACTTTGTGCCAACATGGCCTTGAAATGAAAGAGAAGTTGATTCATTCTCTTGAGTTATGATGTTACCCAGTCCCAGCTGTGTATCATTTTCTTGTTAACAATGACATCGTGTTTGCCTGATAACTCAGTTTGACGTGCTAGTGTTCGTTTGGCCATAAACATGAATTGGTTTTTATTTTCCTGAGGGGGGGTCGGGGGGTCATTATGATTAGATCAGCGTTTCCCAAATATGGGTTTGCGGCACATTTTGGTTCACAGACCCATTTTTATGGGTCACGACTCACGAGTAAATAACACTTTTAAAAAAAATTTTTTTAAACAAGATAAAATCTGACATTTTCAACAAAAAAACTATTTTTTTCCTGAAATGCTGCAACGTTTTGGGAAAAGCCTTGAATAGATGAAGCTACTCCATTTGTTCCACATTCTTTTCTCTGTGTTGTCCAGCAACCACATTTCGCCTTCGTTGAACCGAAGAGAGTTTTTTTGCCGTCGGCCTTTTGCAAATGTTTCATTTGTTTTATCGAGCGTTTCTCGTGTGGACATAATCCACATTAGTGTTTGTGTCTTGGTTGAGTTGTAGTCAAAAGCGTGGTGTAGTCGGTATGGCATGCCTGCCGCAGTGAACTGAAGATTGATCGCTGCTTCATACTTTCTACATTGCACACACCAGGTCCTGCTCTGCCAACCCACAGGACATCAATACACAGGCATTTTCACTCTCTGACACCTTGTTCTCATTCTGGATTATATGAACTTCATCTGTCAACCAAATTACTAATAGAAGCAGTCCCTTTACATCAGCGGTTCTCAAACATTTTCATGTCAAGGACCCTAAAAATGAACATGTATTTGGCTGCGGACCCGCAGTTTAAAAGATTTTGTGCCAGGGAACCACATAAAAGAAGTTGTTTCACAATTTCTCAAGATTTTTCAGAATATTTCATAAAAGAGCATACTGCATATACAATCTCTCGTAGATCAGATATTTGAGATGGATCTCACTTTGAGAACCATTTCACTTTACATCATACAAGACGTATGAACAAGTACTTCCACACCTAATTCGTTATTATACAAAATTTCAGAATCTACAGTATAGCCCATAAATGGTTGAGATTATTTTCTCACACTAATGTGCAGGGTTAAACGCATGGCAAAACGGCTGATGATTTGTGTAATTGAAACGCACACTTTCCATTTATCACAGAAGCCCAGCCCTCCTAACGTCTCCTCCTAAAATATCACAGCTGAACCAACAAGCAGAGGCCACTCAAGAACATCGTTCGGTCGGATCATTTATCCTTCAGCACAAATACGGTACAATGACATCTTTGCTGTATGCATAAGTGCACGGCATCATTTATCTAAAGTCATTTTCCTGGGCACTTAATCTGCTTTATTAACCTCTTGAAATGCATGCTCCCCTATTCTGGCTGGGGGTAACATTCACCAAGAAATAGCCGATCTGCAAGCTCACAACGCAGCGCAAACGCGAAGCGTTGTGAGCTTGTAGATGTGCTATTTTTCTGGCGATGAGATTTTTGGTGTAAGAAGGAAACGAGGGCAGACCCGGTACAAAGCAACTCTGGTCCGTTTCACTAAGTATCAGTGGCGTCGTTACGCGGGGGCTTCGGTGGCTATAGCCACCAATGTTTTATCCAAAGCCACCAATAATTTTTTTAAATATATATATATTTTTTTTTTAATTATTCATCTATAACCCTAACCTAACCCTACCCCTAACCCTAAAACTGAAATAAAGTAACAAAAAACGGGGGAGGGGACACATGTGTCCGTTGCCTGGGGGGCTAAGCCCCCAACCTAGTAGAGACCTAGGGACGCCTCTGCTAAGTATACAGGGTTTAAAGCTGTACTATGTAACTAAAATACAACTAAAAGATCTACAAGCTCATAGCGCGGCACTGCTATTTTTTTAAAATCTTGAACATTTGTGCAAATCTTTGAATATATATATACATTTTAAAGCGAATATTTGTAACTCAAATCTTTGCTCCTGGGGGTCCCTGGAACTAAATATTTTACAAATGTTCGCTTTGAAAAATATATATATTCAAAGATTTGCACAAATTTTCACGACTTTTCAAAAATAGCCAAAGAAATCCAAAATGATAGAGACACGTTTCCGGATTGAATGGGTTAACCATTGAGCCTTCTCACAGCAGACATTTTGATGGGGAAAACACAGCTGAAGGTAATAACAATAATATTTCATTTAGGTGTTACCGTGTGCCAGCGTGGACAGCTGCTGTACATTTAACCACATGCTGGCATTGAAACACATCCACAATGGACCTTTTTAAGTGCGGCAGGCGGTGGCTCAGGAGGTAGACCAGGGTTTCTCAAAGTGGGTGCCGCCGTGGCACCCGAGGGTGCTGTGACGCAAGGCCAGGGGTGCCCCAGAATAATATTTGGAATTTATACAAGATCACTTCAGTTCAACCACTTAGATGCTCTATACTTGCACTGTGCTTGATGCGTTTTTTTTTAAATCTACACCCCATCTTTTCGCCAAAAATAGCAGATCTACAAGCTCACAAGCTTGTTGCGATATGTATGTGAGCTTTTACTGTAGATCGGCTAGTATGAATGATTTTTTTTCCCAATCTGTGGATGTTCTCTCAAGTTTTCCTTGTGACATACTGTATCTCAGGGGGAAAGATTTGCATATTCCCTACCGCAATATGACATAAATGTAAGGTACTGTAATATAATTCAGGGGTGCCGTGGATGAAACGATTATTTACAAAGGTACTTAAGAGCCAAAACAGTTAGATAACCACTGAGGTAAACTCACTGAACCCCTAACTGCTCCCCAGTGGTGTAAAGTAACTAAGTACATGTACTCAAATACTGTACTTAAGGACAATTTTGAGGTACTTTGTACTTTACGAGAGTTTTTCCAATTTTCAATACTTTTATTTCTACTCTACTACATCTCAGAAGCAAATATTGTACTTTTACTCCACTACAATTATTTGATAACTTTATAGTTACTAGTTACTTTGCAGATATAAATTATCATATTATAAAACATACATTAACCACTTTAGCCCTATTTTATACATAGGCTATTTGAAAATAGCCGATCTACAAGCTCACAACGCGTCGCATCGTGACGCATTGTGAGCTTGTAGATCTGCTATTTTCAAACATTTTAGTACTTTTACTTTTGGTACTTTAAGTATGTTTTGATGCCAATACTTTTACTCAAGTAACATGTTTAATATTGGCCTTATATATATATATATATATTGACTTTATATTGTGGTATTGCTGCTTTTACTTACTTAAGTAAAATATCTGTGTACTTCTTCCACCACTGCTGCTCCCCAACCGCCCCTAGGTGGCAGCTTACTGCTCCAAATAGTTAGGATGGCTCAAATGAAGAGAAGGAATGTCCCCATGGTGATTGATACAGGTTAGAAAGAAGAAGAAAAAAGGTCCATGGTGCCACTAGTTCAGTCAGGACAACTCACACACTGATCTAATTTATCTAAGTTTATTGATGGTTAAGACCTGGAAATGGTTCCAGGTAGGCCTGGAAAACTGATATAAATAATCAATAACTGACAGTAACAAGAATCTACAAATGGAAACTATAATCTTGCTCATATAGGTTAATCAAATAATCGAGAAGCAGGTTTTTTCCCCCTTATATATCAATGAATCTACAAGAGAATTTTTTTTTTTATAATCGACTAACTAATAGATTATTTATAATCGACTCAATAATTAGTCTGATTAACCACTTGACCCTGTATCACTGTATTCTATACTTTGTTGCACAATGGTGGCGTACAAAAGTAGCCGATCTACAAGCTTACAATGCGTCGCATCGTGACACGTTGTGAGCTTGTAGATCTGCTATTTTCACGTTTTATTTTGTAATGTCATCAATAGTAATCGAGGCAAAAGTTTGAAATAATCGTGATATTGATTTGAAGTCATCTCGCCCAGCCCTAGTTCCAGGTTTGGTGGACTAGATCTGCCTTTAATGTATGTCTTACTCAGTGGTGTAAAGTAACTAAGTACATTTACTCAAGTACTGTACTTAAGTACAATTTTGAGGTATTTTTACTTTACTGGAATATTTCCAATTTCCAATACTTTTACTTCTACTCCACTACATCTCAGAGGCAAATATTGTACTTTTACTCCACTGCAATTATTTGAAAAGTTTAGTTACTAGTTACTTTGCAGATATAAATTGTTAAATTACAAAACATACATTAACCACTTCAGCCCTATTTTATACCTAGGCTATTCGAAAATAGCCGATCTACGAGCTCACAACACGTCGCATTGCGACGCGTTGTGAGCTTGTAGATCTGCTATTTTCAAACATTTTAGTACTTTTACTTTTGGTACTTTAAGTACATTTTGATACCAACACTTTTGTACTTTTACTCAAGGAAATTTTGAATTCTGGACTTTTACTTGTAACGGAGTACTTCTACATCGCAGTATTGATACTTTTACTTCAGCAAAACATTTGAGTACTTTGTCCAACCACTGCTCCAGTGGTACTGTACATAAAAGCAGAGGTCAGGAGGTGGAGCTGGGTGAATAGAGCAGCAACATTCTCTTTACAAACAGACCAGCAGCAGGGAGCACTTTCTAGTCAGGAGGTCAGTTTCTTTTCATGAGGCTTCTTTATGACCTACTGATGGATTCTAGCCTAGAAGACAAAAATGAATACAAATAAATAAAAAAACAGGCCGATTCATTTTTTGGCCTATAACTTTTGAACCGTAGGTCATACCATCAAAAATATTTTTTTCCCTGGACCAAAGACAGACTGTGTGCCGATTTGTGTGAGTTTATTGGACAAAATCTGTATGAGTAGTAGCAAATGATGTGTTTTGAAGATGGCAAAAAATCTTGAAAGCAGAAATGGGCGGGGCCTTTATGGGACGTTGAGGAACCCACGGAAAAAAGATTTTGTACACACAAGTTATTTAGCCTAACATCGGTTATTTTAACCATAAAATATCACTTACCCTACCTTTTAAGCTAGGTAGTGTTTATTCATTAGATCAATGGTTCTCAACCTGTGGGTCCCGACATTATTTTGGGGGGGTCCCCAGATGACAGTGAAGTGAAAATTTTTTTAATACCAAAAGAAAAAAAGAAAGACCATTACTGCATAAAAAGTTATCAACAAACTAGACTATAAAAGCTGGTCAAACGTTGGCCAAATTGGCATAAATTATGAAAATAGCCGATTTACAAGTTCACAACGCCTTGTAGATCGGCTATTTTCATAAAATGTATCTGTGGAACCGAATCAAACATAATGTAATGGCTCAACTCCTACATTTCCAAGTGCTTGTCAGGGTGGGGGGTCCCCTGTTCAAAATATTATTATTTTCGTGGTCTGAAAAGGTTGAGAACCAATGGATTAGATGACCATAATAATTGTGTTCCCTTTAGTTGTTGTTGGGTTATAGGCCAAGTACATTGACAAATATCTGGAACTGACTATAGCAGTGATTTAACTCTTCCTAACTATTAAGAGCAGTGGTCAACTATTGAACAGCACCCGAGGACCAGTTGGGGTTCTGTGTCTTGCACAAGGACACTTCAGCACTGAGCCACGAGCAGGGCCGCTCTATACCTCCTGAACCATGCACTACAATGGTTCACTTCACATGGAAATAATAGGCTTTGTTTGCTTTGTGCCCTGAATTCTATAAATATCTGTTTGATTACCGTGGAGCGTGGTTTGTTTACATGCAGTTTTAAGAATGCATCAATTTTGAGTTGTGTTCCGAATAAATTGCACTCAAAGTCTAAATGAAGCATTGAATATACAATAAGCGCTCTGTGTAAAAGCTTTATCAACACTACAGTTATTCCGACAGGAATAATGAGCTCTAAAACACCACTTTGGTTTAACGTCCAACACTGACTTCCAGCTTTTTGGCCATGGCACGTGGAAATATCACGTCACGCGACTTCCTCCAATCATAGCCGTTCATTTGGGTGTGTGAGTGTGTGTGTGTGTGTGTGTGTGTGTGTGTTCTGCACCATCTATGTTGCCACTATATGCACTGTAAAATCCTCAGTGTTCATTAACCCCAGAGAGTGTAATGTGTGTACAAATAATTTAACCATGGAACCAAATATCCCTGACAGTCTGTAAGTCTGCGAGTGTACAAATGGTGCCAAATGGACCCTTATGGGTCTGTGACGCCAAGAGAAATGGAACCTGGACCCTTAACGGATCTGTTACTCCAAGACCGTACAAATGGGGGTCCATTTGGTTCCATCTGTACTCTCTCTGAGTTAAATTGGCACTCAGGGTTTTCTCAGTGAGGTGTCTCAGGTTTTGTGTTAAGTTCAGAGCCCAGGCCCTGGCCTGTGAGAGGCTCAAAGCCAACATGAAACGTTCCTGTGAGGTTTCCATCGGATGATGTATGCGCACAGACAGAAAACAGGTGGCAAAGTGGTACAGCTTGTTTCCCCTTCCTTTACCATGTTCTCTGTGTTGAAAGAACGTTGACAGATTAAGGTCCCGGGCCGCATGGTTTCTGTCAGCTGGATGTAGACAACCTGTTTACTAGAATCAAACACTTTCCCCTCGACGGTGACGCTGGTCCTGTAATGTTGTGTGGGATGTTTTTACTGGCGTGGGGTTTAGGTCCCTGAAATCTCCCAAGTTCTCTGAGGTCACTGCTAATCGCTACTAGCAAATGTTTTAATGTTAAATTAAAAAGATGATGATGGAGAGTGATTTTGTCCCCACATCTGTACAGTGTAAAGTATTGACCATGCTATCGTCATGCTATGCTTGATAAAGATGCCTTATGTCATCCATGAAGCTACTGCTGGGTGTATCTCGATAATTGTAAGTCTGTAAATAATTCAGCGTTATTTGCTTTGTAGCATATGTATACAAAGTAATTTATAACTAAGAGTTAGACCCCACTGAAAGATACTAAACTACCACAATGGAAGGTTTAACCACGTACAGTATGCCCTCATTTATACATTGCTGTCTGAACACGTTGCATCGCAATGCCTTTGTTCACTTTCTGAACATTTCTGACAAATTCTGAAAATGTTCACCCACAGTATGATGACATGGCCAAACTAGGGATGCCAGGGTGAAAGTGATTTAAGAATCAAGAATACTTTAGTCACATCACAGGTTAACAGGCAAGTAGGAGAAATTCTTTTTTTTTGCGTATAGAAAGATCTAACAGTGATATAGTTTTTCCTCTTTTAGTATTTAGTTACATCCTCAGAATAGTAGGTATACTGTAATGAATGCATAAAGGCATCCCTTGTGAGCTTCATGACCAGGTGAAAAATGGTGCGTTCAGTCAGGAAACACTTTACAGTTACTGGCGGCCAACCGTTGGTCTACCCCAGCTCCACAGTTCTATTCTAAGGAATTTGCATTGCTCATTTGCTTGTTTGCCGCATTAATTTGTCTCATGCTGCTGCTGCTGTTGCCATTCTAGGAAATGCTGCTCACCCTCCACCACCCCAGCTACTGTTGTTTTGGATCAGATTTGATGTATTCTGAAGGCCTCCTATTTGTGATGTAGTGTGCTCCCTCAGAGTATACCTAAAAGCAGTACTCTAGTTAGAAAAAGTTCATCACCAAACCAAATAAATGTGTTGCTCATTTTATATTAAATGAAATTATTTTAAATTCAGTTCATGAGGTGTCCTTACTGAACTGAGTTTCATGTTCTTAAAACCATTAGCCTGGCCTCTACACTAAAAAACACCTCCAGTATTCGGTCAGGTCAGGTCAGCCTCTTCCTGCCTGAGCGAACGAGACAAAGATGTGTGACGATCGTGTTTGTTACACCATCTTTTCTGAAACGGCCTGTTCCTCCCTCAGGGAGAGCTAACCTTCACATCAATCCTGGAGCATCCAGCAAACAATAGTGGCTTGGCTGCGTTGCATCCGGTCCAATCTTCTGCGTGTGACAAGCCTGTTTTCCACTAGACGTTTTCTTTTTAAATGAATCCCATCAGAGCACATGAAATGATGACAGTCCGTCATCCGATGTCAGGGTGTTTTTAAAAACGGCTTGGTCAATGACCCTGCATTTAGTAAACTCCTGTCTCGAATGAAATACGATAGATAATGGTGATCGCCGCGCGGTGCACCCTGAAGTTCACATCTTGGAAACTGATCTGGGGATGTCATACTCAGAAGGGATAACGGCAGCAGACGTAGAGTGGAATTTCATCTATGTTAGTGCTTTTTTCTGTTGGTTTTGCTCCACAAAAGCCATAACGTCCTTCAGCGCAGCGTTTTCTTCTCAATAGATTTTCCAGATAGTGAAATATAGTACCTTTTTCCCTGGACTGTTGTTTAAGATTCTCTGCTTCCCCAGAGCGAGTCTTCTCTTTCACTCATGCATTTTTTTTTAAATCTGGGAGATATCGCTTCTTACTCTGTGGGAATTTTTGCTTCTTGGATGGATAGTACAAGGATGAAGCATGCTGTCATGTTGCCAGACAGGACACACTCCACTGCTGTTGGATGCTGGGCAGACGATGCTGCTGCCTTCAGCTTCCATAGGAAGCCTTGACCCATTAAGACCGGGGACGTATCCGAGTCATTTTCAGATTTCTTTGGCTATTAAAAAAACAGCAGATCTACAAGCTCATAGCACGGCACTCAGCTTGTAGATCTGCTATTTTTGAAAAATCATGAACATTTTTGAAAATCTTTACAAATGTCTTCTAAGTCCTTCTCAAACTTTTTCATGTCAAGGACCCCCAAAATTATATGTATTTGGCCACCGATCCACATCAAAATATGTTGTTCCAGGGAGCCCCCAGAAGCAAAGACTTGAGTTAAAAATGTTTTTAAAAAATTAAGTATTCATAGATTTGCACACATTTTCAAAAATAGCAGATATACAAGCTAGTAGCGTGGCACTCGGTGCGGCGCTATGAGCTTGTATATCTGCTATTTTTGAATAGCCAAAGTATAAAATAATGGTTAAAGTGGTTAAAATCTAAAATGACTGATGCTTACCTGGTGTTAATGGGTTAAACACTTAAACCCCTATATCTTTGCTGTCGGGCAGAAACCTCTTATCTCCATATTCTAACTTTTTTGTTTTTTCGTACATTAACGCCCTACTTGATCATACCACAGCGTCACACAAAAGCATCAAAAGTAGCAGATATACAAGCTCCTGAGCTTGTAGATCTGCTACTTTTGCTACTTCTGAATTTGAATCCTGAAAAGTAAGTTTTGGATACATGAGGTTTCCACCCGACAGAGACGATATACTTACAGTTGTATTTGTCCAGGGTTCCCAGGGATCTATACCAGGGGTCCTTCAACATTTTTCAGACCAAGGACCCCGTAGCTGAGAAAGAGATGAAGCAGGGACCCCCACTACATGTTGTATAAAATTATGTTCCAGATTAACCTTTTTCATACATTTCATAGCTTCATAGACTTGTTTGACAGCACTATCGTCAGTGTTGTGTCAATTAATGTTAGCATTGTGGCTTATGAAGAATCCAATAATCGGTGCTCATGGTCACTTCTCCTTTGGAATTAAGACCCTACTTCTGGTCTCCGACCTAAACCCATGTGACACAAATACAGGGAATCAATTGAAGTTTGAGAGTCTTGGGCTCTCTCATCGTATTTGTTAAGGGTGCCAGGAGAATTAATAGGTTTTCCTGGGTACCAGAGGTCCTTGTGTTGTTTGTTTGTTTATGTTTGATTTGAAGTGGTTGTGCATTATATATTCACACAGAACAAGACTACACAGCTTGTGTAATGTAGTTCCAACTGTGGATATGAATGCAGTATGAATCGGCCAACATTATAATACAAATGTTGTAAATCCGTTTTATTGTAGCGTTGGATAGTGGTCTCTGTCTGCCAATACTTCTGACATTCCAGAAATCATATTGAATTGGAAAACAGTGTAAACTAAATATTTATTATGCTTTCATTTTTACCTATTCCCATGTTACATGAACCAGACCCGTTAAATATTATTTGCTAGCGATACTAAACCGATAACTTGAACAGTATGCCGCAGCTTACTTAAGTGCCAACATTAAAAGGGAATGCAAATAACATTAATAGTATTATTATTATTATTGTCATATTAACTGGGATAGGAGAATAATACCGTTTAAGAAAATAGTTGCAAGAAAATACACCTTGACAAAGACATCACATACATTTAATGCTATAAATTCAAAAAATAAATAAATAGATGAAGTAATTAAGTAAATTAAGATGTCAAAACATGAACTCTTGCATACCTCTCCTAATATAGGAAGCCAAACTGGTTGATATTAGTAGTTATAATTTTGTTGTAAGGTATAGCTCAAAGCATATAGTTCCTTTTTATAGCCATATTTTGGCCAGTATAATGTTTTATTTCAGTTAAATGGATGGTTTATAACATGTCACATTTGCAGTTGGGAAAGCAGCTCAGAAGCGGTGTTGCCAAGTCTGCTTATTATGAGCAACTTGGGGTTGTTTTTATGTAAAGTCTCTTGTAAGTATTGGTGGTTGCGGTTTTTTTTGGGCTTGTTTCTCAATTGTAGTTGCTAAACCATGGAGCTTCCTAATGTTGTTTAAACCAGTGGTTCTCAAACATTTTCATGTCCCCCAAATGAATGTTTAAAAAATATTCTATATTATTTTTTATAGCAGATCTACAAGCTCACGGTCGGCTATTTGCAAATAGTCTTACGTATTTAGGATCGGAGCAACGGTGCGCATGTGGCCCTGGTGTGACTATTCTGATGGCAGACCCCTAACCAGTGTTGGTGCCAAGTTTGGTGCAGATGGGAGCAACGGTGCGCCTCACAGGCCCGGATGTTATGTTTGTGACCGCGGTCCACGGTCCCCCCACCCTCTAGGCAATTTTAATGCAGGATGCTGTCTTTGATATGTTGGTCATTTTTTTTCTTATTATGAACATTTTGGCCCTTAATGACATCCCCAAAATAGGGACACCAGGGTGAAAGTGGTTCCCATTTGTACAAGGTGTCAGCATTCCATTACTGTTCAGAAGAACACTTGCCTTGATAGATCTATCGATTAATTGATCGCTGGAGTGGCGCAGCCAGAGCGCTAGTATAGGCTGGGCCTGAGCAGGAGCGGGTGGGCATGCATGCGCGCGCAAATATTGTTATTTATTACGGGGCCAGAGCTCAGCTCTGGACCTGTTTTAATATTGCCTGTATTCTGTTTCTGCCACTTTTCGCAGTTCTGGCTGAACCGTGCTGTCGCTTTTTACGAAACTTGGCCATATGGTAGATGGTCATGAAAAACTATCAAGAAATAATTCTCACAATCTTTCGTCAAAAGGTGGCACTATAGCAAAATGCCAACTTTGAACAGGTACAACTCATGCCCTGTTTGACCTACAGCCATAAAACTTCAATACACACATGCGTCTACTCATGATGAACAACTTTAACCCTCTGACTTTTGACCTCTGACCTTTAGATCTCCCACCATTTTGAATTATATGAAAAGCAGCTAAAATCTATCTCCTCCTGGGATTTTTGAGTAATCTGCACGAAACGTTTTACACATGAGTAAAACTCCATAAGTGAAAAAATGAAGCTTTAATGAGCCAATGAATATTGCAGTTTTATGACAATTATTCATCTGCCCCTAACACATACATGCAGACTCACATTTCTTTGAAACTTTACGTTAATGTTGAGGGTCATTCCAAATATTACTGAAACCAATCTTACTCCAATTGGTCAAAGGGGGGCGCTATAGCGATTTTTTGAAAGTGCAAACTTTAAACAGGCAAACGTCATGCCTCGTTTGGCCGACAGCCATTAAACCTGCTTACACATGTGCCTTGACTCATGAGGAACACATGTATCACGTTGACCAGTAAGCTCCGCCCTTAGATTGTCCGCAATTTTGAGCAGTTTGAAAAACACTTCAACCCAGGATTTTTCAGCTATTTGCGTGAAACTGTATCATCTGTGTGATCTCCTTTTTCACAGGTTCTTGTCTGTTGGTCCAATGGCTTCTCCCTTAAACGTGTGCCTCACAACCTGAAGGTTGCCAGTTAAAGCCTCACTTGATTAAAGTTGCATTGCACACAACATGATTGTGTC
Organism: Gymnoscopelus braueri; assembly: GCF_963280865.1. Lineage (NCBI taxonomy): Eukaryota > Metazoa > Chordata > Actinopteri > Myctophiformes > Myctophidae > Gymnoscopelus > Gymnoscopelus braueri. The sequence goes on from NC_137606.1 coordinate 8,281,401, forward strand.
AATTAATACATGTGCAATTGTTAAACATAACCTGAAATACTTATTTGAGAGGGTATGTTTTTGCAATGTATGACATACTTCATTCTGAAAATAGCCGATCTACAATCTCAAAACCTTTCAGATAGCAACGTGTTTCTGAGCTTGTAGATCGGCTGCTTTCACTGGTTCACTTTTATCTTCAACAGACAACCTCAGCCTGGACAAAGCTATAGCACTATAGGTAATGTTGCAGCCCGTCAATCCGAAGGTTGAGGGTTCGATTCCTGTTAATGGCAATAGGTTGACATGTCCAATCAATCCATTCTGCTTCCATCCTTCTCTCTCTTCAATCTATTGTTTCCATGTCTCTCTCTCTTCAATCTATTCCGTTTCCATGTCTCTCTCTCCGCCCTTAGATTGTCCGCAATTTTGAGCAGTTTGAAAAACACTTAAACCCAGGATTTTTCAGTTATTTGCGTGAAATGGTATCATCTGTCTGACCTCCGTTTTCACTAGATCAGGTCTGTTGGTCCAATGGCTTCCCGCTTAAGTGAATGTTTCACAACATCAAGGTTGCCGGTCGAAGCCTCACTTGGTGGAGACTTCATTTAAAGTGCATTGCAAACAACAAGACTGTATTAATGAATACATATGCAATTGATAAAGATAACATGAAATGCTTATCTGAGAAGGTATGTTTTTGCAATGTATGACATACTTCATTCTGAAAATAGCCGATCTACAATCTCAAAACTTTTCAGATAGCAACGTGTTTCTGAGCTTGTAGATCGGCTGCTTTCACTGGTTCACTTTTATGTTCAACAGACAACCTTAGCCTGGACAAAGCTATAGCACTATAGGTAGTGTTGCAGCCTGTCAATCCGAAGGTTGAGGGTTCGATTCCTGTTAATGGCAATAGGTTGAGATGTCCAATCAATCCATTCTGCTTCCATCTCTCTCTCTCTCTTCAATCTATTATGTTTCCATGTCTCTCTCTCTCTTCAATCTATTCTGTTTCCATGTCTCTCTCTCTCTCTCTCTTCAATCTATTCCGTTTCCATGTCTCCCTCTTCAATCTATTCCGATTCTCTCTCTCTCTCTCTCTCTTTCTCTTCAATCTATTCCGTTTCTCTCTCTCTCTCTCTCTCTCTTCAATCTATTCCGTCTCTCTCTCTCTCTCTTCAATCTATTCCGTCTCTCTCTCTCTCTCTCTCTCTCTCTCTCTCTCTCTCTCTCTCTCTCTCTCTCTCTCTCTCTCTCTCTCTCTCTCTCTCTCATAATTATGTTCTTTTAGAAAGTGAGCAACCGTTTCTCTCTCTCTCTCTTTCTCTTCAATCTATTCCGTTTATCTCTCTCTCTCTTCAATCTATTCCGTCTCTCTCTCTCTCTTCAATCTATTCCGTCTCTCTCTCTCTCTCTCTCTCTCTCTCTCTCTCTCTCTCTCTCTCTCTCTCTCTCTCTCTCTCTCTCTCTCTCTCATAATTATGTTCTTTTAGAAAGTGAGCAACAGCAACAGTCCACCTGGCCTATTCCCATGGATTGGATCTACCCACCTCACCTGCTGTCATTCCCTCTCAATCCATAATCACACCTGCCCTCACTCACTCCTCATTAGTCTCTCTCTCTCTCTCTCTCTCTCTCTCTCTCTCTCTCTCTCTCTCTCTTCCCTGGCCCCGCTTATCGCTGCTTGCAGCTATATTTTAATTCTTATTTTTGCCTGATTTTACCGTTTTTTTTTATCAAAAAAATAATTATACATTTTTGTTGCAAAATCGATTGGGTGGGCCAGCTTTCTATGTGGGTGGGCCACTGCCCACTCCAGCCCACCCATGACTGCGCCCCTGGATCGCTGTCTGCTTGTGTGGACATCCCTTTACTTTGGTAATGATTTAATTCCTCAAAACGGTCTGTTGGTGTTTTCACTTATAGTTGATTGTGCTATAATCCTTAAGTAAGAACCATATGCATGTACTGTATACAGCATGCATGGGACTGGGGGAGGGCAACATTTAGACCATAGAATTGCATTTTGATTAAGTGGTAAGTTTGATGTGATTTGAGGTGCTCAAGATCAATACAAATCATGAATATGCCGATATATCTCAAAAATGGAAAAACGATTCAATCCTATCAAACTAAGGGTGACAAATGATCCATGCACATCAAAAAGTTTGGTATGCTCCTTTGGTTTTCCACTGTTCTCTTTATTTCACAGTTTGCATGTGTTCCAGATGCAGAGTATATGATCCTTCAGAAATATTAGTACTTATACGCTTCAAGTGAAAAACTGGACAGAACCTTGATATTGTTCCTTGGACCAGTCCAGTACTGTCCCAGACAGGAGCAAACAGCATGAGTTCAGATCCTGTCAATTGGAGAACTGCAATAAAGTTACACATCATGTATTTGTTCCATTTCACTCATAGTGATGAATTCTGTAATATATTGCATTTCAAAATAACAATTTCAAGCGATACTTTTGAATTCCTTGAAACTCAGGAATCCTTGGATATTTCTTTAGTGTCTACCATTTAAGCCCTATTTTATACTTTGTTGTACAATGGTGTCAGACAAAAATAGCTGATCTGCAAGCTCACATGTCGCTATTCGACACGTTGTGAGCTTGTAGATTGGCATTTTTTGCTAGCCTCTTTTCATTTTTGTACCGTGATGACATGCCTAAAACAGGTTGAAAGTAGTTAAACAACTTTTCTTTATTTTCTCTCATGTACCTCACAAGCAAATGTTAGGTTGCTGTCCTGAAAGTGAAGATTTTAAATATAAAGACAAAGAACAGCATTCCCTGATGAACTATGGCTGGAAGGTTAACTTGCCCCCAAAAAATGAAAAGAAAAAAGCCAGTGATTTATTTTTGTTTCATTATTTGTCTTGGTTCCTGAAGTTAGAATAATCTTGGACTTGAGATGAAAAGAACTCTCTTTAAATGACCACATCCATTCATTGTTATCTTTGAAAGCGGGCGCGACGCGCACACACACACACACACACACACACACACACACACACACACACACACACACACACACACACACACACACACACACACACACACACACACACACACACACACACACACTCAAATTATTTGATTTTGCCGAGCTTGAGTTTCATTTTGAAATCAAAAGTCTAGTGGTTGCTATGAAAGCATGACATTGAAAACAATCCCCGTCTGGTCCTAACAGTATGACTGCATCATGCACTATGTCAGCACTGCATCACACCGCTGGCGTGTTCATGTTTGTCCCAGACAAACCTTGGCAAAGTTTTGGCAATCTATTTTCTCTTAACATTACTCTGTTGAATTTTATAGCCCTCTAATGGGTGTTCTGTCTGACATGGCCTTCCAGTCCCAGAAGAAAAGAAAAAAGACTTACAAGATTAAAAGACTGTTCACGTTATTTTCTTGGAGTTTTCTCATGGTGTTTCTGGGTCATGAGCCAAATGGTCATGAATTAAGTGTCATGACATTAATCAAAAGTTGCAAAAAATAAATAAATATAGAATTCTCTGGTTTTCTATCGTGGTTTTTAGTACAAATATTTAACTATTGAGAATTCTTAAGAGCTTAGACTTTAGGTAGTTTTTCGTTTGGTGGCAACCGCTGGAAAAGGACCTATAGTTTGAGTGTGGTAAATTGGTAAAAAAAAAGAAAAGAAAAAAAGGGCCTGTAGTTTGGCAAACTAAAAGGGAATGACAGAAATCTGTTCAAAAGGACATGCGGTATGTATTATACATGTTGCAATGTATTATAGCACATGCCACCTTAATAATAAACCATCTCTTATTTACACACACAGCAAGTCAAGACCAGTTTTGTCTTTACAAAATACATAAAAAATAATACATGATCAGATTAATATTAGTTTGTTAATAATAATAATAATATATTTTATTTGTAAAGCACTTAACATTTTTTACAAATCTCAAAGTGCTAAAAGAAAAAGTGCTCTCAAAGTGTTGTTCTCAACCTCAAGGGGGTAGGGGGGTGTGGCACCTGCATGGGGGCAGGGGTGGCCTCGGCACCCCTACAGTACTTCCCTTCATAAGGACGTAATAGTTTGATGATGGTGTAAATCGGTGAAAAAAGGACCTATACTTTGAGGATGGTATAAACCGGGGAAAAGTGCCTGCATATTGAGCGTGCATGGTAAACTGTTGCACCAGTGCAGTTTTCTCAGAGCATGTATTTGCTAATTCGCCGTGGGTGTCCTGATGGTGGGTGTGTTAGCAATATTCCGCTGACTATGTAATGTGTACGTTTACTAATGACAGCCAGATCTAACTAAAAACAATATTAAATATTACACCCTCCTTTCCCTTTATTTGGAGAAACATGTAGGCTGGGTAGTGTGCACATGCAGACACCATAAAATGGCAATATTAAAAAATTCAATAAAAGTCTTCTCATTAGGAGCACATTTTTAGTGCATTACTGTCAGCTGTAACCGGTGCCACAGCTGTGTGTCAAACTAACAAAACCATCAAATTGCGCTGCCGATAAACATTAATGTTTCAACTTTGTCACATCACAATCTTGTAGGGGTCCAATTTTGGTGTGCACAAACTGCAGTTTGCACACACATACATAATAAGAAAAATATCAAACATTAAAACAGAACAGTATCGTGTGTGTGACGTGTGTGTTCTCAGAAAAATAAAGGCACAGTACCTCAGACTCTTGTGCAAGTGAAGACGTCACGTAGCATCAGGTTCATAGTCTCATATACAGTATGCATACAGTATACACAAGACTGTATACTTTCAATGTATACAGTGCTAGTGTAATGGAAGCTTATACGTATGTGAGTGACATGACGATAACATTCAGCACCTGTTAAGCAGCCTGACGGCCTGGCTGTGGAAACTGTTCCTTAATCCTTAGTCTGTTCATATGGACGGAATCCCCTGCTTCAGATTGTCCTCTGTGGGAGTTAATGCCTAATTTTGCCTAACAGGAAATTGCATTTAGGAGAAGGAGAATAGGTCATAAAACCAGCACTGGTTGTTTTTGCTGCATTGTTTTATTAACTCCATCCGGGAATGCATCTGTGGCATTTTAGATTTGAGCTATAACCATTATTTTATACTTTGGTTATTTTTGAAAAATCATGAACATCTTTGAATATATATTTAAAGCAAAAAAAAATTACTCAAATCTTTGCTTCTGCGGGTTCCTGGAACAAATTATAATATTTTGAGATGGGGGTCCGCTGCAAAATACATATCATTTTGGGGGTCCTTGACATGAAAACGTTTGAGAACCACTGATATAGCAACATAAGTTTAACTTTTTTTTTTTTTAGGATTTAGACGACATTTGTAGAATCAGCCAAATTGCAAAAATGTTCGTGATACATTTTTTTTAGCAGATCTACAGTGCAGCTCTATGAGCTTGTATATCTGCTATTTTTGAATAGCCAAAGAAATCTAAAATGACAGAGATGGGTTCCCGGATTGAATGGGTTAAATTAAGGCTTGGTCCAAGGGACAGACCACATCTCTTGCTCTGTTCATGACCATTGAGTTTTCTAACTGATTTACAACTGAATACAGTTTTCCCATTAACCTTTGTAGATTGATTGGTCAGTAAGCACATGGAAACCTCATATGTCCGAAACGGATACTTTTCAGGAAAAAAAAACCTGTGTTCCAATGGATCCAATTCAGTTATTATTTAGCTACTTAATACTTTTCATTGGTTAAATATTTATCGACAGACACACTTAACCATTTTTACTTTCACTTTAAAATCTTTTCCAATATAGCAAAAATAGCTGAGCTATAGATCGACAATTGGTTGTGGGCTTGTAGATCGGATTCTTTTTCAACTTTTGTGAGACAATGTAGTATGCCAAAGTAGCACATTCTTTTACGAGGAAAAGAAGAAAAACATGAATAGTTGAAATATACAAGCTTTCTGCCGGACAGCAACGATATTCGCTCATTAAAATCTGGCTAGAATCCGTTTCATGCATTTTCTTTGGAACACTAGGCTGCTTCCCGAATTTAGCCCGATTTATACCTTGCCCTATGACGGAGTCGTGACCTAGAAAGTAGCTGATCTCCAAGCTCCCAAAGCGGCGAGGATGGACGTGTTATGAGCTTGTAGATCAGCTATTTTTGCCGCATGACTCAGTCGTACGACGAAGTATAAATCAGGCTATTATATCTTGGAGCAAAAATCTTAACATACTCTATCAATATGACAGTCCTATATTTTGTATACGGACCGGCACAGCTACATTTGTTAGTATTGGGTTCCTGAAACATTTCATATTAAGAAGGTGCTTAAACACTCAGACACTTGAATTAGTATGACTCTTTACTTTGGCATAATGGGTGACTCCGGAGTTATAATGCTAATGCTGATAATATAAACATTAATAACACATTTTCACGGTTGATGTAGTTTCATGAGTTTTCTCTTGCCGTGTGGTTTCACTGCAATAACCCACCTCAGCTGACCAACATTCAACTGAATGTAGGTTAAAGTAATGGTTGAATTTATTATATGACGATTTATTTACCTAGAATTTTATTTTACTTTAGAAAGCACGAAGTGAGCTTGCTGTTTTTGCCACCATATATATGGATAAAGTGGTTAAAATGATTGTGATGCTATATTAACTACTTTTGCTGGGGACCCCCTGGAACCTCCCCCCTCAAGGACCCCTGGGGGTCGCCGGACCCTACTTTGAGAACCAATGCTGTAAGCAATCAGCCTCTATTGCAGCAGAAGTTTGACAAAAAGTAAGATGGATGTATTAAAATCTCCCACTATCTCCACCCATTATCCCATGGCCATGCCTTTGACAAGATGGATGGATAGATAGACCGTTATTGATCCCGCGGGAGAAATTCAGTCGTCAATGACAGTTACAGCAGTCTGGAGCTCTGCAGGGTTGCTGGCTCCGCTGTAACGCCGCTGTGCGTCTATGTAGGTGCAGGGCTGTCACGATTATATGACATTTTAAGTGACGATTAATTTTCGCTCAAATAATTGTGATTAACGATTAAAATTACATTTCTACACCCTGAACGGTGGAGTGGGGATTTGCGCGCCTGGTGGTGATGAAAATGTTACAACATGGCAATGATTATGATGATTTTGACGATTATGCAAAACATTACTGCGATTATCTCAAATAATTGCTAAAGGTGTACCTTGAGGTTGGCTCCCACAGTGTCCGGTCGCTGTCAGTTGCTCGCCATCAGTGCCATGGGTGCCTGGCGCAGTGCCCAGCCACATCCTTGACCTTGTCCGTGACCCGTGGGAGGCCTTGCTGTAGAGGTCCATGTTTCTAATGTAGTCCTCCCATGTGACACCAAGTGCCATTCATAGCATTCTTGTACACACTATCCTGGGGCTTTTCCTGCTGTACTGTGAGTGTCCATGTCTTGGCCCTCTGTACAACTCGTTCTCACTCCCAAGGCGTCACATTTTGGTGCTCTGTCAGTAGCCCTGCAACGTCAAGTTTTGACGTGACGGGACGCCCTGAAAGTCAAGTTTTGACATGTCGGGACGCCATGGCGCATGTTGACAAAACTATGCCTAAACCTAACCCTAATCCTAACCCTAACCTCACAAAAATATGACTACCCCTAACCTCACAAAAATATGCCTAAACTTAACCTTAATCCTAACCCTAACCTCACAAAAACTATGCAGAGAGAGAGAAAAAGAAAAAAAGCCGTATCCGCGGTGGGATGCGATCACAGGCGGTTGCGGTTACTAGTCAAGCGCTACAACCAGGTAAGCCACCGACGAGGCAGCTGTCCAAATCCCAGATTCGAGTTGTAGTTGAAGCTCCATTGTGTGTATTTTAGTTGTTGTAGTCCTATAGTGACGCATTAGGGAGTGAAAATAGACAGAGCAGCAATGCCGCCTATCTGTGAGAATGTGTTGCTCTGTACAGCAGCACTGATTCTGCTGTTGTCACAAACAGCCAGGAGAGCTAATCTCTCAACTTCAAGGCAGATTTTCAAAACAAGATTTTTTTTTTACACCGAATGGTGTTTCCCAGAGCAAGCTACCAAACCCCCCCCCCCCGACGGTTCCCACCCAGATGCGCTTGCCTCTCTGGGAGGCCCCCACCGAGCTCCATAGTCCCTGCTGCGCATCACCTGACACCCACATCACATTGAGCCCATTCCACCACAAAGAATAAGCTTGCAATGGGTCCATTTCTTTTTTTTAAAGGTTTATTTTTCAGCTTTCACTTAATGAATCAATGGATTGAACAATGGACTAAGAACAACTCCAAACTCCCTCCTACTCCCACCCACGCTCCCCACCAACATCCCATTGGCATAGTGTTCTAAACAATACATACAATTAGACCATAATACAAATACAATTGATAAAGTAAGTTAAAGTCGCACTATGTAACTTTTTTTTATGAATAAAATGTAAGCTCTATTAGCTGTCAGGACCTGCGCAGGAAACCGGGTTCAAATCTGGGGTAGAAGAGGAAAGTTAAACTAAATAAATGATTGCATTAAGTCAAATAGAAAGGGGGACAAGAGAAATAGAGAGGACTGAGACCTACGTTACAGGCTGATCGATGTCAACCACCAAACTAGCATCCAATTCCTCAACAAAGTCTAATGCATTCTGAAAAGGGTTGCCAAATGTTATTGAACTTGGGTAGGGAGTCTCGTAAAGTGTGCTTAATTTTCTCCAGCTGCATATAGCGTAAGGCATCCCCAACCCAACAAGAATGAGTGGGACCCTTCCAGTGCGTAAAAATGAATTGTCTTGCCAGTAGGGTTAAAAACTTTACTGTTGTTGACAATTCACTATAATGGGTGCTGAGGTGCAAAATTCCCTGAGATCGTTCAAAAGTCGTACAGTAAAATACATCTAGCTTAATTGCAATTGATAGGAGTGAGTTTCTTGGGTGGTAAAACATTATTGTGTTATTCATACAGTACTGTATGTATGTTTTGGACCATTTATTGAACTAAGATTACTATATCGTCGCTATCGGGGCAGAAACCTTGTATCTCTGTTTTTCGTATGTTTGTTCATAAATGAAGGCTATTGGAACTGAATAAAGTATGATTAGAACATGCTTGAACATTTGACAGTTAAGGCCTAATATTTCTACAATTGCTACACATTTTGGGGCATAAAAGAGAAGTCTGTATGACGGTGTCCCGGCAGAAGTACCGGAAATAGCTGATCTACAAGCTCACAACGTGTAGCGATGCCTACATAGTCCATTTTCACTAGTTTTGAAAACCTTTGCCCATAATGACACCAAGTTGAAAGTGATAGTCTGTCTGTGGGGTCTCTAAATATTTAATCAATGAACTGTATTAACGAGAGATTAAATAATAACTACATTGGATCCATTTGACCACACAGATTATTTTTTTCCCCCATTTCCTGAAAAGTAACAGTTTTGGACATACAGGGTTTCCGCCCGGCAGAGACACACACTAGACGACATTGGGACTGAACATGAATGTGTATTTCCTTAAGGGGCCTGTTTGGGGTGTCTCTCTGGGAGGGTTTGGAATGGGATTTATGCCCATAAAGCATTACACTTGAATACCTTTTCCAAACAGAGGTCAACGGTCATACAGAAAATACCTCGGTTCCAAAATGGTGTCATGGGAAAATGATGGGGAATTTTATGCCGTGTTATTGAAAACCAATACCAACATATCAGATATAAATCATGATTCCATCACTGGCTGGCCGGTAAGGTGTTGGACTGAAAATTGACTCTTCTAACGGCAATAAATCAAAACTTTTCACACTTGGATTATATTGTAAATGTCTATTGGCTCGATAGTGTATTCTTACAAATCCCTGCGAGACGTCGTTGACATCATCACACTGATAATCTTACATAGTCTTCGTAAAAGTTCATTATTTTTGCTCACTTCTTATTGATATTAATGTGACGATAATGTTTAACAGCGGCACTTATTTAATTTTCCAGAATGCAGTTTGGCAGCGACACCTCTGCTGTTAGAAACATACACACACCCAAACCAGTCAGTTAATTTTCAACTTCATACTCAGTAAAATGGCTTGACAGCTTTGTTTATTATTTTATCCACCCATACTCCTGTACTATATTATCAAATTAATTGTAGTGTATAATCAAAGTTTTGGTGCTAGTTTCTCGCCTTCATTGTTTAATTTTTTTTACTTCATTACACTCTCTTTTCACTAGTTCAAAAAGTCGATCTACATCGACGCGTTAAGTTTGTAGATCGGCTATTTGAACTATTTTAAAATGTGGCAAAAAAGTTCAGGCATAAGGGGTAAGGCCCATATAGGCCCATATAGTTAGGGCCCATAGACTTATTTCCACTGTGGTGGGATAAAAGGGATACTTTTATACTTTTATAAAAGTGATACTTTTATTCCACACATTTTTTAAAACAGAACAAACAGCAGCCGCACACTCAAAACACTGAGCAGATATCAGAGTTTAATGCAAGTTCAGTCGTGTGACCTTCTTCAGGCCATACCATAATTAATTATAATTTAAGCCATACACACTGACATTCTTCAGGCATACCATGGCCTGAAGAATGTCACACGACCGAAAGCTTGCATTAAACTCTGATATCTGCTCAGTGTTTAGAGTGTGGGGCTGCTGTTCCTATTTTGTGCTCTTTTTGTTCAGCTCCAGCGCCTCATCTAGGTTTTTGTTTGGCGGCTGGGCTGGCCGGGCGAGGTTTATTTCACTGTTCTATTCCACAGATTTTTTAAAAGCTCTTTGTATGTTTTCTTTTTATGATCATATATTTTTTTACTCACATTAATGTGTGTGTGTGTGTGTGTGTGTGTGTGTGTGTGTGTGTGTGTGTGTGTGTGTGTGTGTGTGTGTGTGTGTGTGTGTGTGTGTGTGTGTGTGTGTGTGTGTGTGTGTGTGTCTGTGTCTGTGTCTGTGTGTGCGTGTGCGTGCGTGCGGGGTAGCCTTTAACTACTAATCAGCTACTATCTCACTGTCCCGATGGAGGAACTGGAACGGCATCTTGACCTGGAGTGTGATTCTTCTCCAGACAGTACAATAGCAGTTTGTTCCTCGATCTGTACAAGTTAACATTCATCTCAGTGTGTTCTCATGACCTGTAGGGGCGACAGACGGACACAGGGACAAACATGACAAATGAGAAGCTAAATACCACTGGTACACACTCTTATGTCTGGCTCATACTGTACATTCCCACCCCAAAACTACATATTATTAGACCGTCGATTAATCAAATCTAAACACCCCCTGGGTGTATTTATAGACCGTCGAAATGTTAAGCCACGTCAACTTGTACATATTTGGTTGTTTGCCCTTTTAACAAACTATAAAGTTGGGAGGACTTAATAACTTTGTATTGTCTGTGTACTGTTAGCAAGCTGTATTTGTACAAAAAGTACAAGCAGTTCTTTTAGATTTTTTGATTAGATTAGACTTTATTGTCCCAGAGGGACATTTGTTTTCATAGTCCTTTCAGCACAGCAGCAGCACACAGACATAAACACAGCAACACAACCATATAAACACACACAGCAGCATAGAGATGAAGACGTAGAATCTCCCCCGTCTGAAAAGGTTTTGTGCCAGGGACCCCCAGAAGAGAAGATTTGTTAAAACATCAAAATCAAAATTATTCTATTTAAAAAAAACATTTTCAATGTATTTAAAAAAATAGCAGATGTACAAGTGATGCGCTGTGAGCTTGTAGATCTGCTATTTTTGAATAGCCAACATATAAATGGATAAAGTGGTTAAAATGATTGCTGTGTTAACTGCTTTTGCTGGGGACCCCCCTGGAACCCCCCGGACCCCACTTTGAGAACCACTATCCTAAAGGTCTTCTTTACACACCAGGAGCGACGTGAATAAACAATGGGAAAATGTTGTTGCGACGATTTCAGATCAAACTTTTATTTTTGATGAATGCCTCATTCGTACAGGTTGATGATTTTATTTGCGGTAAAAATTCGACCGTTTCGAAAAATATTTACGCCACATCATCGCCTATAATCGCGCTCAGTGTTCATGTACTCAAATCCGTTTTAAATGTATGCGCATTAATCGCAAAAGCATAAACACACTCCTGCTGAAGAGAACTCTCCTCCATTTTACGTCCCAGCGTCCCCATGTCCCAATAGGCGAACATTCTGCGAAAATAGACAACCTACAAGGTCACAATGCGCTGCGTTGTGAGTTTGTTGATCGGCTATTTTCGCAGAAGAGTATTTGGTGTAGAGGGAAAAAGGGAGCGGACCAAGTGCAGACCCCAGGGGGGACTCACTCAGGTCAACGCACTATATAGGGTTTAAGTGGTTGTTAAAGTCCTGTATCTCTTCCAGATGGCTGCAATCTGAAGTGACGAGTGAGGGGGTGATGATGGGTGTCATTTACTAGACGTGTGATGGCTCTGTCGTTCGTATCTGAGGGTTTGGGGTGTGGGAAGGCCAATGATTTTTAGAGGCAGCGTGTGTGTGATGCTGGTGAGTTTGTTTTTATTGGAGAAGGTCAATATGTTATAGAAGCATGTGGAACAAGTACAACAGGATGGGTTGAATTCTGCACTCTGCAAAGTACCTGGATGTCTAGAGAGTGTGTCTTCAGTTCAATCCGTTCTCATGAGTTAAACTGTCTTGACTTTGCGTTATACCATAATAGTCTCTCTAAAGGGGTTAGGAGTGAGAATTTAGTTTTTTACTCTGTTCTCTAGATGAGGCTCCGTTGTGATATGTTGTGAATTTAGTGCTCAGACCCGGTGTGGTTTGTCTGCTTGGATGAGGGAGAGAGAGAGCGGATCTGTTGCCCTCCGCATAATCCCTAAGAAAACAAGTCCATTCATCAAACTGTTAATACTCTACACGGTTCTCTAAAGAATCTAATGTGAGAATCTTACTGTGTGTGTGTGTGTGTGTGTGTGTGTGTGTGTGTGTGTGTGTGTGTGTGTGTGTGTGTGTGTGTGTGCGTGTGCGCGCGCGCGTTTGTAGTATGAACACTGCTCAGTGGAAAGTGAAGTAGGTTCCAAAAGAAATAGTTCTCCTTTATTCCACAGAGGGTGTCTTAATGGTAGATTCAATACAGGAATGAATTAAATTAAGGCGTTGGACGCCATCCAATGGATTATGTCCATACAGCTGACAGATTCCTGGTAATTACATCACTGTTTTTATATTCATTCATTGTTAAGTGCAAACTGTGCATGAGTCGGTGGTGTTTGGAGAAAAGAGTGTACTCTGGTTACAAACCGGACGATTTGTATATTAATTGATTGCCTAGATCGAGTTAACTCGTTTTTAGAATCCATCACTTGATTGCCAAGATCGTTTTTAGTAAAAAAAATATTTTTTATTTTTATTTTTTTTGACCCAAAGACCAAGGAGATATGATTTTTCGAAGATTTAGACTCCTATCCACTTCCTTGTTAACTTAAAACTTAAAAATTCTGTATCTCGGCTCCTGAGTACTTTTTTTTGTTCAATGTAAAAACCCCTGGCAATAAACTGCAAAAAATCTGAAATAATTCTGGCAGTCAATGTGTTTAGAGGACTTCAGACTACTTAAGAATTAATCAGGTTGAATTCTCTTCAAACTTGTATGTTTATATGCAGCAATCTTTCTGAAAAGTGCAAATCTGGAAATTGCACCAATACTGCGTTGCTGTATGTACAAATATCTTGTGTTTTTAAAAGGATAAGAAAGCGGATTTACGATTATACTCCCATCTGGCTCTTTCGCCGTATATTGCTACATTGTGTCTCTTGCTATCACTTTGTAGCCACATTGGGTGATCGTGGACTGAAAAGTGTCAGGTGCTTTTTTGACGTGAAGAGAATTTATGTTCCCATGTTGCTTTTTAAAATGTATTTTCACTGACACCTTTGGAGTGCATCAATAACATGTTGTAGCTGTAAACCGGCTGAGGAGGGATTCCCAGCATGCCTCTGGGACATGCCCACCTTATTGTTGTTCATTGTGTTTATTGTTGGGTTGTGTGACTGAATTTATTTGGTTCGCTGGAGTTCACTTGTTTTGTGTGTGACCACCAAATAAAACACCAAATAAAGAATTTCCAATCACCAGACGTTGCTGTGCCTGATTGAATCCAAAAATCATTACTTTGGTGTCAGAAGAGGGATGACATCAGACGAAGAGGTGGAGGGGAAATGTACCAGCTTACGCTGCAGATGACACTCTTGAAAAAGGAGCCCAATCCCGCACTGAAAGAAAGCCACTGTCAAGCTGCCAGTGGGAGCACTATACCGCCATGGACGCCTGACTTTGTTTGCTTGGCGGGACAATACATCATCATGAACACAGCAAGTGGACGGGACACTGACCTACCTATACTGGCCAGATGGCGCCAATGGACCCCAATGTTGCCAGTGGGCGGTGATTGGTCCACTCACTGCTAGCCTGGGGTTGCATTGGTCAGCCACTGACCAAGTCTTATTGGCGGACAGCGAATAAAGGAGTATTCCCCACTGTTAAGCTTCACCTACAGACATTACAGCACTTACAAGACTGTATTCCTCCACAGAGGGAGCGAATGACAGTGCTTCCACTGCCACTGCCAGTCACAAGGCCCCGCCATTAAGCTTTACTGACGACGTGCCGCTGGAAACGGTTGACGCATCGACCCCGCTCCGAGGCTGCCAGCAAGCCCAGCCACTGGACATCAACGCCCCCTGCAATGGACTATCCACTGTGCCTTCCGTGGACACTTTTTTTTTTTTTATATATATTTTTTCATTTAAATTTTTCACAAAGTATACATACAACCCCCCACATACAAACCCACATACAAACCCACATACAAACCCACATACATAAAGACAGCACAGATAAAAATAATCAAAACATAATAAAAATAAAGGTACAAAAAAGAAAGAAAAGGAACTTCAAGAAGAGACAAATCTGTTGTAAAAACATTAAGTAGCTTCGAGAAATAATAGATCTAGACCGAGATAGCTGTAGATAACAACCTATACCATCTCTGATACAGGTTGAGGTAGGGACAACGTTTCCATATAGTCCAAATAAGGTTGCCAAATCTTCAAAAAAGTGTCAAACCCATTTCTTAAACTATAAGTAATCTTCTCAAGAGGGACACAACTGTTCATTTCTGAGAACCATCTCGCAATGCCGAGGGGGGGGGTCAGACTTCCATGTTATTGCAATACACTTCCTAGCCACTCCAGGTGCCACCTCTATAAATTTAATTTTGTGTCTTCTTAGTTTTGCACTGATAGCAGTGAAGTCCTTCCGTGGACACTTAACGACACCACAGGAGAGGCAGAATTGGCAGGGCCACGGCGACACACCACCAACGAGGCTCCGAGCACTCACGTCAGAGTGAGACAGAGCAGAACGGATGGAAGACATAGGAGTGATTGTTGAAGAGAAGAGGAGAACCGGGTGGACATGGAGAGAGCCTCATACTGGGGCATCAGATCCTCCGGGCGCTGGGGCAGAGAGGGAGGTGATGGCCTCAGCGTCCCATGACATTGTGTTGGGTGGGTGAGTGGGTGGGTGCGTTAGAGTAGAGTAGAGTGCCTAAGGTGGGGGCCGTGTGCAACGTTCGTTCCGCAATGTTAACTGATTGAGGAGAGATTCATTCCCAGCATGCCTCTGGGACACGGACACATTGTTGTTGCTCATTGTGTTATTGTTTGCCTATGGGAATGTGCTGGGGGGATTATGTCTATTGTCATTGATTTATTTGTTTAATAATGTATGCCTGTATTTGGGGAGAAAAGTGTGAGTGGTAAGGGTAGTCTGAGGGAGCAGCTGCTCCCCTTCTGTGTTTCAAGTTTTGAGTGAGTTGGAGTTTTGTGTGCGCATTGCACAATTAAAACAATATTCAATAAAATGTTCCTATCATCAGCATGTGTCATTCCTTATTGAACCCACGGTTCATTATAATAGTAAATCCTTACATATGCCCTCCCTCTAAAAACACATGGCAGATAGCATATTCTACCAGACATGCTGTAGGATTCTAAGCCTAAAAGACTCTGGGTTGCCAAAGCCCATCAAATCCCTCAATTTCATGCCAGCAGTTTGATCTAAGATGTCTGCGCACAAAGGGTACATTAAATAGACATTGTAGCACCGAAATGATTTTGGTATTTTTTCCCCCTGGCTGGGTCTGTGGAACAAGTATACTTTTTGTCTCTAACAAAGTTCGTCCCGCCTGTTAAAGCTCTTCACAAAACAATTGATTGAACAAATGACTCTTTACTACATATATTTCGTCATCTTAATCTTAACAAGATGTAAGCTGTACTCTTAATTGCTATAGCAGTGCCGCAGTATGACACACAGGACAAATACAGGTAAGATAAGAGAGATAGCCTACAACTACCATTAAAGTGAGGATTAATAAAGCTAAATAATAATAAATAGGCAAACTTAATGTCTGATCTAGTAATCTGCACTTGGACTGAATGGGTTAGAGTAATGTATAAACTATTAATGAACATGAATATTAGTAGTTTATTCATTATTATCTGTTAATCTGATTAATAGATTTTGTACCATAGAGCCCCCTTGTGGCTGGGATTGAGAACAGCTTTAATGCTCGTTCTGTCATAATATGTGTGCATTGATCTTATTCATCTGTGTGACCACTACTGTGTAAAATAGGCGGGTAGTTAGTTGTCATCAGAAAATGCGTGCTGATGTCACTTGAAGTTTGAAGGGTCCTGTAAATAAACAATAACCACAAAATGGCCATTTATTTTATTGACCCAAATTTGCAGGCCTCACGATGGGTCCCCTATGATCACATTAGCATGAAATTTGTGCAGTTAATGCCCACCATGTTTTATCTATTTACTTCTTGCTGGAGGTACAGCAGCGCAGTTAATAAGAGCCAGCAAGCACAGTCTCAGTGTTCTGGTGGTTTTAGCCCTGACCATGAGCCATGTGCAGTCTCCTGTCAACTAACAAGACTTCTCTCTGTGTATGGAACCACTGCCACTCCCTCCCAGAGCTCTACACTGTTGGCTCACATCACACCGTAGAGAGGCTGGGGGGAGGGGGGGGGGACTGATTAGTCCAGACGAAACGCAGCCATCCAGCACCATGGATAACAGTCTGAGTAAGAGAGGCATGACATGCACCGCACACTGCAAGCCAAAAGAGTCATGTTAATAAGCCAGACAAAGTGGACCTCAGCGATGGATGGAAGGACAGGCTCCTACAAGAGGGTTCACTATCAGACGTGACCCGTGCACAAATGTCTGTGTCAGCTCTGTTAACTGAAAAGCCGGTGGAGCTGCTCTGTCTTCTAATACCCCCCCTTCCCCCCAAGCCTGCCCACCCCACCCCACCCCACTAATCGTAGATTTATGGAGCGTTGGTCATGCCCCATGTTACAGTGTGATAATGGCACACGATGGCTGGTTTGTGTAAAGCCTGCATACATATATATGCATGCCTGACCTGTGTGTGAATTACTGTACATCACATAGGTTATGGTTATGGTGTAAGAAGTGTAGCCACTGTTGTAGATGCTGTTGCAAGCCAATTATGCCCCTCTGTAATCTCTCAAGACAATTGGATGTTTAGCATCACTGCCCTAAACATGTAGTGTTGTTGTTAGTAATAAAGACAGAAGCACCCGGGAGGAAGTGGACTAAGCAATTAACATAATGTTCACACAATCAATATACTCGTCAGAGCTCATAAAGTTTTGTTTTCTTATTGTTCTTTCTCTTATTGTTGTGTTTTGTCGGCAACTTTATCATAATGCTGCCTTCGTGGACGAGTCTCGTAAAAAAACAAACACAAAAAAGATATGTTTATTCTTATTGTGTTAAATAAAGCTTATTATAGAATATTTTTATTTTGAAATGTGTGTACTGTAGTGTTAACGGTCTTTTGGGTCTTTTTAAAGATATGATGTCATAATATCCTGTAGGAAATATGAATGTTTAACAGCTGTACCACACTGGCGTTTTGGATGGATGGAGTGTTTGAAGAAATCATTTGCTGTTTCACAAGATTCTCTCTTTAGCCAAACATGACCTCCTTAAAGGCTGAAAAGAATGTTCTCTATTATTGTCAGGAATTCTTCATTCTTTCCTCAAAAAAACATGTCTGGTGAAATGGCTTACGTTTGGAGACGAGCAATCATTGGTTTCTGGTTTTCCAATCCAATAGCTTTCCAATTGATTTCCTCTATTACATACTGTGAGGGCCTCGTAAAATTTAATAGAGACTTTTAAGGTGTACTTTATTTCATCCACCATGTGCCTGTCAGATAGGATTGTAACGTTCCAGCAACGATCCACTGACTAGCCATTCAATAACTAAACTAATCCCGATAAATGGCAGAGATACAAATCATTATCTTCTTGTTTCCAAATATAGCGCTCTCTCTGAATGATATAAATTTCACTTGGGATTAGCAGAGAAGTTTTTAGTTACCTAATATATTACACAGTGTACAGAATGTCATCTCACTATACAAATAGATACAAAGGATTAGAGGGAGAGACAGCGAGAGAGAGAGAGGGGGACAGAGAGAGAGTAGATTTTCCATTAAATGAGTCACTGGAATGGTAACTTTGAACCTGGTAGAGTTAATGGCATAACGTTACCTCAGATAATTAGTCCCATCAGACTTCTTCCTGTTCCTGGCGATAACAATACTTTCCAGAGAGACTTTAAACAAGTTGCATGTGGGTTAAACACAACAGAAGACAAAACACACATTTGAATTTTGTAAGGTAATCCTATCTCTCTCTCTCTTGTTGGCCTTCAGTGAACATAAATTTCCACTTATCTCCTAGGACTCACTTAAATGTGAACCTACAGTATACTCCTTGTAATCCCATTTTATTTCTTTTTTTATACGTTTCTCTTTTAACCAGTGAAGCCCTATTTAAAAAATCAATCCATGTAGATCCTGAGAGCCGCATGGGAATTGCGTGGCTCCAATGTGGATCCAGGTCACAGTGGTCCAGGGTTCCGTGAGGAGTTACGGGTCTGTAACTGTAACTCTTAAAGTGCTTAATCTATAGCCCCCCCCCCCCTCTGTATAGCTTTCTCTTTTTTCTGTCTGAGAGCTGTACACCAAATCAAATTCCTACATTATGTGAACATACTTGGCCATTAAACGGATCCTGATTCTGACACCGTTTGTACATACAGTACATGCACAGCAAGCATCACAGCAAGGTTATTACCGTTTGTGGGGCAAAAGAGGAAGTGGCATGAAGTTTCTATTAAGAAGTATATATATATATATGTCACAGGGAAATTGGCATTCCAGGGAAATTGAAAAAGGAGCGCTCGTTTTTAGGCGCGGGGCTTTTCGAGACAGGGTTTTTTACGCGAGTCGCTCCTCCTCGCGAGGAGGAGGAGGAGGAGGAGGAGGAGGAGGAGAAGGCGCGAGGCGGGGCTTTGATGCGAGGCGGACCTGGCTTTTGTTGTTCCCCCCACATAGCAACCAGGAAGCTACGCTATAGGGGAACGCTGAACACGCGTTCACACGCACACGTGATATAGTTATTGTCCATGACGGAGGCGCGCCGACTTAGCAGAGCCAATTTCCCTGTAACATATATATCTCTGCTGTCCGGCCGGAACCAGCTAAATCCAAAATGGTAATTGTTCCAGAAATGAAAAACTAAATATAAATTTTTCAGAAAATGAAGAAAACCTTATATTTTTAAAACAAAGCAATACTGCCTCATCAAACTTGGTATTGTGACTTTATATATTATCAGATACTTGCATGTGTCATTATATTATCACCACTTTACCCAAATCCAGCTCAAGTGGAGTTATGAGTTTTGTCCAAACACAAATCCAGCGCAAGTGGAGTTAGGAGGTTTTGTCCATCATTGATAAGAACAGCTGGCAATGGATCTCAAAGCTCACAACACATCACAACGCATTGTGAGCTTGGAGATCAGCTATTTATGGTGAGCGCCATCCTCATATACTAAGTATAGATCAAGCTGAATTCTGTACTTAAACAACTTTTATTTTAACATGCATTGTAAACAACCATGGATCTAACTGTTACCACTGTTGTTCTTCTACAGTTGAGTGCAACAAACAATTCTGCCTCAATACTCAATCATGTATTTAACAAAAGCAATCATGGCACACCAACAATACATAAATGGCATATAAATACAAAATACATTCATGAAAAATAGAATCTGTAGCCTATCAAATCTGTAGCCTACTGCACTAACAATAGCAACCACAGTTGAATTTACCTATCATATACCTATCAACATTTTATTATCACACTGTTGTGTGTTGTGTGTTGCGTGTGTGTGGTGGGTGTTTCTTAGTGCTTTAGATTGTCATAAAAGCTGTGAAAGTCTTTTGGCATGATCTCCTTGAGCTCTTGGAGATGTTCGAAACAAACTCCTGCACACACTCATTCTCTGTCCATTAACATTTAAAAAGAAAACACGAGCAGATGACCTTTGTGAAGACACCCTTCTCCTCTTTACTGGGGTGACATCTATCAAACCTTGCACGTACATTCTCTTCTCTTCCCAGTTTATGTTCTCCCAAAAGCATTGAAAAATCTTCTCCCTGTCTGCCTCACCTTAACGTCCATATGTATATCATGCACAGTATAAGTATAACATGCACAGTATACATACATTGCTGCTATGCTCAGGCACCTTAGTTTTTTATTATCTCAGGTACTTTGTAAATATGTAGATAACTTGTCTGGCCTTCTGTTGCTCTCTTGTTTTTGATCTCCTTCCCACTTGCCCCCCACCCCTCTTCTTCTCCCCCCCCCCCCTCTTCTTTCTATGGAAATTAACGTTGCGATGGGAACGATGTACAAAAACGAATTTCACCCACTTCTTTACCTTGTAAACCTGTGATGTGACAATAAAACTGATTCTGATTCTGATTCTGATTCATACAGAGCAGAGCTTCTCTGAGAGCCTGAGAGGAGGGGGGAGTTGTTTGTTTTTGACGGACAGTTTGAGGGTCCAATGGAGTTAGGAGTTTTCGTCAGAGGCGCTTTTTAATACTTTTCATATGTTATTATTAAAAAAAAAATTACACAGATGTAGAGGGGGTTCAATAGCGTTGATTTATGAAAAAAAAAAAAAAATGAAAATGGAGTTAGCTGGTCCCGGTTGGACACCGACGAATATATATTTACTTTGTTTTTTTGGGGGGAGAGAGATACGGGGAGTGACACGCAGCAAAGGTTGTCAGGCTCGGGATTCAAACCTGGGTTAGATCTACTGTATATGTGGTGTGCGTCTTAGCCACTAGGGCTAGGCCATCAGCGCACCAGAAGTATATTAAAACTGTAAATGTAAAGAAGATGCAAACCGCTCCGCTCATGATTGAGAGCACAAGGAGCTCGTTAACACCTACCTCATGTACATGTACCTCACGTAATCCAACGAAGATGTGACGAACGCTCTCTGACTGATGCTTGTGTTAAGATGTATTTTTAAAAAGTGTAAATGCAAACAAGTTGTTGCTGCAAAACATTCTGTTCTTGATTGAGAACAGAAGGAGCTCGTTAACACCTACCTCATCATGTATTGTGCCTCACATAAATCAATTAAAATGTGATGACTGCTGTCTGATTGCCTACCAAGGATGGAGTTTCGTTTCCCCCTGAAACTGTCATAGGCCTTTTTTTTCTCAAGCCTTTTTTATGTTCCTCCACAAGTCGGTCTGTTGTAATCAGCTCTGCTGCCTAATGCATTAATTGAGTCAAGACCTTTAAATATTGCTCCAGCTCTGTCTTGGCTCTATATTTGGAGCAATATGGAGGATTTGATGGACCAGTCCTTCTGGAGCAATGCTGAGAACAAAAATGTGTCTTTATACAGATACAAATGTAGATATTGTACTCCCACAGGCTGGTCAAAACTCACAGTGTTATATAGTAATCTTTACCATGTCCTCTGAGGAACTTGATGAGGGAGTTTATCGTTTGTGGTGATATTTTGTTAATTTTGGACTCTGCTATGGTCTCTTATATTGACTCGTTTTGCTTCTTCTCTGTATCCCACCGGGAGGATGAACCCTAACCATGACTGCATGATCTTATCTCTAGCGCGACCCTCAGGCCATATAATATACAGTAAAAGGCAGATTGCATGATGAACTACTTTTATTTTGGTGGCTGCATGGCTTTATCTCTCTTTTAAACAAATGCTGTAGTTTACAACACTAGTTCCCAACGTCTGGCCAGGGGACCACCAGGGGTCCAAATGGTCCGTTGC
Organism: Gymnoscopelus braueri; assembly: GCF_963280865.1. NCBI lineage: Eukaryota > Metazoa > Chordata > Actinopteri > Myctophiformes > Myctophidae > Gymnoscopelus > Gymnoscopelus braueri. The sequence goes on from NC_137606.1 coordinate 8,303,632, forward strand.
GGGTTGGTAACTCTGACAGTGTACAAGTCCATTGGTTCCATTTGCACACACTTAGAGTTAAATGAACACTGAGGATTTTACGGTGTGGATTGGGGGTCCCAAAGATGACAAATTGTGACAAATGGGGGTCCGTGGCCTAAATGCATAACAGGATCTTTGAAATGAAAAAGATTGAGAAGCAATGGTTTACAATATATTTTAATCCTTCAATAAATACACATTATATATTCCCCACCCTACTGTATTCTGGCATTAATAACTTATAGACTCTTGCTGTTGTTTTTAGGCATCCAATTTATGAACCCTGCTCCAAATTACAGAATTATGACCTTGTACGACTTTTAACCCTGTTTATGCCTATGTTTTTTAGGGATCTCAAAGATGCTGTGTCTCACATGAAAACATCCTCTAGCCCCGGTAATGCCGTTGAAATGTCCTCTGGGCGTGTTGGGAGTCGTTGACCCTTATTTGCTACCCATTTTTAATAGCTCCCTATCTTCTGGATCTGCTCCTGATTATTTTACGATTGCTTGTGTTCAGCCTCTTCTCAGAAAAGCCGGTCTTGAACGATCCCATTTGTAACAATTACAGGACAATTTCTAAAACAATCATTAAAACGGACAGTCTCATTAAAACGTCTGGCAGCCATGAAAGACGATCATTTGAAAAGTTTCAGTTGGGGTTTCGACATCACCACAGTACTGTAGATTGCACTTAGTAGGGTCACAAAATGATGTTTTAATGAATGTGGACTCTAGTGGTGACTTCCATACTTGGACTTGAGTACAGCATTGATTTGACTGCATCGATCACAATGTACTTATCAGTAGATTACAGTAGTGTTTTTTTTTGTGTATAACTTGGGGAGTGCCCCAGGGTTAAATTTTGGGATATTTTCTTTGTATATGCTTATCCTTGGCGTCATTATACAACGTATGTCATTGTTATACAGACAATGCAAACAATTATGATCTGGTGAATCCCAACAACCTTACAAACTAGTCCTGTTAAAGCTAAACTGTCTAGCTTGCAGATATTAAAGACTGGATGTCAAGTCAGTTGAACTCTGACGAAACTGAAATAATTCTCATAATTGGCCCAGATCACTTACATTCTCATATTCAGTTTATCTATCCAACGATGTCAAGTCCGTTGCCAAGAACCTAGCTCTTATTTGATCCCAGCCTATACTGTGAAAACCAATTTGGCAAACTTGTTTAGACTTTTTTTTTTTTTTATCACCTCAGGAATGTCATCATACTTTTCACGCTTTGACTATTATTGCAATGGTGTTGTCTTAACACTCAATAGTCTCCAAATTGTAGAGAAGTTACTCTGCCTAAGGCCTAAGGAGTAGGCTTTATACTGTATGTATATCTTTTTTTAACTTAATTTTGAAATGTTATTTGATTGCCTTAATGTTTTTATTTCTCACTGTGCTTTGTCATGTTTTTTTCTGTTGCCGATTTTATTAGATTTTTCTCTTCTGTAAGGCACTTTGTTTTATTATCATTATTATAGCAGTTTTAATTAACCACTTAAACCCTACACGTTGACCTGTGTTACCCCAGGGGTCTGTACTTGGTCCCCTCCCCTTTCCCTCTACGGTCAAAATAGCCGATGTACAAGCTTGCGATGCGTTGTGTGAGCTTGTACATCGGCTATTTCACAGAATGTTCGCTTATGACATGCCCAGAATAGGGGCGCTAGGGGTCATGTGGTTTTTGAAGTGTTGTCACAGAAATAAATGCATCATAATCCGTTCTTTTTGTTTTCCATATTAAAGCTGCTTTATTAGATGAGTTAAACTGCACATATTTAAACTAGTTGCAGGAATCCATGATGCGCCTCATGCTCATGAACCTCATGCCGCTGTCCATGCCCATGTTCATGAAGTTCCTGTACTCGCCGGGCCTCATGTACATCATCTTGCCTCTGTAGTTGGCCTGCTCGTACATCAGCCAGTGGCCGTCCATCACGTTGCAGGACATGCAGTTGTTCATCTGGTAACGGTCCATGATGTTCTCACAGTCGTCCATCATCTCGTGCATCTGTCCACCAAAGTTCTCCCTCTCGTAGATCTTCATCCTGTAGTTGCCCCTGTGCATGGGGATCATACGGCAGGACCTGATGGAGTCCCTCATGCCCATCATGCTCTGGTAGTCGGAGTACTCGCCCCTCCTCATGAAGTACTGGTTGCCCATGTAGTTGGTGCGGTCGTACACCATGAAGCAGCCCCTCTCCACCCTGCAGGACTGGCACCTGTTCATGTGGGAAGACATGTCAGAGCAGTCGCTCATGCACTCGTAGGAGCGGCCCTGGAAGTTCTTCTCCTCGTAGAAGGTGATCTTGTTCATCATGTTCATGCCGGAAGACATCTTTGTGTGGGAGTTGTTTCAGCTGCTGTTGCTGCTGCTACTGTTGCTGTTACTGTGGCTGTGGGTGAACTGACTTCCTACGTGACTGAAGCCTTCCTTTTGTACATTACCTGACCAGCAGAGACTGCTTTGTGTGCCAGGCAGCTCCCCTGACACAGCAATATTCCATAGAAGAGCATAGAGCACTGAGGTTGTTCAGCGTTTCCACCTCAAAACCCTTGGAAAGGATTTTTCTCTGACGGCACAAAGCCTTTACCGTTGCGACAATACAGACAACAAGAGGCTGAAAGGGTTAACAATGACTAGGGGTAGACAATGACCTAGCTGAAAGGCTGTTCTGTCTACTCTGTCTCCCTAGGAGACAGAGTATGGGATACCCCAAGGAAGCATTTTAGGACACTCCACAAACACTCCTTGGATGCCAGAGCAGAACCTCTGCCCCAATTTCTTCACATCGGCCTGTGATAGCGCCACCAGGAGGCCGATTTTTGCACAAAAAAATTTATATTACTCCTACATATTTTGTCCAAACATCAAGCAAATCGGTACACATTATGTCTATCCTCATGTGATCAAGACGGATCTGTCCGATGTTTTGTAGTACATCCTGAATGGATAAGATTGCCATCTAAAGTTTACAGGAGTGGCTTGTTTTGAAGAAAATGCTTCGGAACATTGCTGGCCCACAATAACCTTAATGAAGGAAAAAGAGAGATTCTCCTCCCTGGCCCCAAATCTGAGAGGGACAAATTACACTCAATGCTTGGATCTCTGGCTAGACAGGTAGAAACGGGACCGTACCTATGTTCCCCAGGTTCTATGTTCCCCGCAAAAAAGGTTCTATGTTCCCCACTTACCAAAAAAGGTTCTAGGTTCCCTGGGTTCTATGTTCCCCTTTTACCTAAAAAAAGGTTCTATGTTCCCCGTTTACCCCAAAAAGGTTCTATGTTCCCCATTAACAAAAAAAAGGTTCTATGTTCCCCGCTCACCCAAAAATGCAGGAAACATACATTTCTAATTTCCAATTATTAATAACATCTCTGAACACACACAACCGAACATAATGGGGAGAAATTACTATCAGAAACTTGCCCGCCCCTTTCCCCTGGTGGCCATCTTGGTGATATAGAGCACCTTGTAGCAACTCATAATGTAATAACGGCGTAATAACAGTTCATAATATAATAAACTAAATGTCATAAAAGCTCATAATGTAATAAAATCATGAGCGATAGCGTAATAACAGGTTTTTGCATAATATAATAACGTAATAATTTGTTACATTTTTTTAATATAATTGTTTTTGGCTTTATCTGCCTTTTATTAGATAGTATACAGTAGTCTGAGAGGAAATGGGGAGAGAGAGATGGAAGTGACACGCAGCAAAGTCCGTCGGGATCGGGAGTCGAACCCGCGACACGCTGTGCCCGGACCGCCACGCCAGCCGTCCGGGCCATAACTGGTCAAATTGTTGAGAAAAGTGTTACATCTTATAATCAGTATCAGTATCATGGTCAGTGTCATGGTCAGCATCATGCTCAGTTTCATGGCAAGTGTCAGTATCATGTTAGTATCATGGTCAGTATCATGGTCAGTACCATGTCAGTATCATGTCAGTACCATGTCAATATCATGTCAGTATCATGGTAGTATCATGGTAGTATCATGGTCAGTATCATGGTCAGTATCATGTTAGTATCATGGTCAGTATCATGGTCAGTATCATGGTCAGTATCATGTCAATATCATGTCAGTATCATGGTAGTATCATGGTAGTATCGTGGTCAGTACATGGTCAGTATCATGGTCAGTATCATGGTCAGTATCATGTTAGTATCATGGTCAGTATCATGGTCAGTATCATGTCAATATCATGTCAGTATCATGGTAGTATCATGGTAGTATCATGGTCAGTATCATGGTCAGTATCATGTCAGTATCATGCCCATATCATGACAGTATCAACTTTTTAAACATCATATAAACACCATAAAAGGCCTACACCAAAACGTAGGGGGGAAAAAAACAACCTTGTCAGACAAGAGGAAATGCCTGTCAAAAAGGCAAGGGGGTTGGGGGATATAGCCAATAAAAAAACATGCATCATTAAAAACAACAACAACAACAAAAGCAAAACAACACCAGAACTACACTAAAATTGAAGAAATTCCAGATATGCCTACAGTATCAAATTTGGCAAAATCAAAAATGTACACGGTATAGCCCATGTAAATGATACGGCTGACAGCCCTCCAGTATGAAGGCAGATCTCTGTGGCCCTGATTGTATTGCGGTTAAACATGAGGTATCATGTCAGTATCATGTCAGTATCATGGTCAGTAACATGTCAGTATCATTGTCAGTATCATTGTCAGTATCATTGTCAGTATCATGTCAGTATCATGTCAGTATCGTGTTCAGTAACATGTCAGTATCATGGTCAGTATCATGTCAGTATCATGTGTCATGTCAGTATCATGGTCAGTATCATGGTCAGTATCATGTCAGTATCATGTCAGTATCATGGTCATATGGAAAGGCATGGCGAGAGAGTATGTTTTACCCCCTGTCCGTCCGTTCGTCCGTCCGTCCGTGTGTGTGTCCTGTCCGTGTGTTACCAGCTAATCTCCGGCACCATTGGCCCGCTTGCTGCGAAACTGTGCACACACACTCCCTCGATACCAATTCAGAACCTCTGCCCCAAATTTTTCACATGGGCCTGTTATAGCGCCACCAGGAGGCCAATTTGTGCAAAACCAATTTTTTGACATTACTCCTACAGATTTTATCCAAACGTCATGCAAATCGGTACACAGTATCTCTATAGTCATGTGATCAACCCGGATCTGTCCGATTTCCCATATTCCATCCTGATTGGCTAAGGTTGGCTTCCAAAGTTTGCAGGATTGGTCCGTTTTGAACAAAATGCCTCGAATCATGAACGCAGCTTGCAATTTCCGTGAAATTTCACACGCACTTTCCCACTAGGCCGAGGAAGAAATGCCACCCATTTCACATTGGCCTGTTATAGCGCCACCAGCAGGTCTAATTTAGCAAAACACATTTTTGGAACAAAATGCCACAAATCATAAATGCAGTGTCCGATTGCCGTGAAAGGCCTAGGAAGAAATGGCACCCTTTTCACATTGGCCTATTATACCGCCACCAGGAGGCCACAATAACGTACCTGACCTGTCGTAGACCTGTGCTCCGAGGAGCACTTTTTCTAGTAACTTTTTTAATATGCTTTATAAATTAAGCACTTTGAAACTGAAGATGATGGCCAATGTTGATGATAGTAAAAATGATAATAATATCGTATCGATATTGTGAGCCCAATATCGTGTATCGTATCATATGTACCGTGAAATTAATGTATCGTGACACCCCTAAATAGATTTTGAGTCATGTCAAAGAAGTTTTCAAAACATGATATTTTGACACTTTAAAAACTGAAAAATTACAAATAACTAATGGGTATAAATAGATGTATTTAAACCTTTTTAAATGTCTCACCATTTCCTGCATTTTTGGGTAGCGGGGAACATAGAACCTTTTTTTGGTTGAGTGGGGAACATAGAACCTTTTTTAAAACCTTTTTTGGTTGAGTGGGGAACATAGAACCTTTTTTTGGATGAGTGGGGAACATAGAACCCTTTTTTGGTTGAGAGGGGAACATAGAACCCGGGGAACATAGAACCTTTTTTTGGGGGGGAGGGGAATATAGAACCTGGGGAACATAGGTACAGTCCCGTAGAAACAGGTCACACACCTGAATGTAATCTTAGACTCTGACTTAAATGTTATTTCTCCTTGTAACAAGGTCACAAGAACAGCATTTCTTCACTTAAGAAACATGGCTAAAGTGAGACCTCTTTTAAAAATCTGGAAGATGCAGAAGTGCTTATCCTTATCCATGCTTTTATTACAAGCCGGCTAGAGTATTGCAACTCCTCTTTGACACATTCCCTTGCAGGTATTAATTAATTAATTATGTAGTTTCTGCCTGGGTTTTTTACCTTATATTGACGATCTTTGCAGAGCCACGGGAGCCGTGATGTGTGCGTGCACGTAAACAAAGCATGACCGGGGGATGGGGGAGGGTCTGATCTGATTCAGAGAAAAAAAATTGTAACCGCAATCGGCCATTTTGTCCCGGTCGGCTGTTGTATAACAGCCGTTTTCACAAAAAAAAAAAAGAGAGAAAGGAGTGTTTTTCTAAAACTGATAAAGAAGGAGTGGACGAGAGTGTCATTTTTTTGGATGACGTCACATTCGTCATTTCCTTCTTTCAGGGTCCTAAGTTGTGTTAGAGCGCCCTCTTGTGGAACTTTCCAAAAAAAAATATTTAAAGACGGAGATCTCCGCTAATGGCGGTGAACGGGTGGATTTGAAATGACGGAGATCTCCGTCAATGGCAGGGAATGTAACAGGACTACCAAAAATATCTAAGAGAAAGAAATTTACAGGCAATCCAGACTGCGGCAGCTAGAATCTTAACAAATACCAGATGAAGAGATCACATTATGGCCAGACCGGACCAATGTAACTAGTTGCAACTGCCATTCAGAATCAGAATCAGTTTTATTGTCACATCACAGGTTTACAAGGTAAAAAAGTGGGTGAAATTCTTTTTTGTACATCGTTCCCATCGCAACGTTAGTTTCCATAGAAAGAAGAGGGGGGGGAGAAGAAGAGGGTGGGGGGCAAGTGGGAAGGAGATCAAAACAAGAGAGCAACAGAAGGCCAGACAAGTTATCTACATATTTACAAATTACCTGAGATAATAAAAAACTAAAAAAATCATAAATGGGGATAATGGTTGCAAGGAGTTGCATTGGTGTGGACTGGTCTTAAGTCCAGTCCTAGCAACACTGCCCTGACTACCTGTATCTTTTAGAATAGACTTTAAAGCACTTTTATTTGTTTACAAAGCACTTAATAACTTGGCACCTTCATATATTAAGGATTCTATAAAGTGTTATGTTCCAACCAGAACACTCGGGTCCTCCTCCGCTCTCGTACTAGATGTTCCCAAAGCACTTCATAAAAACACTGGTTAGGCCGCCTTCTGGGTCTATGGTCCTAAGTTGTGGAATACACTACCACTGGAACTTAAAATGGCCAGCTCTAGGGTTTTTAAGAGTAAGCTGAAGTCCTTTTCTTTCTATATGGCATTTAAATAAATTAATCTTATGTTCACGTCCTACGTTTTTTTTTAATTATTTTCCATTTGATTAATTTGTATTATTTTGCCCTACTTTGACTTGCTCTTCTAGCTTTAACTATACTGTTTAGTTATGTCTGTTTTTGCCAATTGTGTTTTTTAATCTGGCATCCTACTATTTATTATCTAAATTGAAGCAATTTGGCTACATTTTATGTATTCTTTATACGGATCCCCATTAGCTTCCACTGCCGTGGAGTCGCGGACACTAGTCTTCCTGAGGTCCTCATGAAACATCACAACACAAAACAACATACAATATTCATACAAACAACAACTGACACTTGTCAGTCTAAATCTAAGTTACACTATTAAAATGCCAATGATAATTAGATAATATAGGAACATAGGTTAAACATCATGTACACAAACATATTGATCATTCAACCTGTGTGGTCTCCCTCATTAATATTTGAGATATTTTTTTGTGAAGTATTTGCTATGAAAGGTGCGATACAAATAAAGATATTATTGGTATTTAGCATGGCTCATGACAGAAGGGAAAACTTTAGTCATGTGAACTTGAAAGTGTAGAGAGGACGCCTGGTAAACAGAAGGTCACAGGTTTGATTCCAGGCCGGCTAAACCGACTGGCCAGGAATAGTGATGAAAAGCTATAGCCTGATTAGAACTTCAATTGGTTTCTGTTGTGTAGATGAAGCAGAAAATTTGGCAAACTTTTCTCTTGATAACTGATTTTTGAACAAGAGTTTGAAATCTGCCCTTATACAGTAAGCAACATAATAAAGAATAAATCCCTCAGAACTCTGCTCAGCTGTTTCCAATGCTGATTTGTCAATTGCATGATCTTCTTTCTCTCAAGTTCAGTTTATTATGTTTTTATGGCTTATTGTGCATGTTGTATATTGCATCGCTTGGTCCCTGTGTTGCTGCTTGCGGCTATATTTATTATTATTATTATAATAAATCAGTTTTGATTAACCACTTAAACCCTGTGCCTATATACTTCGTTGACCGGTGTTCCCCCAGGGGTTTGGACTTGTTCCCCTCCCCTTCGGTCAAAATAGCGATGTACAAGCTTGCAACACGTTGTGAGCTTGTAGATCGTCTGTTTTCACAGAATGTTTTCCTATATGACATGCCCAGAATAGGGGCACTAGGGATCATGTGGTTTGTGAAGTGTGATATATAAATAAATGCATCATAATCCGTCCTTTTTTGTTTCCACATTAAAACAACTTTATTCAGATGAGTTCATCTCCTGATATTTAAACTAGTAGAAGGAATCCATGATGCGCCTCATGCTCATGAACCTCATGCCGCTGTCCATGCCCATGTTCATGAAGTTCCTGTACTCGCCGGGCCTCATGTACATCATCTTGCCTCTGTAGTTGGCCTGCTCGTACATCAGCCAGTGGCCGTCCATCACGTTGCAGGACATGCAGTTGTTCATCTGGTAACGGTCCATGATGTTCTCACAGTCGTCCATCATCTCGTGCATCTGTCCACCGAAGTTCTCCCTCTCGTAGATCTTCATCCTGTAGTTGCCCCTGTGCATGGGGATCATACGGCAGGACCTGATGGAGTCCCTCATGCCCATCATGCTCTGGTAGTCGGAGTACTCGCCCCTCCTCATGAAGTACTGGTTGCCCATGTAGTTGGTGCGGTCGTACACCATGAAGCAGCCCTTCTCCACCCTGCAGGACTGGCACCTGTTCATGTGGGAGGACATGTCAGAGCAGTCGCTCATGCACTCGTAGGAGCGGCCCTGGAAGTTCTTCTCCTCGTAGAAGGTGATCTTGTTCATCATGTTCATGCCGGAAGACATCTTTGTGTGGGAGTTGTTTCAGCTGCTGTTGCTGCCGCTGTTGTTGCTGCTGCTGTGGCTGTGGGTGAACTGACTTCCTACATGGCTGAAGCCTTCCTTTTGTACATTACCTGACCAGCAGAGGCTGCTTTGTGTGCCAGGCAGCTCCCCTGACACAGCAACACTCCATAAAAGAGCATAGAGCTGAGCTGAGGTTGTTCAGTGTTTCCACCTCAAAAAACCTTGGAAAGGCTTTTTCTCTGACGGCACAAAGCCTTTACCATTATGACAATACAGACAAGAGGCTGAATGGGTTAACAATGACTAGGGGGTCCACAATGACCTAGCTGAAAGACCGTTCTGTCTCCCTAGGTGATCTTGTATCAGATCCAGTTGAGACAGAGTATGGGATACCCCCATTTTAGAACCCATTCTCTTCTCATTGTCTCCACCAGATCGAAGGCGTGGCCAAGACTATGTTTTGCCCTCCGTCCGTCCGTCCGCGTGTCTTACCTTCCGTCTGTGAACAGCTAATCTCCGGCACCATTGGCCTGATCGACGTGAAACTGTACACACACACTTCCTGGATGCTAGAGCAGATTCTCTGCTTTTTAAAACAAATATTACTCCTAGAGCTTTTGTCCAAATCGGTACACAGTATCTCTTTAGTCATGTGATCAAGACGGATATGTCAGATTTTTCATATTTCATCCTGATTGCCTAACATTGGCGTCCAAAGTTTGCATGAGTGGTCCGTTTCGAACAAAAGCCCTCAAATCATGAACAAATCATGAATGCCATTGCTGTGAAACTTTGCACGCACATTCTCACTAGACCAAGGAAAAACCTATGCTTTGCATTTTTCTCATCAGCGTTTTATAGCGCCACTAGGAGGCCTACTTTTGCAAAACCCATTTCTTTATATTACAGATTTTGTCCAAACATCACGCAAATCGGTACGGATCTTTCTGATTTTTCATATTCCATCTATTGGTCCTGACAACACTTCACTGACTACCTGTATCTTTTAGAATAGATTTAAAGCACTTTTATTTAATTACAAAGCACTTAATAACTTGACACCTATATTAAGGATTCTATAAAGTGTTATGTTCCAACCAGTACCAACACTCGGGTCCTCCTCCGCTCTCATACTAGATGTTCCCAAAGCACTTCATAAAAACACTGGTGAGGCCGCCTTCTGAGTCCATGGCCCTACAGTAAGTTTTGGAATACACTACCACTGGAACTTAAAATGACCAGCTCTCTTAGGGTTTTTAAGAGTAAGCTGAAGTCCTATTCTTTCAATATGGCATTTAATTAAATTAATCTTATGTTCTCATCCTACCGTATTATTTTCCTTTAAATTCATTTGTATTATTTTGCCTACTTTGACTGGCTCTTCTAGCTTTAACTATACTGTTTATTTATGTTTCTGTTTGCCAATTGTGTATTTTTTTCTGGCATCCTACTATTTATTATCTAAATTGAAGCACTTTGAGCTACATTTTATGTATTCTTTATTCTTTATTCGGATCCCCATTAGCTTCCGCTGCCTCGGACACTAGTCTTCCTGGGATCCACATAAAACATCACAACACAAAACAACATACAATATTCATACAAACAACAACTGACACTCGTCACTCGTCAATTGCTAAATCTAAGTTACACTGTTAAAATGCCTATGATAATTAGATAATATAGGAACATAGGTTAAACATCATGTACAAAAACATATTGATCATTTCAATTGTGTGGTCTCTCTCATTAATATTTATTTAAGATATTTTTGAATAAGTATTTGCTATGAAATATATACAGTACAATATATATATATACAGTACAATGGCTATTTGAAAATAGCCGATCTACAAGCTCACAACATGTCACTAATGTGACGTGTTTTGAGCATGTAGATCTGCTACTTTAAAATGAAAAAAAAAATGTCATTCTTGAAACATTATAACTATCTTGTATGGGGGGTCCCTGGCACAAAATATTTTTCAGATGGGGGTACGCAGTCAAATACATATTCATTTAGGGGTCCTTGAGTGAGTTGAGCTATGCAAAACAGACATCATAATTTTGTCTGCCTTTCATTATTTTCAAGTAAAAAAATAAAACCTAATGGCCTTCTGTCATTGCTAAGTAAACTGCTAATGCTAAACTCCGGTTTATTTATGTGGCTTTACTCTCCTTAAAGGGATTTAAAATGTTGTACAAGTGTTGTTCCTATCAGCTTCTATGGAATACTACTACTTTTGTCTGAGAAGCTGGTTTGCTGGCAACGTTTCAAACTAATTTTACAAGGAGTGCAATGGACTTCTCATCAAGTAGGATAAACATTGAATTGTCATTATGAAAGTTTCTTGAAATTTGACAGAGCAGGTTAATTTAGGCTACAGTCACTATATAAGTCTGATGTATTATTACATTATTGCGCAAGGGAAGAGAGTGTATCTTCTGCTGCACTCTGCACAGAGCTGGGTGCAGCCAGCATACACGCACACACGCACACGCACACACACACACACACACACACACACACACACACACACACACACACACACACACACACACACACACACACACACACACACCGGAGCACTGTTTTTTCACGGCACACCACGATTTGTTTTGCTTCTGTGTGTGAACGTGAACGAACGGGTGAGGCGATGACTTCATAAACTTTATGTGGAACTAGAAAAAGTGCTCCTCGGAGCACAGGTCTCCACCAGGTCAGGTAGGTTATTGTGGCCTCCTAGTGGCGCTATAATAGGCCATTGTGAAAATGGTGCCCGTTTCTTCTTAGGCCTTTCACGACAATCGGACACTGTATTCATGATTTGAGGCATTTTGTTCCAAAAATTTGTTTTGCTAGATTAGACCTGCTGGTGGCGCTATAACAGGCCAATGTTAAAAGGGTGGCATTTCTTCCTCAGCCTAGTGGGAATGTGCGTGTAAAATTTCACGGAAATCGCAAGCTGAGTGCATAATTTGAGGCATTTCGTTCAAAACGGACCAATCCTGCAAACTTTAGAAGCCAACCTTAGCCAATGAGGATGGAATATGGGAAATTGGACAGATCCGTGTTCATCACATGGCTATAGAGATACTGTATACCGATTTGCATGACGTTTGGATCAAATCTGTAGGAGTAATATAAAGAAATTGGTTTTGCACAAATCGGCCTCCTGGTGGCGCTATAACAGGCCCATGTGAAAATTTGGGGCAGAGGTTCTGAATTGGCATCCAGGGAGTGTGTGTGCACAGTTTCGCAGCGACCGGGCCAACGGTTCCAGAGATTAGCTCCGGACAGATGGACACACGGACGGACGGACGGACGGACAGGGGGTAAAACATACTCTCTCGCCATGCCTTTCGGCCTGGCGGAGACAAAAATGCGGGGATTGTGAAATTAAGCGAGCCCCGCATATTTCGCGCCATTTGGCTGTTTATGGAGGGTCTAGCTTATTGCGCATATTGTGTTTTACATATTATATATTGCATTGCTTGGCCCCTGTATTGCTGCTTGCAGCTATATTTATAATTATTATTATGATTATTATATCAGTTTTAATTAACCACTTAAACCCTGTAAAATACTTTGTTGACCAGTGTTCCCCCAGGGGTCTGGACTTGGTCCCGTCCCTTTTCCCTCTACACCAATCCTCTTGTGTATATATAATAGCCGATGTACAAGCTTGCAACACGTTGTGAGCTTGTAGATCGTCTGTTTTCACAGAAATCATGTGTTTTTTGAAGTGTGATATATATATATATATATATATATATATATATATATATATATATATATATATTCTGCTCAGCTGTTTAGAATGCTCATTTGTTAATTGCATGGCCTCCTTTCTCTGAAGTTCAATCAATTCTATTTCTATGGCTTACTGTTTATATTGCATTCCTTGGCCCCTGTGTTGCTGCTAGCAGCTATATGTATTATTAATATTAAAGCAGTTTTAATTGATCACTTAAACCCTACAGTATATACTTCATTGACCGGTGATCCCCCAGGGGTCTGTACTTGGTGTCTCTACACCAAATCTCTTGGGTCAAAATAGCCGAGGTACCAGCTTGCGTGAGCTTGTCGATTGGCTATATTCACAGAATGTTCGTGTATGACATGCCCAGAATAGGGGCGCTAGGGGTCATGTGTTTTTTAAAGTGTGATAAATGTTGTCACAAAAATAAATGCATCATAATCCGTTCTTTTTGTTTTCCACATTAAAACAACTTTATTCAGATGAGTTCATCTACTGATATTTAAACTAGTAGAAGGAATCCATGATGCGCCTCATGCTCATGAACCTCATGCCGCTGTCCATGCCCATGTTCATGAAGTTCCTGTACTCGCCGGGCCTCATGTACATCATCCTGCCTCTGTAGTTGGCCTGCTCGTACATCAGCCAGTGGCCGTCCATCACGTTGCAGGACATGCAGTTGTTCATCTGGTAACGGTCCATGATGTTCTCACAGTCGTCCATCATCTCGTGCATCTGTCCACCGAAGTTCTCCCTCTCGTAGATCCTCATCCTGTAGTTGCCCCTGTGCATGGGGATCATACGGCAGGACTTGATGGAGTCCCTCATGCCCATCATGCTCTGGTAGTCGGAGTACTCGCCCCTCCTCATGAAGTACTGGTTGCCCATGTAGTTGGTGCGGTCGTACACCATGAAGCAGCCCCTCTCCACCCTGCAGGACTGGCACCTGTTCATGTGGGAGGACATGTCAGAGCAGTCGCTCATGCACTCGTAGGAGCGGCCCTGGAAGTTCTTCTCCTCGTAGAAGGTGATCTTGCTCATGTTCATGCCGGAAGACATCTTTGTGTGGGAGTTGTTTCAGCTGCTGTTGCTGCTGCCGCTGTTGCTGCTGCTGTGGCTGTGGGTGAACTGACTTCCTACCTGGCTGAAGCCTTCCTTTTGTACATTACCTGACCAGCAGAGGCTGCTTTGTGTGCCAGGCAGCACCCCTGACACAGCAATATTCCATAGAAGAGCATAGAGCTGAGCTGAGGTTGTTCAGTGTTTCCACCTCAAAAAAACCTTGGAAAGGCTGTTTCTCTGACGGCACAAAGCCTTTACCATTATGACAATACAGACAAGAGGCTGAATGGGTTAACAATGACTAGGGGGTAGACAATGACCTAGCTGAAAAACAGTTCTGTCTCCATAGGTGATCTTGTATCAGATCCAGTTGAGACAGAGTATGGGATACCCCAAGGAAGCATTTTAGGACCCATTCTCTTCTCATTGTCTCAGCCAGATCGAAGGGGTGGCCAAGACTATGTTTTGCCCCCTGTCCGTCCATCCGTCCGTACTTCCTCTGCCCCACATTTTTCACATTGGCCTATTACAGCGCCACCAGGAGGCCGATTTTTGCACATTTACTCTTACAGCTTGTGTCCAAACATCACGCAAATCGATACACAGTATCTCTATAGTCATGTTATCAAGACGGATTTTCATATTCCATCCTGATTGCCTAACATTGGCTTCCAAAGTTTGCAGGAGTGGTCCGTTTTGAACAAAATGCCTCAAATCAGCCTCATGGTGACGCTATAACAGGCCGATTTGCGTTTTTACCTGTAACTGCACCGATCGGCGTGTAACTTTGCATGCACACTCCCTAGAGGCCAAGGAAAAACCTCTGCTCTCCATTTTTCACATCAGCGTTTTATAGCGCCACCAGGAGGCCGACTTTTGCACACAAAAAAAATATATATTACAGATTTTGTCCAAACATTACGCAAATCTGTACACATAATCTCTATAGTCATGTGATCAAGACTAACCTAACCCTAACCCTAAACCTAACCCCTAAACCTAACCATAAACCAAAACGTTGCAATGGAACGAAAATGTAAAAATGAACGTTTTTGTGGTCCAGAAACTTTGTATGACAACGTTTTCTCTGGCGATAGGGTTGACCTGACATGGCGGAGACCTTTGCTCTAAGGAGCACTTTATCAAGCTCTAAATGTTGCCACTTGGTCACATCATCAGATGCCATAATGTCAACTATCATTGCTGCGCAGATGATACACAGTTGCACATATCCGTCTCACCAGACGACGCAAATGCTCTGAATGGTCTCACTTCTTGTCTCAATGACATTTATCTTTGGATGTGCAATAACTTTTTTAAATGTTATGAAGGAAAAACAGAGATTCTCCTTCCTGGCCCCAAATCTGAGAGAGACAAATTACACTCAATGCTTGGATCTCTGGCTAGACAGATTACAACAGATAGTCCAGGGGCCAACACTGATATTTTCACTAATTGGTACCACCTAAGGTGACCGTAAAGTTTTTGTATTTTTGTCTTCCTACTATTCTCTAGTTTATATTTTGGTATGATAACCCTTCCAATCTTGTAGCTTAATGGCTGTTATCACTACCTACCCCTATAGGAAAATGTAATGTATGTGAATCATTCATATGACTTCTAGACAATACTTTTTGGAAAGCAATGGTCTTATAAACAGTTGGCCTACGGTGATTCTACCAGTAGAATCCATTTCTGCTGAGGAAATGTTGGTATTGTGCATATTTAAAGAGATAATTTGCATAAATGAACACATTTGTGTAAATAATTACATGATAAATACAATTACAGCTAGATATTTCAAAAAGTGTGATATATATGTGAGAAAAAAATAGTGGAGATACGTCTGTGACCTACTGACAATGTGCACAAGCAATTTGGTGCGGATCGGCCCAATGGTTTGCGAGATTAGCTAGGACAAACTGCTACAAGCTGTAGTTGTAATAGCTGGAAGGGAATATGTAAAACATCATAAAGATTGTGCAATTAGTGACAAGTTTTAGATTTTTGGCATGGGGTTAGGTGAGGGTGTAAAGTTTTCAAAAAGTTGGGCTGGCCCACTAGTGGCCGGTATGCATGCAGAAACTCCAATATTAGAGGGGTCAGGGGTCAGTATGGTTGAACCCCAAATAATTGAATTAATGTATTTTTTCAATGGATTATGTTACTATTGGGTATGCTAAATAGCATACTAACAATCTAGGACATTTATTTTTCCGGAAAGGCGCCATTTTCAAGATGGCGTCCACGACAGTTTTCTCTCAATTACTATTAGACGTAAAAAGGTGGTTTTGATGTCTAACCCTAGGGTTTAGGACTCAAGGAATGCAACTGAATCTGTGAAATTACCAACAGTTAATTATTAATAGCCAAATCCAAGGTGGCGTCCCAAGGTGGTGTCCCATTCTACTAAATTACTCAAAAACAACAAATTAACCTTTCTTATTTTTATTTTGTTATTGAAAATGAACATTATAACTCAAATTTAATATAGTCAAGTAAAGGTAAATGTTTTTGGAAGCATACTTCTATTACTAACCACAAAGTCGTCAAGTAATCCAGTAAGCCAGGTTAACCAGCCCATTATGCAGTAAGCACTTGTGTTATGCAGTCACTATTTATCATCATTCTCTGACTCCTCTGGAAGAAACTATTGTGGAATCGTCACATTCCTTAAGTTGACACAGTCCACAGACAGTAGTGCAATTCAGAGAAGTTGTGTCCAAAGACTAGCTGATGGCAGTTTTAAAGTGTATAACATGGACCATTTTTTAATAAATCCTCAGACATATCAAGTGTTCTCAGGGGATATTCATCCCTGCTGTGATTGGTTGTGACACAACTTCTCAGATTTTTGGTGTTTGCAAAAAGACTGCTTTAGGGTGGTCATAGCTGAATGGGTAGAGAGTCCCCCTGGGAAACTTAAGGTCCCAGGTTTGATTCCTGGCCCCAGCTATGTGTTGAGTTGTCCATGAGCAAGACACTTAACCCCTAACTGCTCCCCAGAACCAGTTCCGGCAGCCATCGGCTGGGTGAAGCTGAAATCAATAATGAATGCTGCTCCAGAAGCATTCAAGATCATTCATTGTAACTTCTGCACTGCTTACAAGACACTCTGCTGCTTTTGTAGAAGATATGGACAACCATGTAGGCCTACTACTATCTGTGGACTGAGGAATGTCTCAATTCCACATAAAAAGGGAGTCAGAGGATGATGATGAATTGTGATTGTAGTCTGTATAACCAAACAAGTTCCTATAATGGGCTTGTACCTGCTTATTAGATTACTTGACAACAGTGTGGTTATTTAAGTAATTGTGTAAGTAAGTAATAGATATATCTTATCTTACATCCCCCTTTCTAAGTTGAATAGTAATATAACCATTATAAGCTCCATCGTGGACGGCATCTTGAAAATTACGCCTTTCCAAAATGTACATTTTCCTAGATTGTATGCTATTTAGCATGCCCAATAGTAACATAATCAATTGAAAAAAGATGTTTGTATCAATTATTTGGGGGTTCAACCATACTGACCCGTCTAATATGGAGTTTCTGCATGCATACCGGCCACTAGTGGGCCAGCCCAACTTGTATGCGGTGGTTTTTGAAAATCTTACACCCTCACCTAACCCCATGCCAAAAATCTAAAACTTGTCACTAATTGCACAATCTTTATGATGTTTTACATATTCCCTTCCAGCTATTACAACTACAGCTTGTAGCAGTTTGTCCTAGCTAATCTCGCAAACCATTGGGCCGATCCGCACCAAATTGCTTGTGCACATTGTCAGTAGGTCACAGACGTATCTCCACTATTTTCTCACATAATATATCACACTTTTTGAAATATCTAGCTGTAATTGTATTTATCATGTAATTATTTCCACAAATGTGTTCAAATATGCAAAGTATGTCTTTAAATATGCACAATACCAACATTTCCTCAGCAGAAATGGATTCTACTGGTAAAATCGTGTGCCGCGCTACGAGCTTGTAGATCTGCTATTTTTGAAAAATCAAGATTTTTTTATTTTTATTTCTTTTCAAAAAACTGTTAGGATTTAGATTTTTTTAAAGAATCGCATCAGGTCTTAATGGGTTAAATGTTATTTCTCATTGTAAAGGTTATAAGAACAGCATTTATTCACTTAAAGTTATACAATGCAGGTCCACAAATAAGGTCCACAAATAACGATTTTTAGCAGCCTCTGCTGGTCATTACCGTCACTGCAGGCCGTTCGTTTATTCCTCTGTTACCCAGAATTCCATTTGTTTTCACCGGAAGACGGAAGCGTTTCAAAAAGCCTTCTTTTAATTGTTTTATAAGATCTGTGGATCGTTTCTCTTAGCCAGTGGAGCTTTAGTTACCGTGAGCTGTGTTTTCTTTTTCTGTTGTTTTTCGATCTTCAAATCATTCAATCTCTTCAAATCAGTGTGAGTTTCCTTTTTGTTATTAGCGTGGTAGTTCCTGGCCAAACAGGAAACCGGTGCGGTAGTTCCTGGCCAAACAGGAAACCGGTGCATTTCCGCTTCCGTTTTCCGGCCAGATGACGTCATTTTCGCGGGAGAGTCTCCCCCGACACCGTTCAATAGAAAATATATAAATAAAAGGCTTTCGGGGGTGAAATTCATGGAGTGGGTGTTGTGAAACATTTGCCACTCACAAAAGATATACAATTTAACTTTAGTTTTATTGAAAAAGTTACCTAGTATTACTTTAAGAAACATGGCTAAAGTGACACCTTTTTTTTTTATCAGAAAGATGCAGACGTGCTTATCCACGCTTTTATTACAAGCCGGCTATACTAGCCTTTTGTAACTTTTTACAGGAATATGAAAAATATCTATGAGAAATTTACTGGTAATCCAGAATGCGGCAGCTAGAATCTTAACAAATACCAGAAGAAGAGATCACATTAGTCCAGTCCTGGCAACACTGCGCTGACTACCTGTATCTTTTAGAATTTATTTTTAAAGCACTTTCATTTGTTTACAAAGCACTTAATAGCTTATGTTCCAACCAGAACACTCGGGTCCTCCTCCGCTCTCTTACTTGTTGTTCCCAAAGCACTTAATAAAAAGCACTGGCTAGGCCGCCTTCTGTGTCTATGTGTGTCTATGTGATAATGATAATTGGATAATATAGAAACATAGGTTAAACATGGTCATGACCCTGAGGTCATAATGTATTTTATGCCTGTATGTTTTAAACTGCTGTGTGTGTGTGTGTGTGTGTGTGTGGTGTGTGGTGTGTGGTGTGTGGTGTGTGGTGTGTGTTGTGTGTGTGTGTGTTGGCCTGCTGGTGTGTCTCGCTGATTTAATATGTGAGTGAGTAAATTTGCAGGGAGCTGATTTGGTTCAAGCCTTGGGAGAGGGAAGTTTAAGAGGCCTGCTTTACAAAGCTCCTGTGGGCTCTCCTCTCTTCAGTTCCAACAAGACTGCCAGCCAACCCGTTGTACTATGTAGAATGTTTGTGAGGAGTTATTGTTGATCTTGAGTCCTCATGTTGATCTGAGTTTCTCCTGTGTTTTGATTATGAGCTACGTTAGTGATTTGTTTCTTTTGATTTGGTAGGTTCAGGTTTTTAGGTTTCTTCAGGTTCTTCAGGTTCTTACGTTACATTTATTTGGTTTATTGTTTTGATTTAACGCCCACCCTGAAGTTACTGGCTTTTGATAGAAACTAATAAAAAGGCTGCAAACCCTTGTTGTGTTGTGCCTTATAGGTTCTATGACATTCATTTTCACTTTTTTATTTTTTATGTTTTTTGGGGGGTTTTATGACCTCAATTACACAAAAAAACTGAGCTTTGAACATTCAGTGGATTTTCTGTGGTCTGTTTTTTTTTAATGAAAAGTAATCTTGGATTGGTCCCTCAACAGCGACACCCGCCGCAGGCAAAGATTACTTTAGACATTGCAGTTGAAAAGGCTTTAGAAATGTGAGAGAAAAACAGCTGCAATGGCTCACTGGAGTGGAATTTTCCGTTAAAACTTTGTATACACGTTTGAAGGACCATTACAAAGACTTTTAATGTGTTGTAAAACTGAATGTCATGAAACCTTTAAGGATCCCCTAGGCCGGGGCGTAACAAACATTTACTAAACCGTATTGATAATTCCAATTGTGTGGTCTCTCTCATTAATATTTGTTTAAGAGATTTTGAACAAGTATTTGCTATGAAAGGTGCAATACAAATAAAGTTATTATTATTTATTTTAAATGTTGTGACGTTTGTCCGAGTGAAATGGGCAGAAAGGAAAACTGAATGCTTTTCAGCAAACTTAAACAGGGCTGTTGTGGCTGAATGCGTAGAGAGGATGCCTGGTAAACAAAAGGTCACAGGTTTGATTCCAGGCCCCGGCTAAACTGGCCAGGAATAGTGATGAAAAGCTATAGCCTGATTACAATACTTCAATTTGTTTCTGAAACAGAGGAATTGGCCAACTTTTGTCTTTATAACTGACTTGATAACTGAACAAGAGTTTGAAATCTGCCATTATAAGCAACATAATAAAGCAATTTAATATCTACAATCCCTCAGAACTC
The DNA here is from genome assembly GCF_963280865.1 of Gymnoscopelus braueri. Lineage (NCBI taxonomy): Eukaryota > Metazoa > Chordata > Actinopteri > Myctophiformes > Myctophidae > Gymnoscopelus > Gymnoscopelus braueri. Next base: position 8,324,401 of record NC_137606.1, read on the forward strand.
TGTTCAGCTGTTTCCAATGCTGATTTGTCAATTGCATGGTCTTCTTTCTCTCAAGTTCAGTCTATGTTTCTATGGCTTATTGCGCATGTTGCATATTGCGTTATACATATAGTATATTGCATCGCTTAGCCCCCGTATTCCTGCTTGCGGCTACATTTGTTATTATTATTATTATATTATATCAGTTTTAATTAACCACTTAAACCCTGCGCTTATATATTTCGTTGACCAGTGTTCCCCCAGAGGTTTGTACTTGGTCCCCTCCCTTTTCCCTCTGTACCAAACCTCTTCAGTCAAAATAGCCAATGTACAAGCTTGCGGTGCGTTGTGAGCTTGTAGATCAGCTGTTTTCAGAGAATGTTTGCCTTTATGACCTGCCCAGAATAGGGGTGCTAGGAATCATGTGTTTTTTAAGTGTGATATAAATATATATATACATATAAATAAATGCATCATAATCCGTTCTTGTTTTTTTTCCACATTAAATAACTTTATTCAGATGAGTTCATCTCTTAAACTAGTAGAAGGAATCCATGATGCGCCTCATGCTCATGAACCTCATGCCGCTGTCCATGCCCATGTTCATGAAGTTCCTGTACTCGCCGGGCCTCATGTACATCATCTTGCCTCTGTAGTTGGCCTGCTCGTACATCAGCCAGTGGCCGTCCATCACGTTGCAGGACATGCAGTTGTTCATCTGGTAACGGTCCATGATGTTCTCACAGTCGTCCATCATCTCGTGCATCTGTCCACCGAAGTTCTCCCTCTCGTAGATCCTCATCCTGTAGTTGCCCCTGTGCATGGGGATCATACGGCAAGACCTGATGCAGTCCTTCATGCCCATCATGCTCTGGTAGTCGGAGTACTCGCCCCTCCTCATGAAGTACTGGTTGCCCATGTAGTTGGTGCGGTCGTACACCATGAAGCAGCCCTTCTCCACCCTGCAGGAGTGGCACCTGTTGAGGTGGGAAGACATGTCAGAGCAGTCGCTCATGCACTCGTAGGAGCGGCCCTGGAAGTTCTTCTGCTCGAAGAAGGTGATCTTGTTCATCATGTTCATGCCGGAAGACATCTTTGTGTGGGAGTTGTTTCAGCTGCTGTTGCTGCTGCTGCTGTTGCTGTTACTATGGCTGTGGGTGAACTGACTTCCTACCTGGCTGAAGCCTTCCTTTTGTACATTACCTGACCAGCAGAGGCTGCTTTGTGTGCCAGGCAGCACCCCTGACACAGCAACATTCCATAGAAGAGCATAGAGCGCTGCGGTTGTTCAGCGTTTCCATCTCAAAACCTTTGGAAAGGCTGTTTCTCTGACGGCAGTCACGGCACAAAGCCTTTACCATTACGACAATACAGACAAGAGACTGAATGGGTTAACAATGACTAGGGGGATCGACAATGACTGGTAACATCAACAGATCTTTTTACCGTGGCCCACACAATGGCTGTGGTATTGTAGACACTCACATTGTACTGTATAGATTGGTCACAATGTTTTAATGAATGTTGACTCTTTTGTTGACTTCCATACCTTGACTTGAGTGCAACATTGATTTGACTGCATTGATCACAATGTACTTATCAGTAGATTACAGCAGTGGGTTTGCCTTGCAGTGGCTTACATCATATTCGACTAATTGTAGTTTTTTGTGTCAATGGGTGACCGTGATTCTTTATACCCGTACAACTTGGGGAGTGCCCCAGGGTTACATTTTGAGGTATTTTCTTTGTATATGCTTCTCCTTGGCGTCATTATACGACGTAGACATGACACTTCCTTTCATTGTTATACAGACAATAGAAACAAATCTATCATCTGGTGAATCCCAGTAACCTTACAAACTAGTCCTGTTTAGCTAAACTGTCTAGCTTGCAGATATTTAAGACTGGATGTCAAGTCAGTTGAAATATGAGAAATAATTCTCAGAATTGGCCCAGATCACCTATATTCTCATATCCAGTTATCTATCCAACAATGTAAAGTCTAAGGGTGTCACGATACGCCTAATCCACCATTCGACTTTACTGATTTGTAAAGAAAAACACTTGTTTCTCAATAAATATTGAATTATTTGAATAATAATTATAAATAACAAATTAGAATCTAGAATAATAAAACATATTAAACTTTGGGTTTTATCAACTGTCATTGACATTTTCAGATTCTTCTTTAAGAAGATTAGTTAACATTCTTTGAAAAGTTATGTTTTTTTTCCAATTCCAAAGTATGCGGGCCCTGGGTAGACAACCCGGCCTGGCGGAGATTGGCTGGGATCTGCACTCTGAGCACTCTGAGCCTTCTATTTAAGGCAATCAATTCTACATGGCTCAGCCCATCAGTAACGGTTCTCTTGCCTTCATTTCTCATACATTGCAGACAGCAACACATTTTTGCTCAAATACAATGTGCTTGGCACGTTAGAATCCAGCGTTCTCTACCCCGACTGCTCTCAATATTGAGCACAAATTATGTGGGAATTTGGAATTGTTGGCTGTCATATTTTTACCGGAGCGATGGGTAAATGAAGGTAATGACAGACTGGACTTTACAATGCAACATTGCCAGCCTTTCTCTCTCTGTCAACTTGGTTGTGGCAAAAATGTTCCCTGTAGGAAGCAGGAATGCGGGGCATGCGCGGAATGCAAAGATAAACAACAGTGCCACGTGGCTTCCCTCGGACTTCCAATGTGCAGGAGTAACATAATGAAATAGCGCTAGAATCGCGATACGGCTTGTAATTTTGATACACTGTATCGAGTATCGTGACAGCCATAGTAAAGTCTGTTGCCAAGAACTTAGCTATCTTATTTGATCCTAGCCTAAGCTGTGAAAACCAATTTGGCAAACTTGCTTTTTTTAATCACCTCAGGAATGTATCCAGGATCAGACAGATATGGAGTTTTAGACAATGACAATGAAATCATCATACTTTTCACGCATTGACTATTATTGCAATGGTGTTGTCTTAACACTCAATAGTCTCCAAATTGTAGAGAAGTTACTCTGCATCACCTTGCCTAAGGAGTACTTACTTATGCTCTTCGCCCTCTATGGAGCATAAGGCATCGATAATGTTTCTCCACCTACAGTATCATAGTCTTTGGCAACCAGTTGTGCCTTGCCCCACGAGAGACCCATCTCCAGCAGCTCAGCCTCTACAGTTCTGCGCCAGGTGATCTTAGGTTGGCCTTGTTTCTTTCTCCCGGGTGTTGTCCATCTGAGGGACGCTTTGGGGATCCGCTCTGGGGGCATTCATAGTACGTGTCTAAGCCATCTTAGACGACAGTGTTTAATTTCTGTGATCACGTCTCGGCAGCCGGTCTTCATGTGGATTTCCTTGTTTGATATTTTATTGGGCCAGAATATATGGCAGATCTTCCTCAGGCAGCCATTGTTGTAGAAAGAGCTGACTTTACTCATGTCTCGCTATTCGCCAGCACTCAGCCCCATATAGTAGAACCGGCTTGACCAGGGTGTTTTATAAACGGATCTTGGTTTTGAGGCTGTAGGTCAGGGTTTCCGCTAGACAATTTTTGGGCCAGCCAACTTGACCGACAGGATTATATTTTACCGGCCAAAGAATACATTTATCGGCCATAGTATAATTAACGTCACATGCATGTTTGCAGATACATGCATGATGCACCCAACTGATCATTACATCTTGTTACGATAGCGCTGCGCTTTTTCCCACTTTGTCACAGATGCGATCTGTGCCTGTTATTATAGTTAACTAAATAATATCTAATCTGCTCCATCATGCAGAGGTGTTGCGCCAAAAAATAACTGAATAAAGTGGCCGTGAGGGAACTGCTGCACGACACCGTACGTCACACAGTATAAACAAATTAATATATGTTTTGGGCTTTACATCTCATTCAACCTTAATATGCAAAACCTACAGCTTTTGTTTTGTTTTGTTAATGTTATACATGAATAATGTCGCAAGGGAGGTTGATTACTTGCCTCAGTTGCCTGCAGTGTTTCACCAACTTTTGCCACTTTGTCCATTGCAGACAGACAGTCACTGTGCTTGCTTGTATAATATCCACGACCAGTATGAGTTCGGGTTTTGACGGTTTTTATGATCGTCAATTGGGTCCGGCTTGGTTCAGATTCTATCACTTCGGGACCCCGGTTCTGTTTATCATAACACCCGTACCCAGCGCTGATTAGGAGTAGACGCAGTCAGCTGTGTAAAGCTTCATTTGTGCTTCGCCGTATGGTGGTGTTGTGTATCGAAAATGAGAGACATACATACAAGCTCACAACGCGGCGTGTTGCGACGTGTTGTGAGCTTGTAGGTCTGATATTTTCAATGTGCTGGGAATGAACCCGCACTGACATTGTCAGATCATGATAAAAACTTTAAATATTTATGATGGGTTTTAATGGTTATACTACTTTATCCAAATAATAATATTAATAATAGGCTTAAATGATAAAATAGCCTAATTGCATTTTCCCAATCGGTGGCCGGTGATGTTACTTAACGGCCAATTAAACACTTTATCGGTCAATTGCCGATAAATACCGACTAACTGAAACACTGCTGTAGGTATTGGACTTCTAGATCTATGTTGTGGAGTCTTGTGTATGTGCTGCGTGCTTGTCCAAGTCTGTGCTGGATTTCTTTTTTTTGCAGCATTGTCCTGGGTAATCAGACTTCCCAAGTACACGAAGTCGTCAACGACTTCAAGCGATTCATCATTTATGGTGTTGCATGCCTGTGTGATGGTGTTGATGGACATCACTTAGATTTTTGTGGTGGTGTTGTCTGTAGAGCATACTTGGTGAGTCGATCAGTTTATTTAACACAACGGGTGCCAGCGTTTTATTAAAACAGATTACGTTGAGTGCCAGAGATCTCACCGTTTGTAACGCTGTGCTGTTTATAGCTGTGGACTCCACGGCGAGCACCCACACGCAAACAATGGATGCGTGCACGACGATCGATGGTCCTGGCCAACGCTTGGAACAATAACATCTCTCACGCGAGTCGCCATTACAGAGTAATCGCCCATGGAAAATTACTCGTCTTCCCCAATGTAAAAAGTTAAGGAGATACAAAGGTTTTTATCAAGGAGATAGAACGGGAACCGACGGGGAGCCATGTTTTTTGGCACGGTGTCCCTTCCTTCTCAGAGTTCTGTCAGATAACTCACGAATAGATTGAACCAATATTATAGACCGAATATATTTAAGCAATATTATAGAATGAGAATACAAGTGTGGATGTAATATTTTATCTTGGCGTTCAGGCTCTGCTATATTTTTTCTCCCTGCTCAGCACAATCATACATCCATCATTAACCATAAGAGCAGGGAGATAGATATACATAACAACCCCCCATCGGGAACAGACCAATAGCAGAGCCTACTGGTGGTGCTGGGGTGGTGGTGGGAGCAAACGCTGCATGACAACAAGCTAGAACACACAAGCGGATGGAATGCCCTATTCAAGAGAACTTAAATACCCACCCAATTGGACAGCTGATTGCCACGTCAGTGTATGACATATGGATCTTGCATGACGCTGTAAACAGCCACATAGAATGAGCATGCATGTAACCTATCTCGAGTGTATGCTGGCCAGAACTAACTCGCAGGCTACGTATAATTTCTGTCAGATAACTCGCGAATAGATTGAACCAATATTATAGACCGAATATATTTAAGCAATATTATAGAATGAGAATACAAGTGTGGATGTAATATTTTATCTTGGCGTTCAGGCTCTGCTATATTTTTTCTCCCTGCTCAGCACAATCATACAGCCATCATTAACCATTAAGAGCAGGGAGATAGATATACATAACAACCCCCAACACTAACAACCCCCAACACTGCAGAACCAAGAACGCCCTACGGTGAACGCTCACCGATTCATCCAAGCAGATATCCCACTTGACTCCTTATGGAGACAGTGACGAAATTGCCGCTAGCAATTCTGGATCATGCTAGGATAATTTAACATTATGTGAACTTCTATGTGAGGCCATGGCTACATACCGCCGTTAGGCAATCCCTCTAGAACCTACCAGTGGAATTATTCTATCTGATGAGGAAAACTATGTGTGGGGTGAATTCCCAAACCCATACCAATTGACCAAGCTGATATCCCATTCCTTTCCCCCAAAACCCGAAGACCAGTCACATTTATCAACGAATCCTATACAGCCAATCCTAGCGTACATTGGGTCGGAGCCTTGATAAATGTCACGGCTGAAACCGAGCGTCATTTAAATAACACACCCTTAAATATTCTCGAAACACCCTGATTTTACGACATGGAGAACCAGAATACGACCAAATAAAGCATGGAAAGCCAATAAGAAAGAGTTTCGCCAAGTCTCACACACACACACACACACACACACACACACACACACACACACACACACACACACACACGCACACACGCACACACACCTACTTGAAGCCCAACTGCGTAACGGTACAATCTTTGTCAATCAAGTAGGCTAGTAGCTTACATGAATGACAGATTATGATTTAACCCATACCGAGCAGTGTGCGTTCGAGTTACACTAAAATACAGCAGTCAAGGATTCCCATTTCCCAGTGAGACTCGGACACATTAATGAGAGATAGCCTGGAGAGAACATTAATGGATGAAGCCTGGTGTGTGTTGGACCGTGGGTTAAATGTCTGATCTCCCGGTGGCCATGAAAATATAACAGCAGCGCTGCTGCGCCGGTCTAAACTCCCGAAAATGCGCTCGCAGAAGCGCTCGTATATTTTGAAAATAGCAGATCTACAAGCTCACAACACGTCGCGATGCGACCCGTTGTGAGCTTGTAGATCTTCTATTTTCAAATAGCCAATGCAGCCAGATCTGCAAGCTTAACTTAATGACTGTTAAAGCAGTTTGTTTAAATTAGTTTATAAAAATTTATATTTTCACAGGGTCCCCAATTACACGTTCCCCCCCCCTTCTATCGTTTTCTTTGATCTCAAATCTCCATATTTTGTGTGTGTGTGTGACTGTGTACATTATATCCTAATGCAGTGGATCTCAACCTTTTCAGGCAGCGACCCCCCAAAAGAATCATATTTGAACTGGGGACCCCCCACCCTGAGGAAGCACTTGGAATTAGGAGTTTGAGGCATTTAATTTAGTTTGACTCAGTTCCACAGATACATATTGTGAAAATAGCAGATCTACAAGGTCGTTTTTTTTTTTTTTGTAAATCCGATCTACAAGCTCACAACGCCTTGCTTGTAGATCGCCTCTTTCTTATATTATTTCACAATTTTGCCCGTATTTATAGTAAAGTTTGTTGATTAGTTTTGATGCAGTAATAGTCTTTTTTCTTTTATTTCTTGAGGTATTAAAAAGATCTTAAAAGTCCTTAAATTGTGACTTCACTGTCATCTGGGTACCCCCCCAAAAATCATGTGGGGACCCCCCTGGGGGTCCTGACCCACAGGTTGAGAACCACTGTCCTAATGTACATTCTATTATGCTACTTGTTGTAGTCACAAATTCAGAATACAGGGTACAAACTACGATATAAAGTTCATAATAATAATATGAAGAAGATAATGTACACTTCATAGGAGCAGAGATAGATAGGAACTAAAGAACAACAACACTTTGTGGAAGGGGGAAGAGAATGTAAACGGAACAGAGATATTTGTTTAAGAAAAGTAGATGTTTGCGGCAGTATTTATTGCTCTGGTGTTTTCTTCTTAAAAAGTGGGATTCCCTTCAAATGATTTATGCTTGTGTCGCACCGAAAATAACGATCTGAAAACAACGTGTCGCGCGTCGGTGTTTCGGCTCGCGGCTCGCTTTGGTGCGTGGCTCGGTTTGGTTCGAGGCTCGGTTTGGTTCGCGGCTCGGTTTGGTTCGCGGCTCGGTTTGGTGTGCGGCTCGGTTTGGTGCGCGGCCCGGTTTGGTGCGCGGTTTGGTGCGCGGCTCGGTTTGGTGCGCGGCTCGTGGCTCGGTTTGGTGCGCTGCTCGGTTTGGTGCGCGGCTCGCGGCTCGCTTTGGTGCGCGGCTCACTTTGGTGCGCGGCTCGCTTTGGTGCGCGGCTTGCTTTGGTGCGCGGCTCGGTTTGGGGCGCAGCTCGCGGCTCGCTTTGGTGCGCGGCTCGCTTTGGTGCGCGGCTCGGTTTGGTGCGCGGCTCACGGCTCGCTTTGGTGCGCTGCTCGGTTTGGTGCGCGGCTCGCTTTGGTGCACGGCTCGCGGCTCGCTTTGGTGCACGGCTCGCGGCTCGCTTTGGTGCACGGCTCGCGGCTCGGTTTGGTGCGCGGCTCACTTTGGTGTGCGGCTCGGTTTGGTGCGCGGCTCGTCAGACAAGGCTGCTCCGCAGGTCTAGAATGGAATAAACGGGCACAGCCAACGTCAACAACTGGTCTCGACCAGACGTGAGATCTCAGCGTACGGTAGGATGAAGCCAACTTCAGGATATATTGATAAATGCCGAAAGTTGCGGTGATCTTGCCGTACGCCCATTATTTGGTCTGCCCATTACATGGCAGCACTTAACCATTCCTCTAATGCCACATAGAGGAATATACTACTTAAACTGAAAATGATGTGTTAATGAAGTGTTAATGCAACCGTGATGCAAGCATCAGCCATATGATGCTACCCAACCGCATCAGCCATATGATGCTACCAAACTGCATCAGCCATATGATGCTACCCAACCGCATCAGCCGTATGATGCAACCCAACCGCATCAGCCATGATTAAAAAAAATAATAATAATCAGAGTTGATGCCCCCAACTGCATCAACTCTTATGTTACCAAACCGCATCAGCCATGATGCAACCCAGCTTTTTTAATATTGGATTTATTTATTTATTAATGTATTAATTAATTATTTAATTTTTTCACATGAGCTCTGTGTGAATGCAACCAATGAGAACGCTGAGTGGCGTTTCTGCCATTTACCATTCCTCCAGTGCCAACTGAAGAATACCTTACCATCTTAACGAGAGCTCTGAGTTTGAACAACCGCTGAACTCCTCTAGAGCCAACTAAAGGAACATTTTAAACTTAACATGACTTGAGTTTAACTACACCTTAACTTCACCCAGCGACCACCAGATATGCATGGTAATAACAGAACTACCATTTACATTTAGCGATTACAACACTTGTATTCGTAACATCCTGAGCCAACAAACTCTCCCCATTTTGGCACACATAACGATCATAGCACTAAGGACCATTTTTTTATCAGGACAGTTCATCTGTGCACCAACTGAAATATGCAGAAAGTTGAGATTTGTTCTGCTGAATTAAAGCTTAAACTGAAGATGGGATGAACAAATGAGCCACCCACAGATAAACAGAATAGTGCTTTGTGTGAGAACAGACTAATATCTGAGAGTTAACAGCTAAGATCTATGACTGCCCCATCTAACCACAGATTGACTTCCTAATTAACAGAATAATACTGAAGCAGCTTCCGAGGGAAAGACTTAAGATAATTCATAAAATATCCCTCCATAGAAATGCAACATCAAATGATGGATGCATGTCTAGCTCTTGATATACGCTCAGATTAGACTCCACATGGATGAAAGCAGTGTTTATCGACTTGGCTAGTAGTACTAACATTATTTAATCTGAATCCAGTACTCCCTTAATATTACATTGCTTGTAAACTTGCAACCTTGCTTCAAGACTGCAAGGAGAACCACGGCCAACATAATACCAAGAATGATAAGCCACCCTTTAAAGAACATAATTAAATGTTTGCCTCCTGAGCAGATTTTAATTAACGGCCAGAACATCCATGATTCAATAATCAGAATCAGAATCAGAATCAGAATCAGTTTTATTGTCACATCACAGGTTTACAAGGTAAAGAAGTGGGTGAAATTCGTTTTTGTACATCGTTCCCATCGCAACGTTAATTTCCATAGAAAGAAGAGGGGGGGGGGGGGAGAAGAAGAGGGGTGGGGGGCAAGTGGGAAGGAGATCAAAACAAGAGAGCAACAGAAGGCCAGACAAGTTATCTACATATTTACAAAGTACCTGAGATAATAAAAAAACTAAGGTGCCTGAGCATAGCAGCAATGTATGTATACTGTGCATGTTATACTTATACTGTGCATGATATACATATGGACGTTAAGGTGCTTAGAGAAAAAAGAGCACAATAATAAAAAAACAAAAAAAGTCAGTGCGTTATACATGGGATTAAGGTGCAAAAGGTCAGTGCGTGTCCACCTAGGGTGGACTGACCCTAGTATAATCCGCAAGTAGCTCCATGAGGGAGTGCAACAGAAAAGTCATTTGTACCTGGTGTAGTCCACAGGTGTGTCCGGGGGGGAGCTAAGTCCAAGTCATTGTCCCTGGTATAATCCACAGGTGTGTTCAGGAAGAGCCAGAAAAGTTTTTGCACTGCCTGCTGTCAGGCTGCTGAACAAGGCTTATGCCTCATTCAGCATCCTGACAGCAGCCGGATTAAAACTGCACCAGAGCCTGGTGGTGGAACTCTTGATACTGCGGTAGAGCCCCTTGCCCGGTCGCGGTCGTTGTAGGGGTTTGAACAGTCTGTGACTTGGGTGGTGCTTGTCCTTGATGATGCGCTTGGCTTTGACCACGCACCGCTTTTTGTACAGTTCCTGGAGCGCTGGGAGCTCGATTCCCATTGTCCGCTCTGCCGATCGCACTACTCGCTGTAGGCTGATCTTTTCTCGGGCAGTACAGTTCCCGTACCAGGCCGTGACACAGCCTGTTAGGATGCCTTCAACAGAACTGTTGTAATACAGCCTGAGGATGCGACGTCCTACTCCGAGCTTCTTCAGGCGGCGGAGCCAGTACAGTCGCTGCTGAGCCTTTTTCCTCACGTGTGTGGTGTGCGTCTCCCATTTGAGGTCCTCCTCGATGTGTACTCCGAGGAACTTGAACTCGCTGACCCTTTCCACTGCAGCACCGTCGATGAGGATGGGCGCATGGTCTCTCCGCGGCCTCCTGAAGTCCACGATCAGTTCTTTGGTCTTGTCGACGTTAAGAGAGAGGTTGTTCTCCCTGCACCAGCGCGCCAGTGAGTTGATCTCCTCTCTATAGTCAGACTCGTCGTTGTTGACGATTCGGCCTATCACTGTCGTGTCGTCCGCGTACTTTATGATGGTGTTGGAGACATGTGTGGCTATGCAGTCATACGTGTACAGGGAGTAGAGGAGAGGGCTCAGCACGCATCCCTGGGGTGCTCCGGTGTTGAGGGTCAGGGGGTCGGATGTGATGCTGCCCATTCTCACCACCTGATGTCGGTTGGACAAGAAGTCCTGTATCCAGTCGCACATGCTTGGGTGTAGCCCTAGGTCTCTGAGCTTTTTGTCAAGTATTGCTGGGACAATGGTGTTGAATGCTGAGCTGTAGTCCACGAACAGCATACGTACATATTTGTCCTTCAGCAGCTTGTTGTCCATGTGCGAGAGGACGGTGTGGAGAGCCATGGCAATAGCGTCATCGGTGGATCTGTTTTTGCGGTATGCATACTGCCACGGATCCAGCGAGGCAGGTAGCGTGGAGCTGATGTATTCCCTCACCAGTTTCTCGAAGCACTTGCTGACGATCGGGGTGAGAGCGACAGGTCTCCAGTCGTTCAGGCATGTCACTTTGGCCTTTTTGGGAATGGGCACAATGGTTGACATTTTGAACCCTGCAGGGACCACAGCCTGGGAGAGGGAGAGGTTAAAGATGTCAGCGAAGACACCCGCCAGCTGGTTTGCACATGCCTTAAGGACCCGGCCTGGAATCCCATCAGGTCCGGCTGCCTTGTGGATGTTGACCCGTGCGAAGGCTGTACGCACTTCTCTCTCCGAGATGGTTAGAGGGTTCTCCTCTGCTGGTGCTGCTGATGGCCCCGCTTGGCTGCCGCGGTTGGGGCTGATCTCAAACCGGCCGTAGAAAGTGTTCAGTTCGTTGGGGAGGGAGGCAGGCGGGTTCACCTCGCTTCTGGTTCTTGTTTTGCAGTCTGTCAAGGTGTGTACCGCCTGCCATGTGCTCCTGATGTCGCCATTGCTGAGTTTGTCTTGCATCTTTTTTGTGTAGGCCTTTTTCGCCTTCCTGATGGCGCTGTTTAGGGCCGCGCGCGTCGTGTTGCGCGTTTCCACGTCGCCAGATTTGAAACCAGCATCCCGTTCATGCAGATGTGCACGTACTCCGCTGTCCATCCATGGTTTCTGATTGGGATAGATCCGAACTGTCTTTTTTGGGACTATGTCATCTATGCACTTACTGATAAAGCCAGTGACTGAGTCTGAGAGTTCGTTGATGTTATTCCCAGCGGCGTTCTTAAACATCCCCCAGTCAGTCTGGTAGAAGCAGGATTGTAGCATAGCGTCTGTGTCCTCAGACCAGATTCGGATTTCCTTCTCAACGACCGGCTCCCTTTTTAGCCTCTGTTTGTAGGCAGGTAGCAGCTGGATGGCGTAGTGGTCAGAGCTTCCTAGCGGTGGGCGGCGGAGAGCTTTGTATCCATCCTTGAAGGGCGTGTAGCAGTGGTCAAGAATATTGTCACCACGGGTACTGCAGGTGACATGCTGGTGGAATTTGGGAAAGACCTTTTTTAAGTCTGTCCGGTTGAAGTCGCCTAGGCAGATGACTGCGCAGTCCGGGTGGCGATTTTCTTGTGCACTGATCGCCTGGTGTAATTCCCTCATAGCTGTGTCCTTATTAGCTCCAGGATGAATGTAAACAACGGCTACAATCACAATGCTGAAGTCGCGTGGTAGGTAGAAAGGACGGCAGGCTATGATTAAAAGTTCAAGGTCTGGAGAGCAGTGACTATCTAGGATTTTAACATCTTTGCACCAGTTGTTGTTGATCAAGGCACAAACTCCCCCCCCACGTTGCTTACCGCTTAGTACAGGGTCTCTGTCTTTCCTATACACGGTGAAACCAGGGGGAGTGATGGAAGAATCAGATGCTAACTCCGTTAGCCACGTCTCTGTTAGCACAACAATAGACGTGATCCTCGTCTCTGCGTTGTATTTAACGCGCGCCAGTAAGTCGTCCATAGTGGTCACTGTTCTTGATTCACACAGAGATCTAACGTTCGCTAGCAGGATTGAAGGCAGTGCAGGTTTATATCCACGTTTTGTTGTTCTTACGAGGAGACCCGCTCTTTTCCCTCGTCGACCTGGCCGTCTTCTTCGCCGTTTTCGTGCTAGTGTCCCGGCCGGGACAAAGGGAAGCCCTCCCCCCATCCAACCGAGTGGAGGATTTTCCGCAAAAAAGTCCGGAATTCTGTGTGTAATCACTGTGCTGATGTCCATAAGTGCTTGTCTGTCATAACTCCCGCCGGTGTAGGAAAAAAAGAGAAGGCTAAAAAATACTAAAAAGATGGAAAAACGTTGCGACGCTACGGAGCGATGACGAAAGCAGCCGTTCTCCATGGCGCTCCCCACACACACAATAATAATAATAACGTTACTAAGTTTGGATTCCAAGAAACCTTTTGAAATGCCCATCAAACCATGATACTCGGTTAACTGACTAATTCATTTTAACATGGCCAGCGCCCACATTACCTGGACGGAGATGACCGCTGTTAAATTGATGCAATCGGACTGCTATTACAGTCTATCGCCACAATGACGGCTCCTTTCCCAATACACACTCAATACAATTTAATGAACCGTTAATGCGGACCCATTTTAAACGAGCAACTTTACATTCCCAGCCAATATTTGACAAATGACTGATCTTGGTATCTTGGATCTGGTAGCAATAACTTTACTCCTGTAAGCTTGTCGCACATAACATGACATCAATTGTCAACCGCTTTTTTAAGAATGCATTACATCCGGGGATCTGGAACATATGTTGATCCCGAGATAAGACATGAGTGCCCTCCTGAATTGTTCCCCTCCTTGAGCCCTGAGTGCATGAATGCCCTCTGCTGGACTGGCTGCATTCACAATTAGCAGTGTTATAACCATCTTCAATATATATCAAAGACCATTTAGATGGGCTGCTATTGCTAAAGGAAAGCAGTTGTTTTCCTTCAGAGTCTTTCAAAGATTTACTTAAGAAAATCCCTGCAACCTAAGCAGCAAAATGTAAATCACCTTGACAGCAAGTATAGCTTAATTAGCTTTGCAATACAAGAACATAGGGGCAACTTTAGAATGCAACCAAAAGCTTACATCTAACCAAGCACTGCAGCCAACACAGTATAATAGCCCATTACTTACTTGATTTGCAGTTTAATTACTTCATTATTATATTTACCAGCCTCCACTACATCTTAGAGCAACTGAAACTGACTAAACCTCCAATGCCATTTAGCCTACCTTGCAAATTATTACCAGGAAACATAGGCTACATCAGATGGAAATAGCTATAGCCACCAATCAGCACATACTAGCTGCAACATTAAATAGATTACCACAATATAATGGCCATTCTGCACACTATAGTCTACTTTAGTATAACATGTTTTCTGTGCACCATGAACCATATGTTCTCTTAACAGCATATTTGAATGCATTCTCCTAGATTGAGAAACTGCTGAAAGAATGAATGGCTAATATATATAGCCAACTGTAGACTTACTTGGAACATTATTAATTTCCTACACTGAGATACTTGGTATTATGCTGCTTTACTCAAGTCAAATCCGCAGACTACTGCAACACTAAAACGAGATCAAGATAAATGACTGTATAACTTATTACTTGTGCTTATAATAATCAGACATGGCAACCCAGTGCACTGTGTTGCGGTCTATGGTTGCGGTCCCATAGCCCGGAGGGAACGCACTGACATTGATCAGTGAACCACACCATGTTTGGAAGCGCAAGCACATGAACTAGTTCTTCATCCACAAGAATACTTCCTTATCCTACTCAAGATGACGGCCAGACTGTGCATTACTCGTTTTTAACCAGTACATTATATGAAACAGAGTTGAGCAATGCACTGCATAAAAGTGACGCTAACTATTGATCCTCTCTCCCTCTCTGCTCTGAACAGCTGATCACTGATACGTGCAGTGATGCCAGGTTTGAGAGAGAAATCAGACAATCTAGAAACAGCCTAAAGAAGCGAAGTAGCCACAAGAATACTTGTCTTTAAACTGTATTGTCCTAATGTATACATTGCCATTGAAATAGCCTAAAGTGAGCCTGTAGATGATTTGCTATTTCAAAATCTTGTGATAAAAGTGGAATATTTGGAAGATTTTTGGAAACTACACATTAATCTGGGGTACCATGACAGAACCACATAAGAAAGCAATCCCAAAACAACTGCACCCCAGAAATAAGCCAAACCACAACCACCAATAATAACAACCAAGCGATTTTAGAGAAAACCAGCCCAATGTTGCTTATAATAACAGACATGGCAACGTACAGTAGTTAAGACGTGGAATGATATGAGGCCCCATAGCCGGAGGGACACAACAGAAAGCTGAGCTAAAACACTGCTGTTTCTCAGCTTAACTTTGCAAGCGTTAGCCAGGAGCAGTTTCACTACAATTTAAAGTTGCCTTGCTTTTAGTAATAGCACCAGTATCATATAACAACCAGCAGCACCAGTCCACAGCTGAAGCCTCAACAACGACATTTGCAACAACAGCAAATTAGCTTTTTGTTGCAGCAGCATAGAGAAGAACACAGCAGCCTTTAGTAGATAAAACAACGCAACGCCATACGACCTCGCCTTATCACAGTATAGACAGCAGTTTATGAGCAGAAAAGCATGATTCGAGCAGCATGTAGTAGAAGTAACACCAGCAAACAACAGCAGCTTCTGAACAGGGAAGCAAACAACCAAACAACCAGCCAGGAACAGCAAACGCCGCATGACAACAAGCTAGAACACACAAGCGGATGGAATGCCCGATTCAAGAGAACTTAAATACCCGCCCAATTGGACAGCTGATTGCCATGTCAGTGTATGACGTATGGATCTTGCATGACGCTGTAAACAGCCACATAGAATGAGCATGCATGTAACCTATCTCGAGTGTATGCTGGCCAGAACGAACTCGGAGGCTACGTATAATTCACCGTGGGTGATTCCAGAGCTGCGCTAGCCCCCCCCCCCCCCCTTGTGAAAAAAAGAAAAAGAAAAAAAGACTGATAACACGTTTTTTACCGTGTTCGGCACCTAAGCGCTACTCTGAAAACACGTGTTTTACCGTGTTTGGCACGGTTCACCGTGTTTGGCACGGTTCACTGAAAAAGTAAGTGAACCGTCCAATTTTGACGATAAATGGTGTGTTTACACTTGGCTGCATGAGAAGGACTCCGAGCCGATTGAAATGTTTGTTGTCGGGCGACGTGCACGGACAGCCTACAGGTATGTGTTGACAAACGATTGGACTTGCGATCATAATGATTTTTTCTTTTGTGACCTGTTGAAAGTTTAAAAAAATACGAAAATTGATGGCAGTGGGCAAACACTAGCCTGGTAAACCCTCCTGCCGGAAATCTCATTTGTAATTTATTTCAGGAGTGAGTCTGGCATGATCGCGCATTCGGCAATTTGGCTGTGGGCTGGAGTTGGGCGGGAGTAATACCGTTGACTGACAACCCCTTCAGCCAATCAGCAGTGTTCCCCTTCAGCCAGTGCATTTTTACCACCTCCAGACTAATGTGACGCAACAGGACTTTTGAGACGGCCATGCCCAAAATAGGTTTCCTTAATCGGATACATGCCCGCCCCTGCCGGTTCTCTGAATTTTTATTTTTAAATAGGCTCTGTCATGATTAATTGACCACATATATGAAGTTAAACAACTAAATTCTATCCAAACGATATATTAAAAGTAAATTCCGTGCCTCAAAATAGAGCGTTTTGAAGTTTAAAAGAGAGTAGAAAATACTGCGGTCAAAAAAGATGGCTGCCGTTCGTTTTTGGTCGGCTGCACTCAGGCTGCACTCGGTTCCATTCGGGCTCACTCGAACTTGCCACCTGATTGGCCAACTTTCGCTGTCGATCACAGAACGATGAGCGACGACGCTTATAGGCTCGTTTATTTGGTGAACAGGCTAGAAACGCCCAGACAAGACTTAAGGCCAGACTCTTTCCTGAAATCAAATGGAAATTAGATTTTCCGGAGGGAGGGGCTTTACCAGGCTAGGCAAACACGGCCAGAAATAAATCTGGCAGTGAATGCTTTTTTTTTTGTGAGATCTGACGTTCATAGTGACAGAACACTATGCAATGTGATTGTTTTGAATGCGCCCCACCGGAAGTCTCGCTAGACGAGATTTAAATCTCGAGATATAAATCTTGTGTAGCGAGAATTTTTCTACTGTACCATTCATCCTAGGATATCATAACATCATAGAAAAGGTAAGAAAACCGTGGGGCAAAATTCCCCTTTAAGTAGTTTGAAAAACACTTAAATCCGTTCTTCTCCTGGTATTTTTTAGCAATTTGTGTGAAACGTTCTACACATGTATGGCTATGGACCATTATCTAAAATCCAAGTTGAAGAGAAGTTTGTACATGACTTCATAAAGAAAACAGCTGTGCAAAGTGTGCATGGGCTACTTACTCTGTTTAAATACTGGGATTTCAGTAGCTCAGAAGATTGTCTACCTATCAGTTCGAAGGTCCCTGCTTTGAACCTTGGCTTATCCAGGCTTAATTTAAATTGCCGCACAGATATCATGACTTCATTTATTAATGCACGTCCACTTTTTAAAGAAAACATGAAAGGGCGTTTTGACTGTATTTATTTTGAATTTTGTGATGTATGTCCTAGTGAAACAGGGGAATGGTGCATGACAGAAGGCAAAACATTATGCTTTTCAGCAATCTTAAACAGGGCTGTTGTAGCTGAATGTGTAAAGAGGACACCTGGGAAACAGGAGGACACCGGTTCGATTCCAGGCCCCGGCAAAACCGTTTGGCCAGGAATAGTGATGAAAAGCTATAGCCTAATTAGAATACTACAATTACTACAACTACATTCCTTGGCCCTGTATTGCTGCTTGCAGCTATATTTATTTGTATTATTATTATTATTATTATTATTATTATTATTGTAGCAGTTTGAATTGACTACTTAAACCCTATACTTCATTGACCGGTGTTCCCACAGGGGTCTGTACTTGTTCCCCTCTGTTTTCCTCTACACCAAATCTCTTGGGTCAAATTAGTCGAGGTACAAGCTTGCGTGAGCTTGTCGATAAGCTATTTTCACAGAATGTTAGCCTACTGTATGACATGCCCAGAATAGGGGCGCTAGGGGTCATGTGTTTTTTAAGTGTGATAAATGTTGTCACAGAAATAAATGCATCATAATCCGTTCTTTTTGTTTTCCACATTAAAACAACTTTATTCAGTTCATCTACTGATATTTAAACTAGTAGAAGGAATCCATGATGCGCCTCATGCTCATGAACCTCATGCCGCTGTCCATGCCCATGTTCGTGAAGTTCCTGTACTCGCCAGGCCTCATGTACATCATCTTGCCTCTGTAGTTGGCCTGCTCGTACATCAGCCAGTGGCCGTCCATCACGTTGCAGGACATGCAGTTGTTCATCTGGTAACGGTCCATGATGTTCTCACAGTCGTCCATCATCTCGTGCATCTGTCCACCGAAGTTCTCCCTCTCGTAGATCTTCATCCTGTAGTTGCCCCTGTGCATGGGGATCATACGGCAAGACCTGATGGAGTCCCTCATGCCCATCATGCTCATGTGGTCGGAGTACTCGCCCCTCCTCATGAAGTACTGGTTGCCCATGTAGTTGGTGCGGTCGTACACCATGAAGCAGCCCCTCTCCACCCTGCAGGACTGGCACCTGTTCATGTAGGAGGACATGTCAGAGCAGTCGCTCATGCACTCGTAGGAGCGTCCCTGGAAGTTCTTCTCCTCGTAGAAGGTGATCTTGCTCATCATGTTCATGCCGGAAGTCATCTTTGTGTGGGAGTTGTTCAGCTGCTCTTGCTGCTGCTGCTACTGTTGCTGTGGCTGTGGGTGAACTGAATTCCTACCTGGCTGAAGCCTTCCTTTTATACAGTACCAGAGGCTGCTTTGTGTCCCAGGCAGCTGCCCTGACACAGCAATATTCCATAGAAGAGCATAGAGCACTGAGGTTGTTCAGCGTTTTCACCTCAAAAACCTTGGAAAGGCTGTTTCTCTGACGGCACAAAGCCTGTACCATTACGACAATACCCACAACAGGAGGCTGAAAGGGTTAACAATGACTAGTAACATCAAAGGATGTATGAACAGTACCGTGGGTCTACACAATGGCTATGGTATTGTAGACACTCATACAATGCTTTCACCACTGTTGAAATGTTTTACTTCGTTTCTGTCAGTAAAGCCTAATTTATACTTAATCAGTCAACAGGTCAGGTTAATCAGGTCTTTGATTGATTGAATACATTAATCGTCAAAAATTTTAAATAGCATGAAAGCTTTTCAGTTGGAAATCAGAACTATAGATTAGTCATTTATAGCATTGAAAATCTCCTCATTCAAATGGTCAGATTTCTTGTTTCATAGCTCCACATTTGCTAGTAGGCATATTCTTTAAAAAAATCCTTTAGTGCTTTGCTTTTATATGAAATATCCGAGCCTTTTAAGATTTTATGGAAGATGCTTCTGAACATAGTTTAACCACTTCAAATGCTCTAATCTTAAAATAATAACCGTAAATGCGTCGCTATTTTCACTGCGCAAAATGCTTCCATAGTAAGACATGCTGCCCTCATTAATCAAAGTGGTGTAGACCAAATAATGGGCGTACGGCAAGATCACCGCAATTTTCGGCATTTATCAATATATCGTGACTTTGACTTCAGCGT
This sequence comes from Gymnoscopelus braueri, assembly GCF_963280865.1. Taxonomy (NCBI): domain Eukaryota; kingdom Metazoa; phylum Chordata; class Actinopteri; order Myctophiformes; family Myctophidae; genus Gymnoscopelus; species Gymnoscopelus braueri. The sequence continues at coordinate 8,344,171 of NC_137606.1, forward strand.
ACGGCCCGCTCAGATCTCACGGCAGTTCTGAGGCCGTGTAGACTTTGGCCACACCCGTTTGTTCCATCAGAGACCCACAGAGCAGCATTGTCTGATCATCTGACAGGCATCTGGACACATGTGTCCACGCCAAAATTTATATCTAACACACTAATAAATAATCCCTGCGAAAATATAACATTTTATAAAGGCATACATGGACATGCACGCCTATTTAATTTCCAAGTGACAATGACAAGCAATTAAAATCTAACATAGCCTATTTGCAATGTTACAAGTTAGGTGCTTAATCATTCACTCATTTAAACAAACTGCTTTAACAGTCATTCAGACAAGATTGCAGATCTGGCTGCATTGGCTATTTGAAAATAGCAGATCTACAAGCTCACAAAGCGACGCGTTGTGAGCTTATGCATCTGCGATTTATGCGATGTATGTATGAAATATACGAGCGCTTATGCGAGAGCATTTTCGGGAGTCGGGACTGGTGCCGCTGTAATCTTTTAATGGACAGTGAGGTCTCCAAACGTATATACAGTAGCGTGTCCTATGGAGTTATGTGCAACCTGGGTTAAGGATATAACCTGACGCTTCAAACCTGTGCCCAGCGCAGCTGTGATTCTTCACACTGTGGATTTATTTGGGCCACCGGGAGATCGGAGATATGACCCACACACCAGCCTTCATCCATAAATGTTTATAATTCATTCATCAATCACTCCATAAACGTTCAGATTATTATGACTGCCTTGCCTGCTATCTTTCATTAACGTGGCGGCACGGCAGCCCGTGACTCAAGGGGGAATACATGATTGCTTTATTTTAGTGTAACTAGAACGCACACTGCTCGTAATGGGTTAAATGAACTCATTCACTGCCAGATGTATTAATTAATCTTTCACACAAAAATGAATATTCATTATGATCGCATGTCCGATCGTTTGTAAACACACAGGGTACGTGTGTGTCGCCCAGCGGAAAAATATTCCATCCGCGATATTCTCCTGTAGCAGCACTTTCAAAACAGTGCGGCTCGCGGAACACGACGAAAAAAATGTCAACTTGAGAAAGAGACGTTTTAATGAAAAAGTTTAACAAGGAGCGGACAGAAACGGGAATCTTCGAATGACGTTATTTCCGTATCCGGGTGAGTTACAGTGAAAGTGGTCACTGCGGGTGATAAAGAACAGTGCGATCTCTAAATAAAATCAAATTTAAAAAATATATACATTTATTGCGTCCGTGGCAGAATTGGTAATTGGAAAAAATTACGTTTTTTATATCCGTGGCAGTGAATGAGTTAATATACAAACGTAAGATTTATGACGATGAGATTGGTGTCATTCATGTAGGCTACTTGACAAAGATTGTATCATCACGGAATACATGAAAGACTGCTGTTTCCAAAGTGTGCCTATGCTACGCTTCGGCGTGTGTGTGTGTGTGTGTGTGTGTGTGTGTGTGTGTGTGTGTGTGTGTGTGTGTGTGTGTGTGTGTGTGTGTGTGTGTGTGTGTGTGTGTGTGTGTGTGTGTGTGTGTGTGTGTGTGTGTGCGCGCGTGCGTGCGCGCGCGTCAGACGCGGACATGACAGGCAGCGAGGCGGGCGGGGGAAACTCTTTCTTATTGGCTTTCCATACTTTGTTTGGTCGTATTCTGGTTCCTCATGTCGTAAAATCGGGGCGTTTCGAGAACATGAAAGGGCGTGTTATTGAAATGATGGTCGGTTTCAGCCGTCACATTTATCAAAGGACAGACCAAATGTACGCTAGGATTAGAAAAATAAGCTGGTTTGTACACTCCATTAATAAATGAGGGCCAATGGGCCTGATTCACTAAGCTGTTTATGCCAACATTTTGTACGTATAGGAATTTACACAAATTCCAACCTTACAAATCTTTTTTTGTACGTGAATTTAGACGGATGTCCGTCATCCACTCTTTCTCACGTCTGCTCGGAGGCAGACTTACATGGGACTAAAGTTTGCGTATGTCGTTAGAATGCCTTATTCTTCATGCAAAATCAATTACATTAGTAACAAACCTCAAATAAAATATGTATGTGCCCATCATTTGTCAACACATATAAAGAATATATATAATATGTCAAACAATCTAATTGCTTGCATTTATATTATAGATATGATGAAAATTCTACCGAATTGTATTTATTTTTAGGCTATCAGTTGCATTTAGAGCTGAATTATTAGGTCCCTCAGCGTGTTTGCCAGTGTCAGCCGACTCGGCCACAGTTTCACGTAATGATGAAAATAGACTATCATGCCTTAACTCATTCAGTAGCTGAGTGGTTAGTGAGCCCGCCTAGGGAACCAGCTGGCCCTGGTTGCCCCAGGTTCGATTCCAGGCTATCCCAGCATATGTGCCGATGATATGAAATTTGTCCCTGAGCAAGACTCTTAACCCCAATTGCTCACAGGTTCTCATTGGAAACAAGACCGCAAGGACTTTCATGAACGACCTGTTAAAAGGAATTATCCTTATCCTTATCCAGTGCCTGACTTATTTCTGGCAGTTTGGCTCTGAGTGCCAGAGCCAAAAATACATTGTAAAAAAAAAGTGCTTAGGAAGCGAGATACAGCCTTTTTCAGTAAGATGTTAAACAAGAAGTGAATGGAGCAGCAAATCTTCAAATCATGATATCTTGGGTTCTGAACTTTTTTTTTCAAAAAAAAAGGGGAAAAAAAGATTTATTTATTATTTTTTTCATGACGTCGGCGACGTCATTGGCACCCTGGGCTTATAAAAACGTGACGTCGGTGACGTCAATGGCACTGAATGAGTTAATGTCGCTGGAGGCAACAGACGTGCCAATGTTGCGGTATTAATTTATAATACTGTATTGTATATTAATCACATGAACACCACACACAATAGCCTAATAAGTCTTACCATCTGATGAGGATACACAGTATGGATTATCTAGCTGTGTCCAGAACAGATCCATTCATGCAAATGAACTTCTCAGGAACACGCTTGTGATTTTACGATCAGCTGGCAGCTGTCCGTATTCATCATGACATACACCTGTGATCTAACATTTTAGGGATTTACACACCCTTTCGTGAATTGCACGTCAGTATTTGGTTAGATAAATTACGCACGTCTTTAGTCACTTTATTTACACGTTATTTACGACCAGCTTAGTGAATCAGGACTAATGAAATTATCAAACTTTTCACGCCTTGACTATTATTGCAATGACGTTGTCTTAACACTCAATGTCAACGAACTGACACTGAGGACTGAACTTACTCTGCATCACCCTGCTTAGGGAGTTGGCTTAATAAATCACTATACATTTTTAATCACTTAAACCTTATTTGTATTGAAAGGGCTTCTCTTCAATTTAATTTTGAAATGTTATTTGATTGCCTTAATGTTTTTATTTATCATCGTGTTTTTTTTCTGTTCCTGATTTCATTAGATTTTTTTCTTCTGTAAGGCACTTCGTTTTATTATTCTCTCCGCCAGGCCGAAAGGCATAGCGAGAGAGTATGTTTTGCACCCTGTCCGTCCTTCCGTCCGCGCGCGCGTGTGTGTGTCATTCTGTCTGTGGACAGCTAATCTCCGGCACCGTTGGCTTGATTGCAGCGAAACTGTCCACACACACTCCCTGGATGCCAATTCAGAACCTCTGCCCCAAATCTTTCACATGGGTCTGTTATAGCGCCACCAGGAGGCCGCTTTTTGCTAAACTCATTTTTTTACAGTCCTACAGATTTTGTCCAAACATCACGCAAATCGGTACACAGTATCTTTTGTTGCAGGTGTGCTCCGTTTTGAACAAAATGCCTCAAATCATGAACAAAGCATGCAATTTCAGTGAAATTTTGCAGAGGAAGAAATACCACTTGACATTTTTCAAATCAGCCTCATGGTAGTGCTATATAAGGCCGATTTGTGTTTTTACCTATAACTGCACTGTGTATGTATACTGTCAGAGTTACATACTTGTAAGGGTCAATTTAGACCCCCCTAAAAGGAACCCAGAGAGTCCCTGAAATCCACTTTGAGAACCACTGTTGTAGACACTCATACAATGCTCTCACCACTGTTGAAATGTTTTACTTTCCATCAGAAAATACTAATCTATACTTAATCGCAGGCAACTGTCTTTGATTGAATACTTTATTAGTCAAAAAATGTAGTTTTGCACCTGATCTGTGTAAAACTTTGCATGTGCACTCCCTATAAGCCAAGGAAAAACCTTTGCCCGGCCTTTTATAGTGCCACCAGGAGACCGACTTATGTAAAAAAAAAAAAATATGACTTCAGATTTTATCAAAATTTCACGTAAATCGGTACACATGATCTCTATAGTCATGTGATCAGGACGGATCTGTTGGATTTTTCATATTCAATCCTGATTGGCTAAGATTGACATCTAAAGTTTGCAGGAGTGGCTCGTTTTTAACAAAATACTGCATATCATGAACGCAGCGTCCGATTGCGGTGAAACTTTGCACGCACATTCGCATACACGTTATCTCTATAGTCAAGTCAATAACCTACCTGATCTGGCGGAGACCTGTGCTCCGAGAAGCACTTTTTCGAGTTATTATATCAGTTTTCCCTCTACACCAAACCTCTTCGGTCAAAATAGCCAATGTACAAGCTTGCAGCACGTTTTGAGCTTGTAGATCGCCTATTTTCACAGAATGGTCGCTTATGACATGCCCAAAACAGGGGCGCTAGGGGTCATGGTGGTTTTTGAATTGCGATAAATGTTGTCACAGAAATAAATGCATCATAATCGGTTCTTTTTGTTTTCCACATTAAAACAGCTTTATTTAGATGAGTTCATCTACTGATATTTAAACTAGTTGCAGGAATCCATGATGCGCTTCATGCTCATGAACCTCATGCCGCTGTCCATGCCCATGTTCATGAAGTTCCTGTACTCGCCGGGCCTCATGTACATCATCTTGCCTCTGTAGTTGGCCTGCTCGTACATCAGCCAGTGGCCGTCCATCACGTTGCAGGACATGCAGTTGTTCATCTGGTAACGGTCCATGATGTTCTCACAGTCGTCCATCATCTCGTGCATCTGTCCACCAAAGTTCTCCCTCTCGTAGATCTTCATCCTGTAGTTGCCCCTGTGCATGGGGATCATACGGCAGGACCTGATGGAGTCCCTCATGCCCATCATGCTCTGGTAGTCGGAGTACTCGCCCCTCCTCATGAAGTACTGGTTGCCCATGTAGTTGGTGCGGTCGTACACCATGAAGCAGCCCCTCTCCACCCTGCAGGACTGGCACCTGTTCATGTGGGAAGACATGTCAGAGCAGTCGCTCATGCACTCGTAGGAGCGTCCCTGGAAGTTCTTCTCCTCGTAGAAGGTGATCTTGTTCATCATGTTCATGCCGGAAGACATCTTTGTGTGGGAGTTGTTCAGCTGCTGTTGCTGCTGCTGCTACTGTTGCTGTGGCTGTGGGTGAACTGAATTCCTACCTGGCTGAAGCCTTCCTTTTATACAGTACCAGAGGCTGCTTTGTGTCCCAGGCAGCTCCCCTGACACAGCAATATTCCATAGAAGAGCATAGAGCGGTGGTTCAGTGTTTCCACCTCAAAAACCTTGGAAAGGCTGTTTCTCTGACGGCACAAAGCCTGTACCATTACGACAATACTCACAACAAGAGGCTGAAAGGGTTAACAATGACTAGGGGGTCGACAATGATTGGTAACGTCAAAAGATCTATTCACAGTACCGTGGATCTACACAATGGCTGTGGTATTGTAGACCAATGGTTCTCAAACTTTTACATTTCAAGGTCTCCCCTTAACTCTAACAGTATACAAATGGGACCAAATGGACCCGTTAGGGTCCATTTGGTTCCATTTGTATACTTTCAGAGTTACATACTTGTAAGGGTCAATTTAGACCCCCCTAAAGGAACCCAGAGAGTCCCTGAAATCCACTTTGAGAACCACTGTTGTAGACACTCATACAATGCTCTCACCACTGTTGAAATGTTTTACTTTCCGTCAGAAAAGACTAATTTATACTTAATCGCAGGCAACTGTCTTTGATTGAATACTTCATTAGTCATAAAATGCAAACAGATTTTACTTTTCAGTTTTAGTTTTCAGAACTATAGATTAGTCATCATATTGAAAATCTCCTCATTCAAATTTTCAGATTACTTGCTTCATAACTCCACGTTTGCTAGTAGTCATATTCTTTTTCAAATATCCTTTAGTCCATGCCTATGTAAACGATACTGTGATGACCTCATGATTTTACTTTACACTTGAATGACTATATTTTAAAAATATAGATGTTGTCCTTTAACTTTTCTATGTGGCAATATACAGATTCATTTGCATAGTATGATCAAGACTAACATAGTTGTTGGGGCCTGTGGTAGCTGAAAACCACAAAGATATTTTCCTTTGTCTTTATTCTTTCATAAATAAAACGTCAAACCCAAAGGACACGTTTAAACTCAAAGCAGACATTACTTTGTCATATCTGACAAACAAATGCTCAAAGAATAGCCATTAATCCTTCACCAACAGCTTAAAGTAAGTGACAGTTATTATGTGTAAAGGAAAATGCAAGGATTTAAGATGATTGATTGAAAGTGGAGACAGCCCAGCTCGCAAACGGTGTTGAACTGCTCATGGCTATTCAGTGAATGGAGTACGTGACACAGCTGTTATGGGAGCTAGAATACATTTAATACGAATAAATACACTTGAAAGGGTAAAAGCAATTAGTGAACTCCAGCAATAAATCAATGTTTAAAAAGTAAACCTAATGTACAAGTGTAAAACAAAGTCCCTAAGTCAATGAAATGAATCAAAGCTGTTTTTTTCTCCCTTACATTTTCAGTAGTTTGACCATTGTAATGGCTTCTACACAAGCACAACGTGCACGTGCATCGGCTGACACAAGAATGCAACGAATGGCACATGGGGGGAGGATCACATCAGAAACGCGCTGACCTCAAGGGAGGCCTCCTGCGGGTCGCTGACGACTGAAGGATTGTGGGAGCCAGCCCAAAACACAGCTAGGAGGGTAAGGGGCGGGGCGCACCACCTTGTGGACACACTGCGGTGTAAGAGTGGAGCGAGCAACACTGCAGAGCTCCGGACCCTGATGCTGGATGGGATGGAGTGTTGGTGTCGGCTAGTCTGAACTCCTCGCATTGCACACACAGTAATTGATACTGTATGTGTACTGTACCTTAAAACCACTTAAACCCTATACTTTGCATATCAGAAAGAAATTAACAGCCGACAAACTGTTGCAACGAGACGCCTTGCAAGCTTGTAGCTTCACCGAATATTTTCATCCATTTTTGCCAAATATTTGCATGCTACGACTATGCCCAGCATAGGGATGCTAGGGTTCAGGGTTAAAATAAAGCGTTACCATTTGTTCTTATCGTCTCTGTTGGGTGAAAACCTCATATATCCAAAACTGTTTTCAGGATACAAATTCAAAAGCAGCAAAAGTAGCAGATCGACAAGCTCAAAACGTGTCGCTTTGCGCCACGTTTCGAGCTTGTGGATCTGCTACTTTGTGACGCTGTAGGATGATCAAGTAGGGCGTTAATTTACGAAAAAACACAAAGTTAGAACATGCAGATAAGAGGTTTCTGCCCGACAGCAACGTTATATAAACGGCGAAGGCAGAGCAATAGCTTCCCTGACTGTTCCTCTGTGCACTCCAAACTCAGTCATGTTAACACCAGCATGAATCCAGACGTTTGGGGCTGGAGCAGTTCTCCAGCCAGGCCACCCAGCAGACTCATTAGCTGATAAGATAAAGAGAACAGGAGTAGCAGTCGACCTTATAGCCTGCCAACTGGCTTTGCTGTGAGTCGAGAAATTTATGCTAAATACCGTGGACCCTCTGATAATAGATGATTGCAAACCTGGTGTTCATTGACGCTGAATTGTTCTTAACCGTCTCGACTTAAAGGATGATTTATACTTGGTTTTGTGCCGATGTCGCGCACCAAAAATAGCTGACCTACAAGCCCAAAATGTGCCGTGCTGCGACACATTTTGAGCTTGTAGATCTCCAAGTTTCGGTGCGCACCCAAGTACAAACCAGGCATTAGTCCAGAAAAGCCCTCGGTGATGTCAACGAGGAACACTAGCCAGTTATCAAACATCACAGACTGGAGTACAATCCAGCTGGAAACGGTGCGTTGTACAACGATGACAAGAATAATCATATCTTCAGTCGAAAACCAATCCATCTGCATTCCTGGATAGGGTTTTGAGAATGATTTAAGATTGCGTGACGCCACTATATTTAGCTAAAGTTTCTCACTCTTTGTGTCTGAGTGCACCTCTCTACTCTGATTTATGTCATTTACAAAGACTATTTACATGTTGCGTACCAAATGATTTAAACAAGGTGAGGCTGGTTGATTGCAAATTATGTTTTCTGGAAGTTTATCATTATTAGGTTTCATGTTTATGTTTATTTGGATCCCCATTTAGCTGGCAAGTGAACAGTGGCAGTTGCTTGCATAGTTGAAAGGATGTAGATTTCTCTTTCCCTTAATAATGTCTGAGTGGGCGATCACACCGAGAAGTATTGTTGCAGAGGCAACTGCTTCAATAATACCTTGTAGGCAAATAGCATTGAGCAAGACGGCTATGAAGACAGGTCAAAACAGCTTAGCAGTTAAGTAGTGCTTCTAATAAACATTGGTTCATTATTGCCATCAAACGTGATCAAAGCAGGAAATAAGTGATGGGGTCGCACTGTGCTCATGTAAATAGACGCTTTTCTATGTGTCGCGCAGAAGAACGTTCAAGACATTTAAACTCTGGCAGCAAGCGGGCGTGAGAGCCAGACGAGCACAAACACGACAGTTTCACGAGAGTGTGCCCGGCTGCCCACTTCTCGCTCTGCCTGTCAGATGCCCACGCCTTCCTACTTGAATGCTCGCCTCTCATTGAAAATGAATACTAGGCGCTTCCCATGTGAAAAGGCCTGAGAACATTTAAAGTTGTACACGTGCCAGACCACTGGAAAACAACATATTTTTCAGGCATCACATTTCTCATTGCTAAGAGAGAATATGGATTATGCCGATCTCTGAAGATATGCCCACGTCACACTAACCTCAAAGGTTCATTGCTTTTGATGAGAAATGGAAGACGGAAACAAACAAAAAAACGTAAGTAGATTTACTCAGGCCAGAGAATTAACTTGACCTTTGAGTACAGTGAAGTGTCCGAACCTGTCCCCTGACTGGAGCAGCCAAATCCATTCCCGACTAATACCTCTACAAGGAGCCATGCACAATGAAGTGACGGGCCTCACCGGTGCTTTTTAACAAGGAAGGCTGCTGCCCAGAAACCTGCTGCTGCTGGGATTCCTGAGAGGGCCTGAACCGGCTTTAACAAATTACCTTTTAATAAAAAGAAGGTTGGCAAAGCTGAAAATAAATAGAAAAACAAATGGTACTCTTCTCTTTTGGCTCGGAACAAACGGACTGGAAGTCCACACAAACCCTTGAGCAGGAGTGGAAAAAATGTGAGATTACAGATATGTCCCTGTTAACTGCCAAGAAAGTCACCTGCCCCCTACAACTCAGGCTGTAACTCCTTGTACATGTTGGCACCATGCAAGGCCCCGCGGTGCCAACAAACATTCTCTTTGAGGGGCAAAACGTGGAGCTGAAGAGAGAACAGCAAAACACTTGTCACGGACCAGCTGCACCTTGGCACCGAGAGAGATACTAAAAGAACATTTTCATACAAAGATCGGTATAAAGGTAGTGAACATTTGGGTCATTCTACCGTGAATTACAGCAATCCTGTTCCACAAGCCGAATTAACTGAGCATATCGACTTACATGTTGTTAAATCTCCCCGTGGAGTTTTGATGTCATTTTGTACTTTTCTATGAGCAGAAACATTCCAGTAATCATTTCTAATCGCAGGGAAATAAGGCACGTTAGTACTAAGTACTAGTCTCGTCCACTTGGCGAATTGTAAAGAATCTACCTGACGATTATATGTTGAGGTGGGTGAATAAATGTCCAGTCCGTGCACGTTAAAGAGAACGGACAGGCACTTATGAGTTGGAGGAGAAAGTAGCGCATAGCGATTATCAGATCACATGAGCAGAAGAACGCAAACCGGTCCATCTTGATTTTTAATGCGGCTATCGATGATAAAACGTTTTTAATATTTCCCATCTGCTGTGTCAGTCAGTATCACGCTCAGGGAACATGACAGCAGACAGCCAGGGATCAGAAGAAGACTGTGAAAACAGAGCTCCTGGCATATCCCGGGCATCGGTTTGACTTCACATTTTCCCCTCGTCATCCCCTCCCTCCCTCCCTCCCAAACGGGCCCAGCTGCCGTGGCGCTCGGCGCTCCGGGAGAACTGGAGGAGCCCGCATGCATGCACGTTCTTCTGAAGCAAGCTGGCTGGCTGGCAGCACTTAGATCATTAGCTCTCACACAAAACAATAATTCCAAGCCCCCCTTCCTTCCCCAAGCGTGTTGTGTGGACATAGAACAGACATTACGCACTGGGATTTTCCTCATTAAACATCCACGCTTTCATGCCAACAACCACATCTAGCAATTAACAATCTACCTAATCCTGAACATGGTCCGTTTATAATGTTATAGCTGTATGACTGTGTGGAGGAGTCATACACTAACGTTATGTGACTGTCTTTCTCAGATGGCAGAATATCGTCTGTCATAATGAAATGTTCGTTCTTAAACCAATGTTTTCTTTTCTGCCTGCCTGCCAACCCTACTGGACAAAACGTATGTTTGGCAGGTACAGTGCTGAAAAACAATCTTTGAAATGAAAAAACAAACCTTATGAAAACTCTAATCGTGTGGATCTCAGGATCCACATGGGAACAGTGTTTCTCCAATGTGGATCTCTTCCATCTATGACATCAGCCATCTATGGCGTATATACAGTATGGCGTACAGTATGACTCCCAACGGCAGCCCAATCCAAGCCCCTTTGACTTCCATTATAAAATATATAGTTAAACAATTTTAAAAGTGTGAAACATACAGTATGTGAGATTTTTAAAAAATGGCAATTTGCATACAAAGTTTGCCATTGATTGGTCCAACGGTTTCCAAGGTTAGCTCAGGACACACACACACACACACACACACACACACACACACACACACACACACACACACACACACACACACACACACACACACACACACACACACACACACACACACACACACACACACCTCTCCTATTGACAGCTGGCCTCCTGTAGAGCCACGGCGTAAAAATCTGCAAATGTACCACATTTCCACAGCTGGCAGAAACCAGGAACAATATGTTTCCTTAAAGAGCTGCCAGATTTGCACAATGATAAAAAGGTGTTATAATGTTATATTTCTTCCAGCTACCTGAACGCTAGCAGCTACAGTAGACCGTTGGTTTCAATGCAGAATACTAACTATAAAAATAATCCACATGGGGTGAAAACCTTGCCACTCCAACATCTCATGTTCCATGTCTCTCCGTTTGTCCGTCTCTGATTTATTGATTTGTTTTTTTAAGATGAATGTTTTGTGCATGTCTGCTTTATTTCAGATAGTGACAGTGAGATGGACAGGTGCGAGAGAGAGATGGGATGACATGCAGCAAAGAGTTTCAGGTTGGATTTGAACCCAGGCCTGGGCTGCAGGAAGGACTGGAGTCTTATTTAAGGCTTATTTAAGGTATGTGACGTGCTCTTACAAGGTAAGCCGCCTGGATGACCCTCTGTGATGTTGTGTTACCTTTGGCCTTTTTTTAAATCCAAAAGTGAATCATCTCTTCGGAGGAGCTAGCTGAGGAGCTAGCTGATCATGTCCAACAATTTGCGTGAACATCTGCCCAGCCTCTTTTCTTTTTTTTTGGACCTTGACCTTTATCGTGACCATGATATTTGACCTTTTCAACCCAAACTGTAGTCATCTGCTCAGGGCAGCCAGCTCATGAAATTCTGCACTTCCGTTCTTGAGTTATTCTGTTGTGTTCACATACACTTATCTCTCAAGACAGATTCTGCTAACAGTAGAATCTGTTAATTAGAGCCGGGACTTTATCGCGTTAATTTCGATCAATTAATTACAGCAAAATTATTGCGTAAAAAAAAATAACGCATTTTAATCGCACCTATTTTTGCACCGCAGAACGTTTCTCACTGGACGAGTTTCAGACGGACCGATCATATCAGCGCACCAACCCCAACGTGGATTCAGAAGCTGCAGCCAGCACAGTGCATGAAGAAAACATGAATGAAGACTCGCCTGCGCATAGCCTGCTTGATAATGTTGGCTGGGCAAATCAGAATCTGTAATGGATGCCCCCCCCCCCCTACGCGCGCCCGGGGGGGGGTGCACGATGCGCTGGGGGTCACATGCGCGCAATTTTTATTAATAATTAATTAAACTACTATAAAACAACAGTAACAACACACTCTACCAGCCTCCAGTGGTGGAAAATAGCAGATCTACAAGCTCACAATGTGTTGCGCTTGTAGATCTGCTATTTTCAAATGGCCAATATAGGGCTTACTGTATGTTTTGTAATAATAATCGAAATCTACAAATTAACTAGTAACTAGTTTTCAAATAATTGTAGTGGAGTAAAAGTACAATATTTGCCTCTGAGATGTAGTGGAGTAGGAGTAAAAGTATTAGAAATCGGGAATACTCAAAGTGCAAATACCTCAAAAGTGTACTTCAGTACAGTTCTTGAGTACATGTAGGCCTACTTAAAGACGTATGCCAAAATCCATTTAAAAAAAATGCTTTTCACTGTTCTCAGGTCAAATATTGATATGCGATTAAAATGCGATTTAGTGTGATTAATTAATTACAAAGCCTCTAATTAATTACATAATTTTTTTTAATCGAGTCCCAGCCCTAATATATATATATATATATATATATATATATATATATATATATATATATAAAATTATATATTAAATTAACACTACAGTGTAGATTGGGGGTCCCAGAGATCAAAAAGGTATCAAATGGGGCTCTGTGGCCCTAATCCATATCAAAGTGGGGGTCCTTAAAATTTAAATGGAGAATCACTGCTATAGCCGTGAAAACATCTTCTCTCTTCCTGGCGTATCTTTTCAAATGGGGGTCCGCAGGCTAAATTAGCTAAATATGTGTCCATTTGGGGGTCCTTGACATGAGAACCACTGATCTAGAAGAGGGTCTGTCTGTCTTATGTGTCTGTGTGTCCGGAGATAATCTCGAGAACCGCTGGACCGATCAGCGCCAAATGTATTGAGCACACTCACTGCCAGTAGCCAACAGAAGTACCTCCACAATCTTTTCCCCACATATCGTCTCTGTCAGGCGGAAACCTCATATGTCCAAAACGTATTTTTCACGAAAAGTAGCAGATTCGCGCCACATTTCGAGCTTGTGGATCTGCTACTTTTTGTAGTTTCTTTCTGCCCGACAGCAACAATAAGTTTCATACTTTCTTTCTCAAATGTTTCCCAAATTTGGAGTCATACGTAATCGATGACTGATGTCAAACTGGCTGGTCACATTGAAGTCCGAGATCAGCGCTGGATCCAAGTCCGAGCTCCAGATTGGAGCCATGTCGTTCTCATGTGGTCCCGAGATCCACATGATTTGATTTTCTTTCCCAAGGTCTGTGAAGAAAAATCCTCACATTAAAATTAAAATTTAAAATGTCAAGCTTTTCCTTTGAGTTCTACAACAAGGTGGTAGAACGAGGTAGTAGAATGAATCTGGCAGTGATGCATTTACAGTGTGTGATGTTTGCTCAAATGCACTGTAGGAGTACATACATCAAATGCCATTGCATCTACAGGTGAAAACATGACTGTAATTAGTACAGCATTATTCCCAATCAGTGTCTGAAAATATGCATTATTATATTCCCACACTGCTGTTCTAATGAAGCACTCAAATATCAATATTTACTGCCTGGGTATGACCATAAAGACATACAGTTATTCCGCAAAATGCAGAGCACTTGAGTTGACGTTTCAATTAAAACCCAATTAGTGGGATTTATAATGCTCTCTCGAGCTTTGTGCAAGGATTACTGAATGACTGTGGTTTCAGCTGGTCATGTTTAAGCCCCCATTTATTCTCCATCGTCTGACGACGTTGCAGATCCGATGGGCTTTTTTTTTGTTTGGGCAGAGGATAAATTGCACTTTGAGTTTCATGCAATTTCAGTGAACCCATAGTGGTCCTACTCTGTCCACAGGATCTAAATGTCTCAATAGAAGAGCAGGGATACCAAATGCAACCATGGCACCACAGTTGTGTTGGTTATATTGTATTAATATACTCTACCCCCCCCCCCCCCCCAAAAAAAAAAACATTTAAAAAAAGGATGTAGATCTGATTAAATCAGGGCTCAGCTCAAGTGAATACAATATTACTTTTGTTATGTGAGTGAGTTGTTTTAGCTCTCTGTCCATGGTGGAAGTGCAAATTGTCTAATTAATTTAGTTCGAAAATGCATCATTATGGTTACGGAAGCAAACCAACTTCAGTCCACAACTTTTTTTTTTGGGGGGGGGGGGGTTCACATGGGGGCCTCATATTAGCTCTTGAAACTGGCGCCCAGATCACTAAGGCCACCCCTGCTCCCATCATAATGACAGTGTCAACAAGATCTGAAGTTGACAACTTGTTGTTAGCTTGTAGATCTGTTTCTTGTCATCAAACATTTACTATAGAGAATACATTCTCCCTCCTCCGCAATGTGTAAATCAGGCACGGTGCCGCGCAGCGACGTGTCGGACCAGGGTCATAATTAATAACAGGGCTGGAGAATTGAGTGTTGGCCTCTACGTGTTTTGCAACTCTGAGCCGTTTGCACATTGGAAACGGTACAAGAAGGGCTTGAGAGCTGGAGTGAAATTTGTGGCGCCTTCAAGGCTTACGGCCGACGATCAAACATTAAGCTCTTTCCCCGACTTGACCATTCTCCATGACTGGAGAACTTGAAAGCGTGCAGCGGTCGGAATGATAAGTCGTATAATCCGGTGATTCCCAAACTTTTTTTTGCTCGAGACCCAAAAGAGAAATTTGACACCGCCCCCCCCACCCCTTCCGGGACTCAAACTGAGTGAAACGCAACGTGTCGTGGGCTTGTAGATCTGCTATTTTCACAACTTCTTAAAAGTATTTTTCCCCCTCTAAATCCATGGATTTTTTTTTCCTTTAATGACATTCGTGGAATAATTTTGACATGATGATGAGACATGGATCTGCTCTCTCTCTTTGCAAATGTGCTGGGAACTCTTTATTTTTGGCTGCAAAATAGGGGTAAAGTTACTGTCCACCACCGCGGAGTCCTCCTAGGGATTGGAATCTACTTGCGGTGCATCCGGCTTCTGGCCGAGCATCTATACGAACGGATACAGTTGGCCGCGTTCTTATGCGATCTTAATGACCTCTATGGGCTGGGGCTGGCACCTGTCAGCGGGGCGTGTTGAACGGGATGAGTACAGTAGGAGGGAGGCTCTACGTCCTCCTCCCGGTGGTGGCTCCTCACTGGCCGGTTGAGCTAGTAGGATACATCAGCAGTGACAACACAGAAATGTGTCGGGTGGGTTAATTGGGATAAATTAATTTGGGGGGAGATAATAAAATATACACTGTAAATAAAATATGAGGACTATATATTTTCCTCACGTGACCACAACAGTGTCTGTCATAGAATACCGAAGTCCTGACATCACTCGCTCATCCCCCTGGATCACAGAAGTTTTTCTCTATGGAGAATAACATTGGGTCATCTTAGAATCGTCTCATATAAGAATTGTGGTCCAAAAATAAACAAATTGCCCCGGCGATATTGTCAGGGAGGTGGCTCTGTATCGTTTACGATAGTCAGTCACTCATATTTGATGCAGTCTGTTTCTGGCCAAAATATAATTATTTTGGCGGCGGTGACATTAGCGTTTTCTCAACGTCAGTTGATGCTTCATATCCATCTCAAACCGCCGAGCTCATCCGTTTATTTTTGGAACACCGTTCTTAGATGCCATGATATTAAACACGTCCATGGGAATACAGAATGGGGGGAAAAAAACGTGACCCAAGTAAGATGTGTAAATTACGTCAGACTTCGGTGCTCTATTGGCTGTTTCCTGTCAGTCCCCACGATAAAATAGTCCTCCCTTTAATCTGCAATTTCTTTGTTAATTGTAAAGCGTCCTTGGGTTTTTGGGCTTCCTTGGGCTTTTTCTGACGCTGCAGTATTAAACAGTTGAAATATGGAGGTAAGAGGTTTCTGCCCGACAGCAACGATTTAACACCTTTATCTATCAACATATTGATTGGTGGTTACATTGTTACCTCCACCAACCGAGTTGATGTGTTCTCTCTTGTCTGTCAATATTATACACTTGAGTAAAGCCGTAACACTGAATTTTGTTTCTGTGTGGTTAAAATGGCAGATGATCAAAATAATTCTGCTAGCTAAACTAAAGACAGCCTGGTACCTTTCTGTGTTGGCTAAAGTCAGTGGAATGAATGAACAGAGTTTTAGGGTATGTTCTTTCAACTTTTGAAAGCGCTCGGCTTGGCCACTTCTCATATGTTTTAATGTAAAATGTTTTAATGGCGTGTTTCTGCAATAGCAGAGAGAGCATGAGAGGGTGTGTGTGTATGCACGCATGTGTGTGTACTGTGTGTGTCTGGAGCTAATCTTGCAAATCGCTGGACCAATGCTTTTTTTAAATAATAAACTTTCAACTTTCATGGTGGAAGTCAATGGGTGTCTGACGGGGCTGAAACCTTGCCGTCAGACGACTGACGTCTGTGGGCCGGGGCCCACTGGTTGGCCGTGAGGATATTGCAAGTGGGCCCCCAAATAATTGGCAAAACACTAAGATTTTAATAAGATTAAAAGGATCCGTGGCTAATAAGCTTTATGTCTTAATACATTATAATTTTCCTCTCTAACTAAAATTAAAAATGAAAACACCTTAAATATTGTATTTATTTTATATAAAGTTATCTTTTACTGAAGGGGGACAACGCCCGTCACAAGTTGATGATGTCATTTGTCCATGAGTGGTCCAGCAATAAACAATCGTACTTCATCTTAACAACTAACTACAACCCAACTTAATACTTCCTACGGTTAATATGAGCATCAAAACAATATTTAAAATATGTTTTTATTAGTATGCATTCCATACATTCCATAGGGCTGGACCACACATGGACAAATCAACTTGCCGCGCACAACGTATTCAAGATTTTCAAGTTGGCCCTGATCCAAAAAAGGTTGACGACCAGTGGTTATTGGAACCACAGTGTAGATCCCAAGTTCCACGTGATTCAATTATTTATTAAGTATTAGAACATTGGAAGGTAGTGCGCTTTAAGGGAGAGGGGAGTGAAATGCCATAATAAACCATTCAAAAGGGGAGGTGACTGACTTGTTGATAGGCAAATTGCAGCGTGTCTTACTTGGGGAGGACACTAACGGATACGTCATTTAGTTTATTCTTAATTCTTATCATTTTGGTGCTGGTGATTTTTCTTTGGGGCTGGGCGGCTAAATCTGTCTTCAGGCAAAAACCCTGGTTTCTGTTAACTGAAGAAAATGTACGAGCCATTTACCTATTGGAATGTTCAGCTGGTGATGCAGCTGAACTCTCAAGGGCAAGAACGCAGAAGCAACGCAGGTCCTTTAACGATTTATAAATGACGTCTGGAAGAAGAAAACCTGCAGATGCTGTGATGACGCTTCTGTAGAACAATGCTGGCTTTTTGAGTTGTTATGGTGTGAGTGTGTATACTACATCCATTTCATTTGCGAATATTTTGGAAGGATGTTGAGGAAGGCGCATTCCAAATATTTGGATAAATGGTTGATGCTGTACAGGACAATTGTAAAAGGGCTCTGACTCTTAACAGAATCCTATTTGTTTTCTTGCTTTAGGAGGATCATGTTTGGACGAAACAGGTGTGTGGAAGTAATGGGGATACTGTTGATGAGGATGGGCCGCTGGGAGCCCTTAGGGGCTTAGCTGAAGACAGAAGGGACATGTATTTTACCGTACACATCAAATTTGGTCACATCTGGGGCACTCATTATCTAATTTAATTTTACAATATTATACAGCTACTGTAAACATTACATCTAAAGCTGCACTATGTAACTTTCCTCTCCTACCCTGGATTTGAACCCGGTTTCCTGCGCAAGTGCTGACATGTTTACCATTGAGCTAATAGAGCCTGCCTGCTTGCTCTGGGGATAAATTGAATCTTGACCATCAGGTCAAAATTTGTGTCAGATCCTGGGCCCTATTTTGCCGTCTTAAGTACCAGGTCTTATGATTTCACGTATATTAGACCTGGAGGCGTGGCCAATGCTGTTATGCTATTTTCAGTGGCCAGACAGCATTGGCCACGCGTCCAGGTCTAAAGTCATATGACCTGGTGCCCAGGCCTGTGTCTAGGTGAGACATGACCTTTGACACAAACTAAATGTCTCAGTAGAAGAGCAGGGAGACAAAATACAGCCACCCCAATTGTATAAGTTATGTTGTAATAACATACTCTACTATAAAGATTAGACAGAAATACACATTTATTTCAGTATTGCCAGAATACATTAACTCGTTAGAATTATCTGGTCAACTTTCTAATACTGCTTTGTGAGAAAAAAAAATGTGACCGCCTCAATTGTACAAACCGCTATCAGCTCCCCAAGTAGCTAGGCCTATCCTACAGTACACCCTTTAACTCACACATTTTTTACATGAGTATTGCATTGGTAATTTTCTCCACATTTCATTTATTTGGAATAGCGAAGCTGTCATATATATATATATATATATATATATATATATATATATATATATATATATATATATATATATATTATTTTTTTTATATTTATTTTTTTTTGCTCTCAAAACATGTTGAGCAGGGTGTCATCAATATGCTACGCATACTGTCTGGTGTCTGGTGATATTTCTTTGTCTGATTTTCAGATGTTTTGGGTCAACGTCTGTCCATTGATAATTTACTGGCTGTTATTGGACTTTTACTGCAATAGTTGTCTCTTATGTTCCGCTGTGTGTGCATGCATGTGTGGTACGTGTCCGTGTGTGTGATAACATCAAGAACTGAATAAGACATTTTGACATTTCCTGGACTTGCTACTACAATACAATACAGTATACCCATGGGTATCCATCCATCCACCATAAGGGGGTTGGTTGCCAGTTAACCAATCAGCACCTGTCCCGACGGCTGCAGGTGCTTCATGGCCTTCGTGGGCCAATCAAAACAGTCGTCACTACAGCAACAGCTGTAACGGGCAACCTAATTAACTCACTGCAACCCAATATCCCTGCGGGGTGTGTGTGTGTGTGTGTGGGGGGGGGGGGGTTGAGAAATGTACAACAGTACTGAATCAATGACATCATTTAGGGGATTCTTTTTTTTCTTTTCTTTTTTGCAGATGCCGGCACAGAAAACTTGTTCCTGGACTGTTGGGAATGTTTGGATTATAAAACAACATTGTGGGAATTGATCTCAGGGCAAAAATACCCGCCTGTTGAAAACTAGCTTAAAGACGCAGTGCATGATTCATTTTTCATTCGACCTTACTCTCTAGACCACCCGATGTGGTTAAAATGTAGGAGGATGTCTGTACGCTGCAAGCTGACAATGGCAGATGGGCGAATAGGAACAGACTTGTCACTTGACTCCTGATGTATCTCTACCATGTACCTCCCTTAAAGAAAATAATAGTGTTTTGCCTAAAGTGAATGCACCTCATCAACCCAAAAATGTACAGCGAGGAGAATGTGGAACTTCTTGGTAATATATATATATTATGTACAATTGCTGGAGCCATTTAGCATCGCCCGTTTTCGAGATCCATAAAATGTGTACGTTTTTCACCATTCTAAAACGTATGCAAAAGTTGCACAACTTTTTGAGCAATGTTCTGGCTCTCAAAAATTTGATTTTCATTTGTGCATAGAATAATAACTCCTTGTATTTCAGTAGGGCTTTCGCACTGGTCCAGTGCTCGGGCCCTAACTAATGAAAAATTCAAAACTATAATAATGCTTGGTTCACAGAATGGCTGCACACCAACCAGAGTGAGGCCTGCCAACGGCACCTGTCTTGTTCTCAGCCAACTGCAGATTCTAAGGCTATTGGTATGTGATAAACAAATTATCACTCCCGGAAATCGCCGGTGCCTTCGTTATCCTACTCCGGGCACGGCTGCATCATTAGCCCCTGCCTGCCGGTCAGGATGACATGCCAGCCCTCGACTGAATGACCTTCTTGGGCAACGACGAATACCAAGGTGATAATCTATATAGCTTATTGCTGTTAAGATTGAGGGCTGCGGTTTATGACTGGGTCAGGGTGAGATGTATTGGTTTAAGCTTAACCCATTAAAACCGGGAAAGCATACTGTATGTGTCATTTTAGATTTGAACCACTTAAACAATATTTTATACTTTGGATTCAAAATTCGTGAAAATTTGGGTCATGTCAGTGACTGTTAAAAAGGACAAGGAGGAAAATAATTTGCACACTCTGGCTCCATTATGCAGTGATTTATTTGATATATATTTTTCATTTTTTCGATTCCTCAGAATGAACACATTTTGTTTATTTATTTTCCCCCTTCTTAAGATTGTTCCACGAAGGTCAGCAAACCTGTGCTTAACCGTTCCTCCTATAGACGCATTTCCAGACAACGTCACACTGATAAGAACCAGTATGCGCGCGCAGGTCAGGGCCAAAAGATCCCGACCTCTCATTAGATGCAATGTAAAAGTGTAAAAGCCTCACGTGTAAAAATGCATCCCATCAAACTTTCAGATGCTGTTTTTCTCCCAGTATGGAAGAAGAAGGCTTAGGATGGCTGTGTACTGTGATCTCTGCCTCTTGAAATATATACCTTGGTTTATGTTGTGCAACTTGTGTGTAAACAATTATAGCGATTCTCAAAGCAATTGTCCCCCCAAACCCCACATGTTGCGTGCAGAGAACGGCAGAGAATAGCAGACCTCCAAGCTCCAATTGGAAAGGAGAGGAAAAAGGAAAAAGACAACAAATGTAATTTTGATTCAAATCTATTTCATAACATTGTTGTGCGACTTGTCAAAGGTTTTCAAAAAACATTTTGAAACAACTATTTTCGGTCTTTTTGAAAACTTTGGAGCATTGCTGATCTATGTATGCGTAGATCAGCTATTCTCACTCTTTTTTTCAATACCCTTTCGCTATGTGGGGAGGGATCAGTCAGAGGCCTATGGCTATTAGGGGGTCCTTGGCGTGGAAACATTGGTATAGGTGGTCTTTTGGTTACCCATACTTATTATACCACCAGTTCAGAATTTAGCGTAATCAGGTTAAAGTGCTCAGAGCGACCTGTTTTAGAGAGAGATTATGAGTTGGATTCACGTGGAAGAGCCTTTGCTTCTGTGGTGGAAGGAAGGCCTGTGGAGTGAAGCTGAGGACATTTTGGAAACATCACAAATAAGGACAGGGACCGCTGAGACTGAGAGTACCAGGGAGTCATTGAGTTGGGCTTGTGGAATTCGCATTGAAGTTCTGCTTTACTTCCGGAGGAGAGAATCTGCATTTAAAAGGGCTTTTTGCTGTGCAGTACATCCTCAAAGAGACCCTGACACTCAACACCGTAGCACAGGGAGGAACAGTGTTTTATCTGATGTGATCTCAGTCTAGACAAACATCCGACCTGGCAGAGTGTGACTTCTAGCAGCTGCCCAGGGAATGTTCTGGCCCAGCCCAGAGCACACACACTGTGTGTGGACTGGACACCAATCAGCCAGGCATGGGTTCTGTGTTCTTGACCGATGGTTTGTTTAAAATGGACAAAACGTTAGATCAGTGGTTCTCAAAGTGGGTGTTCCAGGGGGTCCCCAGCAAAATCTGACCGGAAGCGCCATGAAAGACGGCCGCATTCGTACAAGCTCCGTAGCATCGCAACGTTTTTCCATCTTTTTAGTATTTTTTAGCCTTCTCTTTTTTCCCTACACCGTCGCGTGTCTAAGGAGTTATGACAGACAAGCACTTATGGACATCAGCACAGCGATTACACACAGAATTCCGGACTTTTTTGCCGAAAACCTCCCGCTCGGCTGGGGGGGGGGTGGGGTACCCTTTGTTCCGGCCGGATCAACAACATACCCCCGTCGAAAAAGACCGTGGCGGCGAGGCACTAGAGCGGGTCTTCTCGTAAGAACAACAAAACGTGGATATAAACCTGCACTGCCTTCAATCCTGCTAGCGAACGTTAGATCTCTGTGTGAATCAAGAACAGTGACCACTATGGACGACTTACTGGCGCGCGTTAAATACAACGCAGAGACGAGGAGGACCTGTGTTGTTGTGCTAACAGAGACGTGGCTAACGGAGTTAGCATCTGATTCTTCTATCACTCCTCCTGGCTTCACCGCGTATAGGAAAGACAGAGACCCTGTACTGAGCGGTAAGCAACGTGGGGGGGGAGTTTGTGCCTTGATCAACAACAACTGGTGCAAAGATGTTAAAATCCTAGACAGTCACTGCTCACCAGACCTTGAACTTTTAATCATAGCCTGCCGTCCTTTCTACCTACCACGCGACTTCAGCATCGTGATTGTAGCCGTTGTTTACATTCATCCTGGAGCTAATAAGGACACAGCTATGAGGGAATTACACCAGGCGATCAGTGCACAAGAAAATCGCCACCCGGACTGCGCAGTCATCTGCCTAGGCGACTTCAACCGGACAGACTTAAAAAAGGTCTTTCCCAAATTCCACCAGCATGTCGCCTGCAGTACCCGTGGTGACAATATTCTTGACCACTGCTACACGCCCTTCAAGGATGGATACAAAGCTCTCCGCCGCCCACCGCTAGGAAGCTCTGACCACGACGCCATCCAGCTGCTACCTGCCTACAAACAGAGGCTAAAAAGGGAGCCGGTCGTTGAGAAGGAAATCCGAATCTGGTCTGAGGACACAGACGCTATGCTACAATCCTGCTTCTACCAGACTGACTGGGGGATGTTTAAGAACGCCGCTGGGAATAACATCAACGAACTCTCAGACTCAGTCACTGGCTTTATCAGCAAGTGCATAGATGACATAGTCCCAAAAAAGACAGTTCGGATCTATCCCAATCAGAAACCATGGATGGACAGCGGAGTACGTGCACATCTGCATGAACGGGACGCTGGTTTCAAATCTGG
Source organism: Gymnoscopelus braueri (assembly GCF_963280865.1). NCBI lineage: Eukaryota > Metazoa > Chordata > Actinopteri > Myctophiformes > Myctophidae > Gymnoscopelus > Gymnoscopelus braueri. The sequence goes on from NC_137606.1 coordinate 8,367,417, forward strand.
CGACGTGGAAACGCGCAACACGACGCGCGCGGCCCTAAACAGCGCCATCAGGAAGGCGAAAAAGGCCTACACAAAAAAGATGCAAGACAAACTCAGCAGTGGCGACATCAGGAGCACATGGCAGGCAGTACACACCTTGACAGACTGCAAAACAAGAACCAGAAGCGAGGTGAACCCGCCTGCCTCCCTCCCCAACGAACTGAACACTTTCTACGGCCGGTTTGAGATCAGCTCCAACCGCGGCAGCCAAGCGGGGCCATCAGCAGCACCAGCAGAGGAGAACCCTCCTCTAACCATCTCGGAGAGAGAAGTGCGTACAGCCTTCACACGGGTCAACATCCACAAGGCAGCCGGACCTGATGGGATTCCAGGCCGGGTCCTTAAGACATGTGCAGACCAGCTGGCGGGTGTCTTCGCTGACATCTTTAACCTCTCCCTCTCCCTGGCTGTGGTCCCTGCAGGGTTCAAAATGTCAACCATTGTGCCCATTCCCAAAAAGGCCAAAGTGACATGCCTGAACGACTGGAGACCTGTTGCTCTCACCCCGATCGTCAGCAAGTGTTTCGAGAAACTGGTGAGGGAATACATCAGCTCCACGCTACCTGCCTCGCTGGATCCGTGGCAGTATGCATACCGCAAAAACAGATCCACCGACGACGCTATTGCCATGGCTCTCCACACCGTCCTCTCGCACATGGACAACAAGCTGCTGAAGGACAAATATGTACGTATGCTGTTCGTGGACTACAGCTCAGCATTCAACACCATTGTCCCAGCAATACTTGACAAAAAGCTCAGACACCTAGGGCTACACCCAAGCATGTGCGACTGGATACAGGACTTCTTGTCCAACCGACATCAGGTGGTGAGAATGGGCAGCATCACATCCGACCCCCTGACCCTCAACACCGGAGCACCCCAGGGATGCGTGCTGAGCCCTCTCCTCTACTCCCTGTACACGTATGACTGCATAGCCACACATGTCTCCAACACCATCATAAAGTACGCGGACGACACGACAGTGATAGGCCGAATCGTCAACAACGACGAGTCTGACTACAGAGAGGAGATCAAATCACTGGCACACTGGTGCCGTGAGAACAACCTCTCTCTTAACGTCGACAAGACCAAAGAACTGATCGTGGACTTCAGGAGGCCGCGGAGAGACCATGCGCCCATCCTCATCGACGGTGCTGCAGTGGAAAGGGTCAGCGAGTTCAAGTTCCTCGGAGTACACATCGAGGAGGACCTCAAATGGGAGACGCACTCCACACACGTGAGGAAAAAGGCTCAGCAGCGACTGTACTGGCTCCGCCGCCTGAAGAAGCTCGGAGTAGGACGTCGCATCCTCAGGCTGTACTACAACAGTTCTGTCGAAGGCATCCTAACAGGCTGTGTCACGGCCTGGTACGGGAACTGCACTGCCCGAGAAAAGGTCAGCCTACAACGAGTAGTGCGATCGGCAGAGCGGATAATGGGAATCGAGCTCCCAGCACTCCAGGAACTGTACAAAAAGCGGTGCGTGGTCAAAGCCAAGCGCATCATCAAGGACAAGCACCACCCAAGTCATAGACTGTTCAACCCCCTACAACGACCGCGACCGGGCAAGGGGCTCTACCGCAGTATCAAGAGTTCCACCACCAGATTTTGGTGTAGTTTCAATCCAGCCGCTGTCAGAATGCTGAATGGGGCATAAGCCTGGATGAGTTCAGCAGCCTGACAGCAGGCGGCGCAGACTTTTCTGGCTCTTCCTGAACACACCTGTGGATTATACCAGGGACAATGACTTGGACTTTAGCCCCCCCCTCGGACACACCTGTGGACTACACCAGGTACAAATGACTTTTTGTTGCACTCCCTCATGGAGCTACATGCGGATTATACTAGGGTCAGTCCACTCTAGGTGGACACGCACTGACCTTTTGCACCTTAATCCCTTGTATAACGCACTGACTTTTTTTTGGGTCTTTTTATTGTGCTCCTTAAGCACCTTAACGTCCTTTGTCTATCATGCACAGTATAAGTATAACATGCACAGTACAATACATTGCTGCTATGCTCAGGCACCTTAGTTTAGTTTTTTTAGTTTTATTTATTATCTCAGGTAATTTGTAAATATGTAGATAACTTGTCTGGCCTTCTGTTGCTCTCTTGTTTTTGATCTCCTTCCCACCTGCCCCCCACCCTCTTCTTCTCCCCCCCCCCCTCTTCTTTCTATGGAAACTAACGTTGCGATGGGAACGATGTACAAAAAAGAATTTCACCCACTTTTTTACCTTGTAAACCTGTGATGTGACAATAAAACTGATTCTGATTCTGATTCTGATCTAAATCACTTTAACCACTTTACCCCTATATACATTGATAATAGCTGATCTACAAGCTTGCGACGTGTTGCAATGTAACGCGTCATGAGCATGTGCATCTGCTATTTAAAAAATAATAATTCAGATGGGGTTTAGTGGCTAATTACATATTCATTTGGGGGTCCTCGACATGGAAAAAGTTTGACAGCCTCTGCGCTAGATATTGAGAAGCTGAAAGGTTGAAAATGAGGCAACTAAATAAGTTTCAGCCACAATACTCAACAGGCATAGAACACCTTGTGATCCATTTATGAATAGATGCATTTGCACCTCTCCATTTGGCTTGACTCTAATGCACCTTCACACATAATTATATCACCTAGGACAATCATCCTAAGCCCTATTTTATACTTTGTCCGATGGTGTTCGAAAATAGTGAAAATCTTAAATGTTTGCTATTTTTGAAAACGTTTTTCACTTATTCACATGCCCAAAATATGGATGCCAGGTTGATGGTGATTAAAAAAGCCAACAGTAATTCAGCCAATCGTGACCTACTCTCTCCCATAACATACAGATTCAGGTTAGGTTAGGTCACTTCCTCTTTCCCCTCACTCCACTCTGGCTGCTGTGTTGTGTTGTTAGAAGACATAACTTAACGCCCAGCATTCTCAAAAGATTATTTCTTGGATTCTCTACAGTCAGCGGTCCAGGTTTTGTGTATGAATATCAACTTACTTTGATGCTGAGCTACCCACGAAATCCCCGGATTGTACAGTAACTGAACCAACCCCTTCCTCCCTCCCACAATGTGTGGTAGGAATCATTTGCTTATATTCGTGGCTCTGCAGGTTGCGTTAGGCTGATAATTACCAGTTTTGGCAGTTTTTTAATGGCAATATCGTAGCATAATTCCCTCTGGACATCCTGGGCGATCAAAGGGAAAAAACACTTACAAGTGCTCTCTCTCTCACTCACTCACTCAATCAAACACACACACACTCGCTCACAGACACTTTCAAACGGGAGGGCGATACACAGCATTACAGAGAGATTGGCACACATGAGAAGTTCTGTGTGGTAATGAGTACCAGGGCAAAATGCATGCTGTACAACAGCAAGTTGTCCTCCTACCTCATATCAACAACAACAACAATGCACACGCATTTGAAGATCAAGCATCCAACAGAGATTCCTGACACATAACAGCTGTCCATTACTAGCATCACTGTAGGGGTCACTGCAGCAGTATGCCCTCTTTTTTTTTTTTCTTACATTTTTATCCCACGATTTTGTAACCCTATTTTTTACACCCAGCGCCAATTGTCTATGTAATCCTGAGCACTACCTTCCCTCTGCCAACCTGGGGAGGCCAGGGCCGAGCTCATGCCTCCTACAATGCATGAGAGATGAGAACTGACCTTCTTATCACCTGACAGGGGGGAGTTTCCCTGGTTGGACGTAGCCAGTGCCATCTATTAGAGAGTTACGCCAACTCCGTTCACTTCTTCGGGCCAGGTCTTCTACATACACATACATTGGCGAATAGTGACAAATCCCTAAACCGGAAGTTCATGGAATGCATTGAAGTCGACGGCTCCTTGTCACTATTTCCAGCTACATGAACCACGTGACCAACGCTGTTTCTGACCCCTCATTGGCGCAACTCTCTAATAGAAGGCTCTGGACGTAGCCCGTGGAAGGAACACGTTATTCCAACCAGTTCCTTTCCCCTCCATCAGGCGCCCCGGCTGGCCAGGGGGAGGCAGTATAGTGACCAGGATTACTGCATGTTTTTGTGAGGGTACCTACCCTAGGGAACACGGGGAGAACATGCAAACTCCACACAGAGAGGCCCTTTCGCCAACCCCACCTAGGGTATGGGCGCTGTATGCAGTTTGCCCTCTTATCAATGGCATACAGCAGGTGTCTTGTAGTATATCGTAGCTGTCGGGCAGAAACCTCATATCTCCATATTTTACACTACAGTTCACACAAAAGTAGCCAAAATAGCTGATCTACAAGCTCACACCAAAAAACACACAAAAAGCGGCACTATGGAACCTTTTTAATGAATAAAATGTGATTTTGTCCAATCTGTATGGTAGAGTATGTTAATACAATATAACTTATACAATTGGGGTGGTTGTATTTTGTCTCCCTGCTCTTCTATTGAGACATTTAGATCGTGTCAAAGGTCTTCAATTTATCCCCTTAGCAAGCAGGCAGAAATTCCAGCACTTGCGCAGGAAACCGGTTTCAAATCCGGGGTAGAAGGAAAGTTACATAGTGCAGCTTTAAGTGTGTGTGTTTTATAAATATTTAACCAGTGAAAAGTATTAACAAGAACTTGTGACTAAATACATCCGACAGATGATATTACAGTTACTGTACAATTAAGTTGCTAATTCTGTTAAAATGGCATATCGGGTTGAATTTACAGTATCTTCCCTTGAGGCAGAAGCACAGCATGTGAGCAACGCCTGCCCCTCGCTGCCGGGAATGTACAGATGATGAAATGAATGTGGAGATGATGGTGTCCTGCATCTCAGCACAGACATCTGTAATTAATGATAACAGGATGCTGATGATAAACAGTCCATACAGCCAAGACGGCGTGTCCACCAGTATGGTCAAAATGCAAAACTTCCATGTGCATTAACAAACTTCCTTCTCTAAATCTTTCGAATAGAGTCATTCGTTAAACTCTTCCTCCTTCTTTCCTTCTGTTTTAACATTCATTTGGCTTCCATCAGCTAATCCTTAGCTTACATTATTGCTGCCTGTAGGAAACCAAAGACAGGGTCATGAACTGCTCTCACATTTTGTACATGTTTGATAATTACACGCTAGGCCTACATAGTTCTTGGTTCACACTCATCAGTGTGATGAAAGCCATTTACTGAAGTGAAATCAGAACCTTGTTTCTTTCGCTGCGTGTTTCCAGAAAGTTTTCATTTTCCAGAGAAGGAAAAGTTTTAACCTCTTAAACCTAACTTCCTTCACCAGGGTCCCCCAGGGGTCTGTACTTGGTTCCCTCCTCTTTAGTCTCTCTACACCATGGGTCTTCAACAGGGCATCCTGGACCCCTAGGGGGTCCCTGGCTCAGCTAAGGGGTCCTTGGCCTGAAACACGTTGAAGACCCCTGCTCTACACTCAATCTGTGTCGAATGTTCGCCTATTTTTTTGCGGAATGTTTGTCTATTATATAACATGCCCAGAATAGGATGCTAGGGTTCATGTGGTTAAGGGTAAGAAGTGCTGACACTTCTGTGAACCTCTCTCTGGCACTTACAGAACGTGTACGTTCTACTCTTTTCCCTTTCTGAGATGAGGAGGAGAATTTGATTAAGATGTTTACATGCGTGACCAAATAAAGAGAATTTTCCATTTGTTATTCTTCTTTCCAGGCAACATTGTGCATTCCAATTATTGATTGAATACATCAGCAGCATGCTCCCCTCAAGGTTACGACTGAAATCAATCAGTTTCCTCATTTGTAAAAGAGGGTTGATAAGCTCCATGGTATTTCATGTTGCTGCCATCGTCTCCACAATACGGCTGAATATACTTAACTTTCCTCTGCTACCCTGGACTTGAACCCGGTTTCCTGCGCAAGCGCTGCCATTTTTACCATTGAGCTAATAGAGCCCGCCTGCTTGCTCAGGGGATAAATTGATAAATTTGTGTCAGATCCTGTGTTTAGGTGAGACATGACCTTTGATACGATCTAAATGTCTCAGTCAAGGGGCAAACCCCCTTTGCTGGAATTGAAGCCACTTCCGGGTTCTCGTTCAACCTGCTGTTCCTATTAACACATTGATTGCCAGAGTTTATTCATAATATACTCACCCCTGTGCCAGCAATATGCGTGTTTTTTAATTTTTTTGTTTTGTAATTTTTCATTCAAATAAATTCTCTGATTGTGGTGTCAAGCACGCACGACAGTTCCACCAGTAGAGAGCAGCAAATCCACACATTGATCACCTCGCTCGCCCCCTCCCAAACAGGCCCACGTCATATCCTGTCATTCACCGGATGTGACGTTTTCGACAATCCCTGGTCCGCTGATTGGCCTGAAAACGATGTGATACACTACGACGATGACTGTTAGTCTCCCGGACCAAAGAAAATAGAAGTTCGTTTTTTATACCGTGTGAAAAACCGTGTTTTTCCATATTCTGGCCGAAAATAACCGGAGAAAAACAATGTGACCCGGAAATGAAATTATTTTTTTACATCCGGCTCCGGGTGAGTGTGACGTAAGTGGAAAACGAAAGTGTTGATGAGAAATAAACACAGCCGTGCAATCACAGATTAAACAATGAAAATTCAAAAGAACGCATCAATGCGTTCTTTTGAATGCTGGCACTCAAGCGATGGATTTGAAAGAACACATCGATGCGATCTTGGCACTGTATGTGTTAATGGCCCAGCAGATGTCGCTATTTCACCTTCTACTGGCCTCAATAAAATATTCTCAATACAAACTGAATTAGGTTTTGGGCAGACTTTATACTTTCGCTAGTTTAAAGAATTATGGTCCCATTAATTAAAAAAATACTTATAAAGTAGGGTATGTTTCTAGGGTTTCTACTGCTGGTTCTACAGAGTGAAGACCAGTCCTCGCTGCGGTTGCAGCCAATAGCATAAATTTCCGTTAGCATTTCGGACCAGATAAAGAAAGATGGCGGATTAATAGAAAAGCAGGGAGACAAAACACAACCACCCCAATTGTATAAGTTAGATTGTATTAACGTACTCTATCATGCAGATTGGACAAAATTATATTTTATTCATAAAAAAAAAGTTACATGCCGCTTTAAAGAGACTACATAATAAACTTGTTTTACATACAGATACAATATGTAAAGTTTTGCAAACAATTACAACTCAATGTGGATTATGCTATGTATATACGGTATACATTTAGTATTGTTATTTCACTTATTATAATTAAAATAACATAATTAGATGGAGACGTTTAAATTACCTATTTTTATGGAATTGCTCTGCAAGAGTCTAGCCGTCTAGAAGAGGGTCTGTGCGTCTGTCTGTGTGTCCAGAGCTAATCTCGCACACCGCTGGGCCGATCAGCACTCCACAGTTTTATCATTTTGGGGATTTGACTTTTATATTTTATCGTATTTAAAAAAAAATGTATAGTAGCCAATTATTTTTTGCCCCCTTTTTCTCCCCAATTTAGTTGTTATGCCAATTGATTCCTCTCCACACACATTTCTGTGTTGTCACTGCTGTTGTATCCTACTGACTCACCTGCCAGTGAGGAGCCTCCACCGGGAGGACGTAGAGCCTTCATCCTACTCCTCCTGCCTAACACTCCCCGCTGACAGGTGCCGCCCCCAGGCGGTAGGAGTACGCGCAATGACAATTATCACTCTCCCCGCCCGGCTTCCCTCCCCCGAACACGTGCCCATAGACCATATTCACACCGCGGCCATTTTGGAATTTAACATTGAAAGTGCCACCCCGTTGCCGTGGCAACGGGGTGGCAACTTCATTGACTTAATAGAAACATGGCCGCCGTGTGAATATGGTCTATTGTGTTCGTTTAGACCAGTGGTTCTCAACCTGTGGGTCCCCACATGATTTTGGGGGGGTCCCCAGATGACAGTGAAGTGACAATTTAAAGTCCTTAAAGGAGTAGTTCACCCACAAAATTACTTATTTTCTATCAATTACACACCCTATGAAGCCTTGAGTTGCCAAGTCTCCTACCGGAGACTCCGGTATTGGCTCAGGAATGCAACAAAAAACAAAAAATCTCCATGAATTCAAAGCTTCATGGGGTGTGTAATTGATAGAAAATTATATTTTTTTTGGGTGAACTACTCGTTTAAGTACTTTTAAAGAAAATAAAAAAGCATCAAAAGTAATCAACAAACTATACTATTACTATAAAAACTGGTCAAACATTGGCCAAATTGTCAAATAATATAAGAAAAAAAACAGAAAATAGGTAGATCTGCTATTTTCACAATATTTATCTGTGGGAACTGAGTCAACTCCTACATTCCAAGTGCTTGTCAGGGTGGGGGGTCCCCAGTTCAAATATGAAGATTTCGGGGGCCTGAAAAGGTTGAGAACCACTGGTTTAGACGCCCGACAAAGCCGGTTGCACCCCGGTGGATTCGAACCCACAACCTCTGTGGTGGTGGGCAGGGACTTTACCACTGCTACTTTTGATGTTTTTGTGTGACGCTGTAGTATGATCAAGTATATTAATTTAGGAAAAAAACACAAAAACTTAAAATATGGAGAAAATAGTTTTTTGTCCGACAACAACGTTCTAATAAGTCGGGCTCTGGTAAAGCTGAAACCTTGCCCAAAATTTGGAGTTCATACTTCATACATGTCATAGATGACTGACGTCACATGAAGTCCAAGATCCATATTGGCGCCAGGCTGTTCCCATGTGGATATCCAGATCCAGATGATTACATTTTTATTAGAAAATTGTCGTTCTTTTCTATTACACTTTGGAGGAAGAGTGTGTGTGTGTGTGTGTGTGTGTGTGTGTGTGTGTGTGTGTGTGTGTGTGTGTGTGTGTGTGTGTGTGTGTGTGTGTGTGTGTGTGTGTGTGTGTGTGTGTGTGTGTGTGTGTGTGTGTGTGTGTGTGTGTGTGTGTGTGTGCGTGTGTGTGTGTGTTTAGCCGCTGATGTTATGGGATATATTCATCCATCACTCATCCCCCTCATAATATCGAATTATTGGCATGAAACCATGGAAGAGAGAAGCTTTTATTAGGTTATAGTTGAAATGACTAGTTATTGCAGCAGTAACTTTTAATCTGCACAGGGCCTTCTGACAGTTTAAATGGTGCTCTCCTCTAGCAGAGTGATGCTTGGGTCAGTATTTATAGGCTATGTTTTGGATTGGATGTTTTGAAACCGAGACAAAAACCCAGACAGGCTTCCTTCCCCACCACCACTCGCTGTTTGTCAGGTCTCATCAGGTTCAGGAAGATGAACAGCATAATCACGTTCAGTGTGTTTTCTTCGTCATTGTTAAAAAATAAAAATAAAGACGATATTATGTTGTTGACCGGGGACCACCAGGGTCCTCTATCCTTGGCCCATTTTCGAAAGCAGAGAAAATAGCCGCTCTACAAGCTAACAAACGTGTGTTGTGAGCTTGTAGATCTATTTTCAACGAACATCCCAGAGTAGGGATGCTATAGGGTTCATATGGTTAAGTATCGTGAGGACAACGTTATTTGGGAGTGTGTGCAAGCAGTTGACCCCGATGATGACTTGGGGGCCGTGCCTTTTTCGATAAAGTGTCATGTGCGATCGTTTTCGCTAATCATGCATCTGAAGCTTATGTAAACGGAGCACACACGAGAGTTCTCCTGCTTATTCAAGTGCTCAAATGAAGAAATTTAAGAACCCGTAAACATAACCAGATGACAACCACGAACCCTGCAAAGTCCATTCGTTCTGCATCCACCTAATTAGTCAAGGTTTGATTAGCATTTCATCATAACCATCGCGGACCTCCAACACGGTCGGGCATAATTCACTTGTAACACTGAAATGAATATTGTGCTGGGAAACAGTAAAACGACCTAGGCAACGTTTTGACGGACATTGATGCAAAACTACTTACATCAAAAGAATTAGGCTACACGGCTCACTTAATGCCCTTAAGCTGGTCATATCAACAAAAAGCCGTTGTTGACTTGATGTCGATGACAAGTTGTTTGCCGTTTTTATTTGAATATTTAGCAAGCGTTTTCTCCCTCTCAAAACATGATTTATCTTCAGCATCTATAAATGTTACCGTCAATGTCGATAACTCTGACACAAGGTTTTATGACCATCATTTACTTGATGTTGATGCTGGAATCCGGCCGGCGTTATTCTATGTTCTGTTATCTCTAATTACATGGCATTAAAATGGAATTATCTTTGCCTGGAGAAAAAAAAGGCCCTTGTGTGCCATAGCAGGGGCGCTCAAACGTTTCCATGCTGAGCGAGGACCCCCAAATAGCCATAGTCTCTGGCTACACGGCCCCTCTATTGCAAAATGGCTTGGCTGGCTGAAAATAGCCAATATACAAGCTTACAATACTGCCCTACAAAGCCAAAGTGCAGTAACTACGCAAATAATTTAACTGATAAAAGGGTTTAAAAGTATTTCAATTGGGTTATCGGCATAATAAGTGATATTAAAAGTATTTCAATTGGTCAGCCAAATGGGTTATCGGCATAATAAGTGATATTATACTAATTGTGTATTTGTTCTTGAGGTATTTGTTTATCCCCCAAAATCACGAAGGCCAATTTGACCTTTGGGATGAGTCAGTGTGTCCAAAAACGTAGTACCTCACATTTTTGGAATTTGTTTATCTAAAAAATAACAAAAAAAAATCAATAATTACTTTCCAAAAATAGGGACATCAGGTCGAAAGTGGTTAAACTGGCACAATAATCTTATATATTGAAAATAAATTGTCGGACACTTTGAAAACAACTAATGCTATGGCAGTGGTTCTCAAAGTGGGGCCCAGGGACCGTCAGGGTTCCTTTGAGAGGGGGGTCTAAATGCACCCTTACAGGTCTGTAACTGAGAGTGTACACATGGAACCAAATGGACCCGTAAACCCGTCCATTTGTACACTCTCAGAGTCATGGGGGTCCTTGAAATTAAAAAGTTTGAAACCCACTGATGCCAATGAACAAGTCAACCTAATGGAAAAGAAATACGTGACCCGTCCACTGAACAGTTGAGCTCAGAGTCTCATGGACAGCATTATTCTATTAGATTTTTAAAACACCATGAAATTGTCCACTTACTTGACTTGGCGTGAAAGTAATGACAGTCCCTGGTGAGATCCGTCAGTCGGGGCCTGGGAATTTGATGTCAGTCTTGTCTTTATTAAGCTATCAAACAAATGGCTTCATTCCCGTATAGTTTGAATTACCAAGTGTGTTGTTACGCTCGTTTGCCAAGTACAACAACGGCTTGATTAGTTTGCCGTGTAACAGATCGTGGGTATTATTGTTATTGTCCTTCCAGGCAAAAGGAATACAAAACACAAGGGCTTTTTAGCCTAGTTTCTGGTTATATCGTTGCTGTCGGGCAGAAAGCTCTTATCTCCATATTTTCGTATTTATTCTTTTGGTAAATTAACACCCTACTTGATCATACTACAGCGTCACACAAAAGCATCAAAAGCAGCAGATCCGCAAGCTCGAAACACGGCACGTAGCGACGCGTTTTGAGCTTGTAGATCTGCTACTTTTGCTAGTTTTGAATTTGAATCCTGCAAAGTAACAGTTTTGGATATGATGGGTTTCCAGACGATATATAGCTCTTGAGCTTGCCATCAGCATAGTGTGAGAATTGTTGTCAATGTTTTGGGAAAAGTCTGATTTAGTTTTTCTCTCTGGTGGGAAACAATTAAGTCAGTGGCAGATTTTCTTTTTGGATGATGGTTAACCCATTCAATCCAGGAGCGCATATTGTGTCATTTTAGATTTTTTTTTAATCTATAACCATTATTTTATACTTTGGGCTATTCAAAAATAGCAGATGTGTAAGCTTGTAGATCTGCTATTTATTCTTTTGAAAAATCTTGAAAATGTGTGCAAATCCTTGAGTTGCTGTAAAGTATTAAAAAGTGCTTTTGACAAAACCAGCTAACTCCAGCAAAGGGGGGTGGAGTTAGCTGGTTTTGCTGACTCCAGGCTCCACCCCCTTTTGACCTCCAACCTCATTGTGAGCTTGGAGGTCCATTCAGCTGTTCTTATCAATGATGAACAAAACCTCCTAACTCCATTTTTGTTTAGTTACATTTTGGAGTTAGCTGGTTCCTGCCGGACAGCAGAGATATGTTTTTTAAAGCGAACATTTTTAACTAAAATCTTTGCTTCTGGGGATTCTACATGTTCTAAATCCTAACAGTTTTAAAACAGTTCTCAAACTTTTTTCATGTCAAGGACCACCCAAAATGATATGTATTTGTCAGCGGACCCCCCCCCCCCCCTCTCCATCTCAAAATATTTTGATCCAGGGACCCCCCCAGAAGCAAAGATGTGAGTCAAAAAATTATTATATTCAAACACACATGCTCACATTTTCACGATTTTCTTTTCCAAAAATAGCAGATCTAGAAGCTCATAGCCCGCGCTTGTATATCTGCTATTTTTGAATAGCCAAAGAAATCTTAAAATGACAGATGCGTTCCCGGTCTTAATGGATTGATCATGCCTTTGCAATTGTTAAAACTCTACCCTATGCTCGTGTTCCTGTGTCACGTGTTGTGAGAGAATAAAAGTCCAGCTTAACTGGAGGAATATCCTCGATTCATACTTCATCGTATGACGGATAAATAGCTGATCTACAAGATCACGACATATTGTTGTGAGCTTGCAGATCGGCCACCGTACGACCCGAGTTTAAACGGGGCCTAAAAAGTCCACCTAAAAGTGCACAGCAATTTGGGAAACTGACAGACTGCAGCAATTTCTGAGGCAATGACTGACATCAAAGATTAATGTCCTCCATTAAAAATGATGGGTTGCAATAATATTTATTTTTTTGCCAAGTTTCTAAGGGGGGGAAATCTTTTTCAGCTTTTGTCATTACTGTAAGTGAAACGACTTGGCGTGCAGCGTACTGTAGCTCAGGGACTCACATCTCTGTCACTGTTGTCAGATTGGAGCCCCACCCCATCAAACCAGAATATTTACGCTCAAACCAAGACCACAACATGGGAGATGGATACTGTAGATAGATAGATGGATTGATAGAGAGACAGACAGACAGACAGACAGACAGGGGGAGAGAGAGAGAAAAAAGATGGGTGTGACATCTGAGTACAGTATATTGACTTCATCATACTTACAGTGTTACACAAAAGCAGCTAAAATAGCCGTTCTACAAGCTCAAAACGAGTCTCATTGCAACGTGTTTTGAGCTTGTAGATAGGCTATTTTTTGCTATTTTTGAATTTGAATCCTGAAAAGTAACCGTTTTGGACATATGAGGTTTCCACCCCGACATCAGCGATATTGTCCCTGTCAGGCCGAAACCTTGTGTCTCCCAAAGCATTCTCCATATTTCATCTATGTTTTATTGTGTGTTATCTTATACTTGTAGTCGTGCCGCGCAACAGTATCGAAAATAGCCTATCTATACGAGTTGCGTCGCAAATGTTTATTTTTAAAGTTCACCAATAATTCATGATATGCCGGCAGTCAGCTCAAGTGGCTGCTTGGTAGTCGGAAGGTTCCCAGTTCGATCCCCGCCTCCCAAGCCCCCAGAGTTGCTGAGAAACATTGAAGCCGCCACCCCAGTGGCCATGCATCTCGAGTGTATTTAATAAATATCTCGCGTTCATTCCTTGGCAACCGGGCTGCCGTAGGACGCAAAAAGGACACTAGTGCGCATGCTCATAACTCTATGGTGTGTCCAAAAACGACTCAATAATTATACTTCCGGTAGGCTTCCGGGTGCTTCAAAACGCCACTGAGCACATTCATTGAAATGATAGCTGGGGGCGGGGCAATCCGCCCTCTAGTTGTTATACCTCTATGCCGCCTCCCCCTGGGTTAGCGTTGAACTGTCCTTGAGCAAGACACTGAAACCCTAACTGCTCCAAATAAGCAGGTTGGTACGGTTTGCCTTACCGTCTGTGTTTGTGAATGAAAGGCTGAATGTAATGCTCATTGTATATGGTGCTTGGATAAAGGCACCGTTTACCATTAATGGCCAAAATATGGACGCCAAGTCGAAAGTGGGTGTATGCCGGTGGGTTTTTACAAATATTTAACCAATGAAAAGTTCTAACAAGAGCTTAAGTTCTGACAAAATATTAACTACATTGGATCCATTGGAACACAGGTTATTTTTTCTATTTCCTGAAAAGTAACGGTTTTGGACTTCCGCACGACAACGAAGATATTTATGTTTCAGGGGTCATATTTGACGTCCCGTTTGACGTTGATTGATTGGGCCTTTAAATGTTTCCCAAGGTGGAAGTGACAGTTCCTCTCCATTGTTTCCACAGTCAGATTGTGTCAGGTCCAGCGGGCGTTAACCTCGCCGTCTAGCGCAGTGTGAGAACACGCCAGCTTATCTAAGGATACGGTCAGTTTGTCACATTCTTTCCTTTCATGGGGATTCTTGAGAAAAAAAGAAAGCCATTTATTTGGCAGTCACACTTGAGAGCAGCTTGCTAAGTCAAAGTACTCGCCACCAGAGGTGGGTAGAAATTAGTTACATTTACTCAGTCACATTTACTTAAAGCTGTATTACAGTATGTACATGTCTTTTAGATAATTAAATATTACAATATTTTTTGGGGCTTTACTGCCTTCATTGGATAGTACAGTGGAAGAGTGACAGGCAACAGGAGAGAGCGAGACGGATAATGACACACAGCAAAGCTCAGGAATCGAAACCGTGACTTGCTGTCAGGCTGCAATAGAACTTGTATGTGGTATGCACCTTAACCACTAGGCCATACATTTCATCCAATCTGTATGGTAGAGTATGTTAATACAATAAAACGTATACAATTGGAACAGACGTATGTGGTCTCCCTGCTCTTCTATTGAGACATTTAGATCCTGTTTCTGGTTTGACACACATTTGGTTCTGAAGGTCAACATTCTATTTCTCCTCAGAGCAAGCAGGCAGGCTCCATTAGGTCAGTGGTTAAAATGTCAGTTCTTGCGCAGGAGACTTGGGTTCAAATGTGGGGTAGAGCATGAAAGTTGGTGCACCTTTAAGTAACTATTTGAATAAATTGTACTCGTAGGAGTAGTTTAAATGCAACCTATTTCACATTTTACATAAAAAAAAGAGAAGCAACTTTTACTTTTTTATTAAATGCACATTGATTCACTCAGAGAAACGAGGACGAGTTTGGACGAGGACTTTTCAATTACATTCTGATTGTTTAAACAAATCAGATTGTATGAATAATTACTCAAGTAATTATTTGGCTGGTTACTTTTTCTTCAAATTTAACAATACTTTATTTTTTTTATTTTTTTTACTTAAGTACAGTTTTTGGCTTCTCTAGCCACCTCTGGTACTGGCTAAAGGCGATAAAGTGGCCTCTATTGGGCAGGGTGCTGGCTCCAGCAGATCCGTTATGAGGGACATAAGGAAGTTATAACAATGTACAGGAAGTGTGTTAGTGGGCCTATATCAGAAATGTAAGGTTAAGTGTCAGTCCACTTACTGTAATGGAGCTCTGAGAAATGGGCTTCGAGCCCAAAACGTGGATGGAATTTCACTTGTGTGCTTTAAGGGTGGATGTACTGTAACTTTCATCATTGGGGAAGTGCACTTTCAAACATGTCTTTCTTTTGTTGTTGTTATTGTTGTTTTTGAAAGGATCACGATGAAATAGATTGGGGGGGGGGGCTGTTGACCATTATCAAGCGTGCTTTTATTTACTACTTTACTCTTTGCTTTGAACTTGCTGTTAACATCTTAATGGCTGTGCTCTCCCAGCCATGTCTGACTCTGTCTGTGCAGCCTCTCCTCTCAGACACTGAAAGGAGGTTTCATCAGCATCCTGGATTGCCTGAGAATGTTGTTGCGTGGTGTATTCTCTCTCTCTCCCTCTTCTCTTTTTGATGGCATATTGCCGGCTCAGCATGCCTCTCTGTTTTTGAGATGGCCTGAGAAAAGCGCTGATAAGGCCAAGATGAAAAATTCTCCCAAACATTTTTATATACTGTAATGTTTTCACATTATGAATCTAATGTCATTCCTTCAACTCTGCCAACATTGGTATGTGTGTTTTTGGTCAGAATAGAGGTTTGGATCTTTTTTTTCTGGGTGGCAAATGAGTTAACGCTGGGCTCACACGCTACAGCAGTTTGAAAATACTCTAACCGATTTTGACATTGGCTTGCATCACACACACATAAGGATAATATTAGAATTTTATTTTTTCTATCATCTCTAACCTGCACACATTACTGTAGGCTACAAGATTTAAAAAAATAACAGCACATCACACACTACAGGGTTGAGCAACGCAGCACCTCACGTGATCTCATCTCACCTGATCACATGCAGAAGCAGATGTAAACGATGGGGCTCCTTAAACTTGTTGTGGTCACAGACAAAAGTCAAGTCAATTTTATTTATAAGCCACACAATTATCGTTACCGGTGTTGCCCTGATCTTTTGCACACCTGGATAAAGTCTTTGCGACAGGTGCGTTGGTTGAGTGAGTATACACGTAGACAGATCAAAGAGTAACAGCCACACACTGTCTTCACTTGCTTAATAAAGAAACATGCTGTATCTATAATCACTCACCATGTGTTTGTCAAAGACCTTTTTCACGCATCTGCTGACAAAATACCAGCATCATTATATACAAAAAAGGGTCAACAGAGACCAATCATTAGTGAGGATGGGGTATACCTTGTGGTAGTCATCACAGTAACTCAATGACCTCAATCACAAGTCAATACAACATATACACAAGACATCAAGGTTTTTAAAAAAAAACGGTAGTATTCTGAGTGGATCAATCATAATAGTAGAAAAGTCCTTCACATCATCAATAATAATTACAATATGTCACCAGGTTACTCATCTATATTGAGCCTGGGGGAAATAAAAGCAACAGAGAGACACATCAAGGTTCCCATGAATACATTACAACATCACATTGCATAATAGTTAATCATTAAGCCCGCTAGGGATGAGAGTTTGTAATGTGTGGGTATCCAATAGGCTTCACGTTGCTCAAGTTCTAGGGTATAACTATGGTGTCATCCACAGTTGGGGCAATCTAGAAAGTCAGGATTTTTGTGTTTGTTTTGCAGGCCAGCTGCAAAACAAGGACATTTCTTCAGTTGACCACATTGTTTGTCCTAGCAGAAGAGTGTGTTTTGTCTGAAATAACCACATTCGGACCCGAAGGGGACACGGGAGGTCAACTATAAGCTCCAGAACTAAGCCCTGTGTCGTTCTAACAGTTTGGATAATTATTTCCAGAGATACGTGTGATAAGGCAGATGCCGTCCATTTTGGAGAAGTCTAAACTTTCTAAATCTTTTTGGTTTTGGGGAGGATCCAAACATCAACCAAATTAGTCATTTTGTCATTTTGCAGTAAGATATGCAGAAAAAAAGAAGGAATCAAAAAAGAGACAAGGTATCTACACATTTACACATAGCATCCATCCAAACATTATAGTACATGAGGTTAAGAAAATAGGTGCATGAGCATAGCAGCTGGTATACAGTATACTGGACATAGACATTAGTGCAAGAAGAGTATCAGTGCGTTAATGAGATTAAGGTGCAGAGTATCGGCAAGTGTTAAGTTCATTATGACCGGGGATATGATCTAAATCTCGACTTTAAGCCAATACAGTATATTTCGGCTTTTTCAACTTTTATTATATTCAACCGTTTTCAGTTGAATATACTTTTTTTCCAGTTAAACGTACGTTGTTTTCAGTTTAATATATATTTTTGTTGTACGATAGTCGATCAATAAAGTATAATTTGCTTTTAGGTTAGATGATAAACGGGTCAGACGCAGTATTCGCTAAATTTAGCTGAAACAACGCAAGTGAACAAATGCACTATATGCTTGTAATAATGGAGATATCCGTCCAGTTTTCCCATAAGGATGTTGAAAAGATGTTTTGACAAATCATAACGTTTATCTGTAATCATAATTGTTAACATTTTACATTGATAAGCTCATTATTTATCTGCCGCGCTTCCATCAAATAGACCGAAGATAAATGGAATTATGATGGTCACAATAACAAGGTTTTCATTGTAAATATATACTTTAGTGCACACAGTATACAATGATTAACACAAAATCCCCAACGGGGGCCTTTGGTTCCTCTGTTGATGCGACGTGACGGACAAGTGCTGTATTCATCCAGAGGTTGAATGGAAGATAATACGCTGAGTAAAATGGACCCTTGTCGGTCAGTCATTACACCCTCTCTCAGAGACAAATTAAATGTTCCTGTGTGTACACAGAGAGACAAGCATAGTGAACTGTGTGAGCCATGCTTTCTTTTCAAAGTGTCGTCTTACACGCTTCTCTCCTTCCAAACATTGACTCATCCCTGCTGCATTGGTCTGGGTCTGAACAGAACAGAACAGAACTCATCACTTCTCCCCTGGTGCCGGGCCTCCTTGGATATTCCGTTCCGTACACGCTGGACCCTGCCTTTTGCAAACACAGAGTAATGTCACCACAGAGAACCCACATCTGGCCTGCGGTCTGGATGTCTGTAATGCACCTTGGAGCCCGGCCATGTCTGCTCTGCCGTGTTCTGGTGGTTGACAGTAGAATTCAGTGAGAGCCAATGGGAGAACACAGAGAGAGAGAGAAAGAGAGAGAGAGCACGGTGCGTTGCATCGTTGTTGTGACTACTTTCTACTCCACTTGGGTCCGGAGCAGTGTTGCCATGTCTGCTTATTGTCTCCGCCAGGCCGAAAGGCATGGCGAGAGAGTATGTTTTACCCCCTGTCCGTCCGTCCGTCCGTCCGTCCGTCCGTCCGTCCGTGTGTGTGTGTGTGCGTGCGTGTGTGTGTGTGTGTGTGTCCGTCATTCTGTCTTTTGTCTGTGTACAGCTAATCTCCAGCACCGTTGGCTTGCTCGCAGCGAGACTGTGCACACACACTCCCTGGATGCCAGAGCAAAACCTCTGCCCCAAATTTTTCACATGGGCCTGTTATAGCGCCACCAGGAGGCCGATTTGTGCAAAACACATTTCTCGACAGTACTCCTACAGATTTTGTCCAAACGTCACGCAAATCGGTACACAGTATCTCTATAGTCGTAAAACGAAACTACTCCATCCTGATTGGCTAAAAATGGCTTCCAAAGTTTGCAGGAGTGCTCCATTTTGAACAAAATGCCTCAAATCATGAACACAGCATGCAATTTCCGTGAAATTTTGCATGCACATTCCCACTATGCCGAGGAAGAAATGCCACTTGGTACCATTGTTTTTTCAAATCAGCCTCATGGTGGCGCTATAACAGGCTGATTCGTGTTTTTACCTACAACTGCACCAATCTGTGTAAAACTTTGTATGTGCACTCCATAGAGGTCAAGGAAAAACCTTTGCCCTGCATTTTTCACATCTGCCTTTTCTAGCGCCACCAGGAGGCCGACTTATTTAAAACTTTTTTTTTAATATTACTCCTTCCGATTTTATCCAAATGTTACGCAAATCGATACACAGGATCTCTATAGTCATGTGATCGAGACTGATCTGTCTGATTTTTCATATTCTGTCCTGATTGGCTAAGATTCACATCTAAAGTTTGCAGTAGTGGCTTGTTTTGAACAAAATGCCTCAAATCATGAACGCAGCATCCGATTGTGGTCAAACCTTGCACGCACATTCACACTATGTTGAGGAACAAATGCCACCCTTTTAACATTGGCCTGTTATAGCGCCACCAGCTGGTCTAATTTAGCAAAACACATTTTTGGAACAAAAAGCCTCACATCATGAATCCAGTGTCCGATTGCCGTGAAAAGCCTAAGAAAAAAATGGCACCCTTTTCACATTGGCCTATTATAGCGCCACCAGGAGGCCACAATAACCTACCTGACCTGGCAGAGACCTGTGCCAAATTTTTCACATGGGCCTGTTATAGCGCCACCAGGAGGCCGATTTGTGCAAAACACATTTCTTGACAGTACTCCTACAGATTTTGTCCAAATGTCACGCAAATCGGTACACAGTATCTCTATAGTCATAAAACAAAACGTGTCTTTCAGATTTTTCCTACTCCATCCTGATTGGCTAAAAATGGCTTCCAAAGTTTGCAGGAGTGCTCCATTTTGAACAAAATTCCTCAAATCATGAACACAGCATGCAATTTCCGTGAAATTTTGCATGCACATTCCCACTATGCCGAGGAAGAAATACCACTAGATTTTTTTCAAATCAGCCTCATGGTGGCGCTATAACAGGCTGATTCGTGTTTTTACATACAACTGCACCAATCTGTGTAAAACTTTGTATGTGCACTCCATAGAGGTCAAGGAAAAACCTTTGCCCTGCATTTTTCACATCTGCCTTTTCTAGCGCCACCAGGAGGCCGACTTATTTAAAACTATTTTTTTTATATTACTCCTTCCGATTTTATCCAAATGTTACGCAAATCGATACACAGGATCTCTATAGTCATGTGATCGAGACTGATCTGTCTGATTTTTCATATTCTGTCCTGATTGGCTAAGATTCACATCTAAAGTTTGCAGTAGTGGCTTGTTTTGAACAAAATGCCTCAAATCATGAACGCAGCATCCGATTGTGGTCAAACCTTGCACGCACATTCACACTATGTTGAGGAACAAATGCCACCCTTTTAACATTGGCCTGTTATAGCGCCACCAGCTGATCTAATTTAGCAAAACACATTTTTGGAACAAAATGCCTCACATCATGAATCCAGTGTCCGATTGCCGTGAAAAGCCTAAGAAAAAAATGGCACCCTTTTCACATTGGCCTATTATAGCGCCACCAGGAGGCCACAATAACCTACCTGACCTGGCGGAGACCTGTGCTCCTAGGAGCACTTTTTCTAGTTATTACTTTGGGCTTGTTTTCGCTTGTAAATATTGGTAGTGCGGGTTGCGTTTTTTTGGCCTTGTTTCTAAAGTGTAGCTGCTTATTGGGCTTGCTTCCTAAATGTAGTTTAAAACAAACATTTTCATGTCAAGGACCCCCCAAATTTTATACCAGGGACCCTCCAAACAAGATTTAAGTTTTTTTTTTTTATTGCAGATCTGCAAGCTGTGAGCTTGTAGATCTGCTTTTTTCAAATAGCCAATGTATAGGTTTAAAGTGCTCATGTGGCCTAGTAGCTTATTTTTTGCTTGTTTTCATAGAATTGGTTGCTTGTTTCTCTCGCAAGATCAGCTCGTCATGTCACCAGGAACAATTCAAACTGAACTCTTGCGGTTGAGGTTGCCATATTTGTTTTGCACTACACAAGTCTCATAAATCCGTCTTTGCCTGGACAACGTCACCTGCGGAGCTAATAATAATGAAGGGCTCAGGCTTTAATTTGATTTGAATTAATCACAAGTCAATGAAACGGAGACATTACACTGTAGCATTACAGCACAGCAGCAGCACACCGGGACCACCCTAAGGGCCTAGCTGGCCAACTTCAATCTGTGGTTATTGGACGATAACTATCTGAGAGCTGAGCCAGCGCAGCCACCCTACAGCAGAGATGTAAACACTTATCAACGGAACAAAGGATCATTGTACCAGTCTGTGGCCACAGGATTCAGCAGTAATTTCCCCCTCCTCGCCCCTGCGAAAAAGGAAAATAACACCATCTGCCCTGCCGGCTTTATCTTTCCCAACATGCAGTCAGCCCACATACTTAACCGTTAAGTGGGCTGACTGCATCTACGGATAAGTTTTAACCATAGATGCCACCGACGTTTATAAAAGGCAAATGTGTTTCTGATTGGGGAGTGTATCTATCGCCAGTGACATCATCACTTTTAGCGGGTTAGCCCAGAGCTATCGAGAGAGAGTTCCGCTGTAGACAAAGAATATTCATAATTTAATATTCAATCTTTTATTGCCAAAGCCAACTTACAGTTGATTTGGGATTTGGAATTTGTGTCGGTTTGCTCCAGAGATAACAAGAACACGGAGAATGCAGAAGTAACACTTGCCATTGGGGAGACCAGTAGTTCCGAACACTACTGTATAGTTTCTGACTGTACTGTATAGTTCCAAATATTGAATCCTCATAATGGGTTTTGAGGAAGCATGTGCGACAAATTAACCATCATGATCTCATTGCGGTGAGAACAAAGAGTGCCGTAACTACAGTTACAATTTACTATTAGCAGACACTCTTATCCAGAGCGACTTACAAGGGGGAATCAGACTAAGCAGAGTAAGCATGAACTAGTCAACAAACAACAAGGTAAATTGTTACATAAGTAGAGACATAATATAACTCTCTCAGGCTCAACTCCCTATACGTCCAACCCAAACCTGAAAAATGTAATTGTAAAAACACGGCCCCCTCACACATTAGAAGGACAATATCAGTCACCAGAACCAAGGACGGGTGTTTTCAATTAATCTCTCATGGTTAAAATGGAGTTTGAAGTTACAATGGGTTTGTATAGGAAGAGGGCGTGTCTGATAAAATGAATTATCAAATATCTAGATACTGATGCAAGCAACTTAAAAACTGTCTGGTGTGCTCGCAAATGACCCTAAACATGTTTGAAAGTTACATATCCCTTAGTGTTGGAGTTACAGTATGCACTGTACTGTGGGCAATATTTGTAGTTTCATATAACCATATTTAGACAAAGTTTTAGCGGTATTGTGGAATGGTTTTAAGGAATAATAGCCCTACATGTTCAGTATTTAATATAATTTACACAGATCCACTATAAGCTACAACAACTGTTGTTCCTGGAATCCACACAAAACACATTGGAAAGGAGAAGAAAATGAAAAAAAGACAACACAATTCACCGATAGAAAGTCATAATGATAACACTTTTGTCTTGGTGGAAGCGTCATAGTATAGTAGAATAGGCCAGTGTCTGCTAATAAAGATTTGATAATGATATAGGCGATGAATGTTGACTGGCCCATATGAGCCTAATCAGCCTATCCCCCCCCCCCTGGACATGACACTAGTATGTCACATGCTGTACATGTACTGTACACCTCCTGGACATGACACTATACTGTATGTCGTAAGGGACTTACCCCCAATCCAATACATGAGGCTGAGGGCCAAGCAGGGAGGCATTGTTTGGTACCATTGTTATAGTCACAAGGCCACTGAGGCTATACATGTAACTATACGGGAGAACTCGCCACTGGACGTGGCTTTCGCTCTACAGGGCTTGAGAAGCCCCTTCGGTGGGGGCGTTGTCACATTCTAATACTGCCCGAAAACCACATCCCAGCACCTGCCTCGGTGACTTGCCTTGCCAATCATTAGACTGCCATCCCCAACCTCCTGGGATCGAATCCCGCTGCTGCCACTATTTTTCCAACAACCACAGACTAGTTTTTTCGCCGATAAAGTGTAGTTTTTTTTAAAGTTTTTTTTTTGGGCATTTATTGATAGGATAGTATTCTGACAGGAAATGGAGAGAGAGACCGCTGGCGTAGCGGTCTAGGCCTAAAGTATAGTTTTTCACCGCGATGGAGGCGTGCCGTCTCAAGCGAACTTGAGCCATGAGAGGCACCGGCCAGTGAGCTAAAGCGAGCGAGTCACGGTGCCGAACGTTGTGAAGTTCACTTGAGCCGACTCAGTGCCGTCTGAGTTATGTACCGATAGGCACAGAATCGTAAATCATGTTTTGGGGAGAGCGTTTGCCCCAACTGCCACTCAAAGTGACTACTGGCCAATCACAGGATGTCTTTTCCGGGACTTTCCCAACTCCCGTGTACTCAAATAGTTTGCGCCACTGAGCTGAGGTGATGAATAATAACCATTCCAAAGCCACCATAACCCATGTTGTAACCCTGTTTATATGACACTGTTCTCTGTTCTACTCTTGCATTTAGTGACGGCACATTTGATCTGTTTTACCAGCACATCATCCAACGAGGCCTGAAAATGAACACGATCTTTCCGTGCAAATCCATCACTCCACTCATGTTAACTCTGACTTTGCTCCAGATTTGGAAATCAGAATCCATTGGGTGTCCATTATGATGTCCAGATCATCGGGATTAGCCGGGGACTTGCCACTATTGGGTTCATAAAGTATGAAGAAATGACTCGATCATATTTTTAGATGTATCAGAAAATGTGCCAAAGAAAACCAGCCATAGACCAAGGAAATTATTTTTCCTACAGAGCCAGGCGAATGGAGCAGCTGTTGTTTCTGGGTTTTGCACGTTTTGAGAACGTTGTGGTACAATGCATGGCATTAATAGGATCTAGTTCAGAGCACTGTCCAACCTGTCAACGTGCAGTGCTTTGATCCAACATGGTGACGGTAACCCTAGAGAGCAGTGGTTCTAAAACTTTGTCAAGGACCCCCAAATTAATGTGTTTGTCTGCAGACCCCCATCGGATTTTTTTTTTTGCCAGGGACCCCTATAGAAGCTTTCCGTTGTTAAAATGTTTAAAATATATTCAAAAATGCGATTTTTTTTTCAAGATTGTTTGAAAATAGCAGATCTACAGTACAAGCTCACAATGCATCGCAACGTATCACATCGCAACGCATTGTGAGCTTGTAGATCAGTCATTTTTAAATAGCCGATGTATAGAGTTAAACAGTGGTTAAACTGAATTTGTTGCTATATAAGCTCATTTTGCTGGGGACCCCACTGGAACCTCTTCAAGGACCCCTGGGGGTCCCTGGACACCACTTTGAGAACCACTGATGTAGAGGCAGAGAGGCGGCCCACAATCTGAAAGGCCCTAGTTCAAAGTCTGAGCTTTGCAAACTGCGCTTCGGCCGACTCAGCGCCGTTCCAGATAATATGTCCCGATAGAATCGTAACTCATATCCCCCCTAGTCAACGTGTGCCGTATCAGCCCATGTACTGTAATACAGTCAAAGGTTACGCTAAAAGGAAAACACAAAAGCCGCAGGGGCTTGTTTCTATTGTAGTGAATGCATCAGTAATACATATAATACATTACAATACAATACAAAACATATTGAAATAAAACTCAGTAGCATCATAAGGTATATTTACAGACAAAGGAGGGGTGGGGGCAGGGCCGGGGGGGGGGGATGCTACCATCAAGGAGTTCAAGGAGTTAAACTGTGCTCAGTTGTGTTTTAAGGTTAGCCATTCTTTTAGGTTAGTTTTGATTTGAATCGGGAACCTTTATGTATTTTTCTCCCTTCTTCCTCTGTTCCAGTGACCTGTTGAGAGTTGTCCTCATGCTATTGGTCCTCCATGCTGGACTCACTGATGGGACGACAACGTCTGCAGCTGATCCAAAATGCTGCTGCCAGACTTGTGACAGGCACCAAGCTAAGAGAGCACGTCTCTCTCCATTGGCTCCCAGTGAAACGAAGAGTGAGATTATTTTGTTTGTGTTCAAAGCCCATAACGGTCTTGCTCCTGCCTATATTGTGGAACTTTTAGACTTATCTCCCAGCTCCAGCAGGTCACTTGGATCTGACAGTCAGTTGTATATGAAGACTCCGCGTTCCAGCACAGTTTAAGGACGGGCGACCGTGCCTTTGCTGCATTGGCACCAAAGTTGTGGTGGAACAAACTCCCTTTGAGGATCAAAGCTGCCCCTAATGCTAGGGACTTTTAAAAACATGCTTAAGACCCACCTTTTCACTTAACTCACTGAGTGCCAGAATTATTTCTGGCTATATCTGGCCAGTGTGAAGTAAAAAAAAAGTGCTTTGGAAGCGAGATACAGCCTTTTTCAGTTATAAGTTAAACAAGGAGTGGATGGAGCTGCAAATCTTCAGATAATGATATCTTGGGTTCTGAACAAAAAGATGTTTTTTTATTATTATTATCAATTTTTTTACTATTTTTTTCAAAAACACGTGAAACACGTGATTGGCACGTTGCACCATAGTGGTAAAACATGTGAAACACGTGAATGGCACTCAATGAGTTAAGTGGACTCCTAGGTTCACTTGTTGTTTTGTGTTGTTTTGTTGTGTGGGTTGTTGCTGTTTGTGTTTAGTTTCTACTCCCTCCTGTTTTGACTAACCGACAGTGTGACTGAGTTCTTGTTGTCCTAGTCTAGTCTTCTTTGTCTTGTCGTATTTTTTCTCCTCTCTTTCTCTGGACTGCGCCCTGGGCCAGTGTAATAACTGGATGGGAGGATTGGAGGAGAGGACTCAGCACGCAGCCCTGAGAGGCTCCTGTGTTGAGGGTCAGAGATTCTAAAGTGATTTTTTTCAAAACTCACACCACTTGGCGGCAGCCCGACAGGAAGTCCAGTATCCAGTTGCACATGGTCGGGTGTAGGCCTAGATCCCTCAGCTTTCTGTGTCAAGCTTGGCAGGAACTATTGTGTCGAATGCCGAGCTGCAAAACGTCCTCAAACGGCAATACCGCCCCCCTAATACGCGAGGGGGCCGTGTTTTTTCAATTACTTTTTTCATTTATTTTTAATATTTTTTGGGGAAAATGAAAATAATAAAATACAATAAAAAAATAAAATAAAATAAATGAAAAAAAGGATCGGAAAAACACGGCCCCTCACGCATTAGGAGGGCGGGGTGAGTCACCAGAACCAAGGACGGGTGTTTTTGATGAATCTAACATGGTTAAAATGAAGTTTGAAGTTACAATGGGTTTGTATAGGAAGGGGGCGTGTCTGTTAAAATGAATATCAAATATCTAAATACTGAATCAAGCAACTTAAAAACTGTCTGAGGGGTTCACAAAGGCCTGAGTAGACGATAAAATGACCAAAAGTTTTTTTGAAAGTGAAATATCCCTTTAACCTCAGTAAAACTATGCCTAACCCTAAACTTATTCATGACCTTAAGTAAAACGAATACAAAAATACAAGAACCGCAAGTCCGCGGAAAAAAATAGGGGCGAGTGTGTTTTGGGGGCGAGCGTTCCGGTTACCTCTGAGGCATGCATGTGTGCAGACTGTGGCTGCAGGACATGGATATGCTGTGTATGTTCTGTATTCATTTTAATGTAATTTTTAATTTATGTGTGCTGCAGTCTACTGTAAGATAATTAAATTCCAAAATATGCATATCACACTAGCAGACTAGCATCTGAGGACAAGCAAATAGCATATCTGTGCTGTACATCTATCTAAGTAACGTATGTGAACAATATCTGGATAACAGATATACTAAATATGTGGCAGGAAGTGATTCAAGGAGAGAGAAGTGCTAACAGGTGAAGAATAAGAAGTGATTTCAGATTTTGGTGGAAAATGGGAAGTGAATCTGCAGAGTGGGGTGGAGGGAGTCACTGCAGAACAAAATGTAACCACTTTCAACCTGGTATCCATATTTGTGTGTGTGTGTGTGTGTGGGGGGGGGGTGTCAAAATCTGTCAAAGATATTTAAAAGAAAGCTAAAATAACAGATCTACAAACTTACAACTCGTCGCATTGTGACACGTTGTGGGTATGCAGATCGGCTATTTTCGCTATGTTTGCATGACGTACGGCGGCATACGACGACATCTAAAATAAGGCTTAAGTGGTTAATGAAAATGGATGAAAAATATTTGCCTGCTACATTATATTATATTTGGCTGCTGCATTACAGGTCTTCTCGCACAACGCAATATCTCACAGCAGCTTTCCAAAAGTAGCAAAGGATCCTCAATTCATGATGACACTTTAGTATTTCTGTGATCCGTTTCTGTCCTCCTCCGTCTGTGTACAGACTCATCCTCAACCTTTTGGCAAAAACACTGAAATTAGAACATACTGAACATACTCATCAATATCACGCCTCCTAAACAGTGTACACAGCTGAGAGCATCAGTCTTAGCCCATTAAAACCGAGAAAGCATCTGTGTCATTTTGGATTTTTGCTATATGAATGTGTGTGTCACGATTTAAAAAGAATCTTGAACATTTGTGCAAATATTTATTAAATATAAATGTATTATATTTGAATATATATACTTTTTAAGTGAACATTTTAACTCAAATCTTTGCTTCTGGGAGTCCCTGGAGCAAAATATTTTGAGATGGGGGTCCGTGGCCAAATATATATAACTTTGGGTGGTCCTTGACATGGAAAAGTTTGAGAACCACTGATATAGCAACATACGTTTTTTTCAGAAAACTGTTAGGATTTAGAAGACATTTGTAGAATCCGCCTAGGGTCTTAATGGGTTAAATTAAAACATGGGAGGAGAGGTACAGCACGCTCAGTATTAGGTCAGTGTCTCCCAGAACCCCTGGGTGGTAACCTAATGATTTACTGTAATCACAAAGAGATGACAGCCTCTTGAGATGTTTCGCTGCGTGCTGGTGACTCTTAATAGCCTTTTTGGAACTTATTTTAGCATTTCGGATGAGTTCACTATAAAAACAAAACAAGAAACAAACCGAACAGATGTTTCCCTTGTCTGCGTGGTCACTGGCAGAACAACATAAAGCATGTTTCATGGATTCGTTCACTGCCTTCTGGTGCTGGTGTGGCCCCGGCACTCTGGCGTTTAGCGAGGTGCGCTGTCCGTATAGCGAGGCGCGCTGGCGGTGCCTGTGAGTGGTGGTGTCACGGATACCATGGAAAAAGATTCATGTCAAACATGCATTTTTAGATAAACATGTCATCTACTTGCTGGGCTTATTGTCAAACATGATGCCTAGTTACTGCAGTTTGGTCCAAGCCCAACAAGGCAGCTCATGGTTTTAATGTTGAAAAAAATGTTTAAGTTAGACAATAGCCGTATCACAGCGCGACGTGTTGTGCGCTTGATAGGCTAATTTCAGCAAAGAGATTTGGTGTGTGTGTGTAAAGGAGGGCCCCAAGTATAGACTCCTGGGGGACCCCGATCAACAAAGTTTATAGGATTTCATAGATATGGTCAATTCATCGCATGGGTGGTATCAGTACTCGTCTGCCCCCAGTGGTGTAAAGTAACTACCGGTAAGTATATTTACTCAAGTACTGTACTTAAAATTTTAGTTTTTTTTTACTTGACTATTTACAATGTTCTATACTTTTACTTCCACTCCTCTACATCTCAGATGCAAATATTGTACTTTTACTCCAGTACAGTTATTAGAAAACTTTGGTTACTTTCTAGATTTTGATTATTACTACAAAACATATTAAAGGGACATTTCACTCTCAGACATGTTTGGGGTCATTTTAACGTCTACTCAGGCTTTTGTGAGCACCCGAAAAATTGCTTAATTGGTTCAGTATTTAGATATCGTTGCTGTCCGGCAGGAACCAGCTAACCAGCTTGCATTTTTTTCCATAAATGAGTGCTATTGAACACCCTTTACGTCTGTGTGTTGGTAAAAAAAAAAATTTAACCAATGAAAAGTATTAAAAAGCGCTTCTGACAAAACCAGCTAACTCCATTGGATCCTCAAACTTTCTGCTAAACCAGCAAAGGGGAGTGGAGTTAGCTGGTTTTGCTGACTCCAGGCTCCACCCCCTTTTGACCTCCAACCTCATTGTGAGCTTGGAGGTCCATTCAGCTGTTCTTATCAATGATGAACAAAACCTCCACCAACTACATTTTTGTTTAGTTTTTTTTTTCATTTCCTGAAAAATGTACATTTTGGAGTTAACTGGTTTCTGCCGGACAGCAGAGATATGATATACATTTTATCAGACACGCCCCCTTCCTATAACTTCATTTTAACACATTCCATGCCAGAGTTTAATATCATAATGTACTCACCCACTGCCAGCGATTTTTTTATTTTTTTTTCACCTCGCCACAGACCTCGCTAAATACCTTATGATCGCGCGTTCAACTGTTTGTAGACACACAGGGTAGTTGTGTGAGTGGCCCAGAGAAGAAATGTTCAATCGGCGACATTCCATTTTGCAGTAGTAGCAGTTTCTAAAAACCCGTTTCAAACAGCGTTCAGCGCGGAGAAAAAAGATAATGGCGATTTAGCGGAAGCTTTAGAGCGGCGGCAGATGGGAACGAAAATCTTTGATTGACGTCATTTCCGTATCCGGGTGTGCTACAATGAAAAGTGTCACTGCCAGAGAGTGCTACAATGAAATATGTCACTGCGAGAGAGTGCTACAATGAATGAAATGTGTCACTGCGAGAAAAATAAATAAAAAAAGACCACTTCGCGTAGGCTACACGATTGGCACGCTGCGGCTTTATTTAGGTTCGCGTAAATCTACACGCTTGCCATGCAATGTGTTAACCATGATAGATTCTTCGAAAACACCCGTCCTTGGTTCTGGTGATTGATATTGTCCTTCTAAGGCAGCGCTACTCAACCCGCGGCCCGCGGGCCGCATGCGGCCCCAACGCAGCGTCTTGGCAGCCCCTCATGGTCAAACCAAAAAATATATATATATATATTTTTTTAAGCACAGGATAAAAAATATACATTTCCGTTCAAATATATGGGTTGCTACATTTTTTTTCAAAAACAAACATCAATTGTTACAGGTATAATGTATAGTTTTTTATGCATTTTGTTTTTTTTGGGGGGTTTGACCCCCATTTTTTGGCCGCGCGGCTTTGCCGCGCGCCCAGGGGTAGGTGTCCCTTATTTCAATCGCTGAACTGATGCCACTGGACATACACACAAAATAAACAGGTACAGTGAAAAGAATATGATGTCAAAATTTACATTTTCTTATAACAATGTGTAGTGTGTGTTACAAAATCGAAAAATCCAAAATAGGACCGTCATTTTTTGCTTGCGGCCCCTTGGACTTTTGGTATTTTGCTGAGTGGCCCCTGAGCCATCTTAAGTTGAGTAGCCCTGTTCTAATGTATGAGGGGCCGGGTTTTTTCAATAACTTTTTTCATTTAATTTTTTTTTAAATACAATGGAAACAAATAAAAATAAATAAATGAAAATAAATGAAAAAAGTAATCGAAAAACATGGCCCCTTCACGTATAAGGAGGGCAGTATGAGTCACCAGAACCAAGGATGGGTGATTTCGATTTCTACAATGGGTTTGTATAGGAATAGGGCGTGTTTCATGAAATGAATATCTACTGTAAATACTGAATCAAGCAACTTATAAGCTGTTTTCTGTGCTCACAAAAGCCTGTGTAGACGTAAAAATTACCACAAACATGTTTGAAAGTGAAATGTCCCTTTAACAACTTCAGCCCTATGTTTACTTTGGCTATTTGAAAATAGCAGATCTACAAGCTCACAATGCGTTGCTTTGCGACACGTTGTGAGCTTGCAGATCTGCTATCTTCAAAAGATTTTGATACATTTGAAAATGGTTGATGTGGAACATTCTGCATAATGAGTACTTTTACTTTTGGTACTTTAAGTATATTTTAATGCCAATACTTTTGTACTTTTACTACCATTTACTATTCTATTGTGGTATTGATACATTTACTCAATTCCAAAGTAGGACTACTTCTTCCATCACTATCTGCCTCATATACAGCATACTAATCTACTAGTAGAAGGGCATGATCAGGTAGAATTATCCTTAATCAGAGGGGCAAGGTGGCACAGTCGGTAGCGCTGTCGCCTCACAGCTAGAAGGTCCTGGGTTTGATTCCAGCCGGGGAAGCTGTGGGCGCTGGTGGCGTGTTCTCTTCTCTGCGTCATCAGTGCCCATACCCTAGGGGGTGTTGGCGAAAGGGCCTTTCTTTCTGTGTGGCGTTTGCATGTTCTCCCCGTGTCCCTTAGGGTTGGTACCCTCACAAATAACATGCAGTAATGGTCAGCCGGGGCGCCTGATGGAGGGGAGAGGAACTGGTTGGAATAATGTGTTCCTTCCACACGCTACGTCCTACCGGGGAAACCCCACCCCCCCCACCCCCCTGTCAGGTGATAAGAAGCAGCCTGCTCGCTCCTCATGCATTGAAGAAAGCATGAGCTCAGTTCAGGCTGGCAGAGGGAGAGTAGCGCCCAGGATTACAGCTTAGGCAATTGGCACTGGGTGAAAAAAATGGGTTCCTTCATCTATAGTAGTGTATGTAGTTCACAACCCAGTCAACTCCATCCTAATCCTGTCCTTAACCACACCCAATCAAACTCATGCCTAGACTTAAGTAAACTTGACCATACAGTACTAACTGGCTAAACTTTACTGTAATTAAATAATTGCACGTAATACTACAGGCTGGGATGCGGGCTGCGCCTGTCAATGAGGAATGTTGGATTAGGACAGAGGCTCTACGTCCTCCCGGTGGGGGCTCCTCACTTGCAGTGGCAAGCAGTGGGAGGAGTTAATTGGCATAATGACTAAATTGGGAGGGGGGAAAAGTTTTTTTAGGGGTTTTTAGTGCTTAGTTACAGTACACATTATATCTTGCTAAGAGTGTCTTCACTTCACTTTGGTTGTCTTCATTATTTTTCTAATAATCAGTGGATCTCCAAAAAGGAGGGGAAAAAAACATAGTGGAGGCCCGCACTCTGAATCAAGTCATCAAGTAATTTGACAACCGAGTCATTTTTGCATCAAATTTTGATATGCCGTCATATAAAAATTCGATATTATAACTTGATTATCTCCTGAATTCAAGTCTTTTCTATTTTGAGTTTGTGTTGTGCGTCTCCAAGCTCTCTTTAGTGCAGAACAAACTGATTTTTGCATAACTGTGAAAAATCGATTTGACGTATGATTGACCAACAGAGACATTGTTTACAAAGGACTCTCTCAAATGAACTGGAGTCCTACAGTACGACTTCACTGTGTGAGGACTCGACATTTGGGGGATTATGAACCTTAATGGTGAATGTCGCCACCATGAAGGATACTGTGTGTCTTGGACTACACATTTTTGCCTGCGTGCAACAGTCTTGTCTGTCAGCCTTGTGTCTGGGAGAGTAATGACCTTGGCCACGGTGGCTGCCAGGGAAAAGTAACTCCGGCAGAACCCCACTCGATTTGAAATAACAAAAATGTGTCCCATGACACAATGTTAAGATGGACAGTGACAGCCCTGTCAGCGCTGAGGTGTTTTCGAAGAAGTAATGAAGTGCACTTGTCCTGCCAAGACGAAGCAGGTGTTTGGAGAGGATGTATTCTGTCGTTGATAGATGCAATGCCTCCATTTGACACTATGGCTCTTATACTGATATAGCACACTAATGGTTTGAACAACAAACGTTTGAAGGGGGTGTAAATTATAACGTTCTGTAAAAAAGAATTATGAGGGGGAAAAAAGTTAACCACTTAAACTTTAGATTCTTAGTAAAACAGACCTGAGTGTCAACTGTACTTGGAACGCTTTTTTCAGTCTACGCCCGATCTACAGCTTGTACTGTAGATCTGCAATCTTTTGGCAAATGTTTCCCCAGAATAGGGATGCTGGTGGTTGAAGCTCTACAGTATATTCGGATAGTAATCATTGCTATAGAATAGAGTGTTTGCTCAGTAATCGGGGTCTCCCCAGGAAACAAATTTTCAGGTGGGGATACTAATTTCAATTTTATAGTCAGAGATTTGTCCGCTAATTGTTTAGTTTCATCACTTCCAATTTCCCTCGTTTATCCTGTATCTTATGAGTCCTCTCTCCTGATTGGATGCAATTGTTATCCCAACCTGAAAATGTATTTTCTGTTTACTAAAGAGCTAGCGAGCTGGGGAGACCCCTGTTACAGAACAAACCGTCTATAGCAACAATGATTAGGCTACTATCAGAATATAGAGCTATTCAACACTTCTCTCAACAAATAATATATCACTTACTCCCCCTTTAAAGAATGACTAGAGGTGTGCATAGTTGAGCCACAAAATGTCAAACCTCCACATAAACAATATGTATGACATAGTATGTTAATACAATAACCTGTACATCTGTATAGTAATACAATATAACTAGTCACCTTTCTGCTCCACTAAGACGTTTAGACCTTGGTGCCGGTATCACATACTGTACCGGTGTCAGGTGGCCGGTGGGACACCTACAGCCGAAATAGCCAATCAACAGGGCTCATAAAGCGTCGTGTCGCGAAGCGTTTTGAGCTTTGAGATTTTCTCCACATCGCCCCAGTCCTACTTTACAACGTTGAAGACACACATTTAGGCGGCTTGCCTTCAGCTAGTCACACCATTCTCTACTCTTAACCTTGATACATTATATGGCGGCTGATAAAATACCATAGTACTTTGGCAAAAATGTTTATTATCAAAGGAGAGAAGATAATTCTATTCCCCTTTGCTCCACTCTGGCAGCCGTTTATTGTTGATCTCAGGAGACACCAATGACTTCACTGATGTGGAGGGTTTTTATCAGAAGAGAGGAGCAGATTTGTCTCTTAATGTCTGTACAATATGCTAAGCTCTTGACTTTGGAAAATCTCATAAAAGAGGAATTCTGGGAGACCGAGGGTCAGGCACTTTAAATCTCTCTCCTGCAGCCCCCCTGCTGGGCAGAGAGCAGCAAGACTCCACTCGCAGCTAACCATTGTTGTCATAATTGATGAATCTATAAAAAAAAAGATTGTGGGGGGGGGGTCCAAAAATATGGTGAATCTCGCAAACCGCTGGACTGATCAGTGGCAAGCTTTGTATGCATGCTGCCAGTAGACCACAGAAGTACCTCCTCCACAGTTTTTTCATATAATTGTTTTATATTTT
Organism: Gymnoscopelus braueri; assembly: GCF_963280865.1. Classification (NCBI taxonomy): domain Eukaryota; kingdom Metazoa; phylum Chordata; class Actinopteri; order Myctophiformes; family Myctophidae; genus Gymnoscopelus; species Gymnoscopelus braueri. Next base: position 8,401,929 of record NC_137606.1, read on the forward strand.
TTGAAATATTTGACTTTAATTTTACAATATAAGTCATTGGGGCTCTGACTGCAAACTTTACCCACATTTGCCCACATTTCACTGGCTGGCCATGTGGATTCCGAGATCCACATGATTAGATTCTTTACTATACTGTAGAATTAATCTGTGCAACTAACCACTTACAACCCCTACTGTATATACCGTACTTCATTGTACAATGTACTTCATCTGTACTGTACTGTAATCTCTTGAAAAGGTCAAAGTTCAAGGTCACATTCAAGGTCACACTCAAAACCAAGAACAGATACTGTACAGTATAGGCCCATGTTTATGAATTATGGTGGGAATATGGCTGCTCCTAAGAGCATTTTGGGGTTAAAAGGTTAAAGGACGGCAAACCTTTTGGCAAAACGGGCCTGAAACCAGACCCCCAGGCTGATGTTTCCTTGAAACCTCCACAGACCAACAGACTGATGTTAACTCAGTGAGACGGACCTGATTGGCTCTGTACTTGGTCTGTTCTTGTTTCCTCCCACACCAAATCTCTTCACCAAAAATAAGTCAGTCTATGCTTGTAGACAAGACAGATGTTTCTTTTTGAAACCTAGTCAGACTAGCAGAACAGACTGATGTTTCTTTGGCTGTTTGCTCTCACTCATGTCGTCCATGTGTGTGATAGTGACAGGTTTCTCACTGTTCTGCTATAGCGCTGCTGCTCCTCCCAGGGGCTTTTCACACATGAGCCTGGGCCAGGCAGGCAGCCAGGCATCATCGGCGACACGACTCCCTCTTTCTTTGGTGTGTTGCCCAGGTAGCGCCTAAACCCTAACCTTTAACTTCACAAAAACTATGCCTACCCTAACCTTAACCCTAACCTCACAGAAACTATGCCTTAACCTAACTTCACAACCACGTGCACCTGGGCCAAACACTGGGAAAAGAGAGAGTCTGCATTGCCGACGCTATTCCCAGCCTGTGCATCTGTCTGAAGGTCTTGTTCTGCTTTTTGTTTTTGCTAATATCTTGCAGATAGTATAATTCCCATCCCCTGGATCAACCTGCTTAATAGAAAGACAATGCAGAGGTTAGTGTGTTTGCTGAACTACTGGGCAGCTGATGAATCAGGGAGACCTGTGGAAAACAACAGGTGATTATTGGGGTATTTTGGTTTGTGCTGCTCTTCCCTCTGTCTCTGTCTCCACTCTAAAAGATAAGTCCTCTCCAGATCCATGCAAATGTCTGGCACACACTGCAATTCCTTCTGGATGAGAGGGAGAGAAGGGGGGGGGTCGCTCTCTCTTTCTCACTCACTCGCTCTCTCACTCTCTCTCTGTGTGTGTGTGTGTGTGTGTGTGTGTGTGTGTGTGTGTGTGTGTGTGTGTGTGTGTGTGTGTGTGTGTGTGTGTGTGTGTGTGTGTGTCTCTGTGTGTGTGTCTGTGTGTGTGTGTGTGTGTGTGTGTGTGTGTGTCTTATTCTCTCTCTCTCTCTCTCTCTCTCTCTCTCTCTCTCTCTCTCTCTCTCTCTCTCTCTCTCTCTCTCTCTCTCTCTCTCTCTCTCTCTCTCTCTCTCTCTCTCTGCTGGCAGTGGAGTATGCAGTGTTGGCAGCAGTGACCAGAATAAAAACAGCAACACCAGACACACAGACAGAGAGGGAGAGAGAGAGAGAGAGGAGGGGCAAAAAAAGCAAAGTGATCCATTGAACCTGAGTCTGTGCCCTCTCTCTTAATTACACCCTGTCTTGTAATTTTTTTCCTTTTTTTTTTGCATCCTTTAAGCTTCCCCCCCTTATCCCCCCCCCCCCCCACCCTCTCTCTGCACACTTTAAGACTGTGAGCTCGTAGTGATAATTAGCCAGAGGAGAATAAAACCCAGGCGATCAGCAGAGGGGTGGTGCATTCTGGAACGAGATGGCTAACAGAGAGGTTCTGTCGCTCTTCCGCGGGATCTTCCTTGTAGCGTTGATTCAACGCTCGCTTCAAGGAGGTAAGTGCTGTGTGTGTGTGTGTGTGTGTGTGTGTGTGTGTGTGTGTGTGTGTGTGTGTGTGTGTGTGTGTGTGTGTGTGTGTGTGTGTGTGTGTGTGTGTGTGTGTGTGTGTGTGTGTGTGTGTGTGTGTGTGTGTGTGAGTGCACGGCCTGAGTGAAGTGAGCCTCGACCTCTGCTGTACCATTAATCAAAAGGTTTAGAACAGGTGCAGGTTTTTGTATATACATTCTACTTGCTGCTCAACCACATGGAAGTGAGAGTTTTATTTAAGTAAAGTGTGTTTTAAGTGATCACATCAATTATTAGAACGGCTACTTTTGTCAGGTCAGGTTTTGCTGTGACTTTGAACTTAAACTTCACATGAGGTTTAACTCTATTCAATTGGATCATTTCATTGCAGGTGTACTGTAACTTATGCATGTGTATTTATTTACACAAAATGCACAGCCCATGCTTTGTGGTATATATAGCTGACAGTTGGCTTTCTGTTGTTGCTTAGTGCAGATGAATCAAATGTATTAATATTTGAAACAGAAAAAAGCCAGGCAACAAATTAATGTACTTCAGGTTTTGTGATTTGAATTTGTCAGTGCATTAGTATAATATTGTCAGGCTGCACCTCAGATCATTAAAGTTTGTTTAGTCTACCTTATCCTCTGCACAAGTGTTCGTACTGTAAATAATGGCACGATTTAAAAAAGTCAAACTTTCCATTTGACTCTAAGGCCAAGATAACACTCTGTTCCATTGCATTACAGATGGACATCTATCTGTCTCTCGTGACATAATTACAAACACAATTGCAAACATGTGCATGTGTGTAGCTGTGGTCTTAATATTGTCCAGGTTTTGAGTAGATAGTTATGCATGCAGGGTTTAGATCAGTGATTCTCAACCTTTTTAATTTGTAAGACCCCCAGTTTGATATGCATAAGTCCATGGCCCTTATTTGATGACTTTTTTCTTTTTTTTTATCTCTGGGAACCCGATCTACTCTGTAAAATCCTGTGTTAATTAACCAGATGGTCCCTCTTGTTCGTTCTCTGAGTTACAGACCTGTAACTCCTCAAGGGCCCCTGGAGGTCCCCGGTCCCACGTTGAGAAGCAGTGGTTAGGTTGTGGTGAAAGTATTGTCATGGAAGAGCAGATTTGTTGTCCTGGGTAACAGAATGCCTTTGTATTGGCTTTGCCATGACAAATCGGGCCCATACTGGCTCACATTTTAATCGAGTGCACTCTTCTCTTTCAAATTGAAAATCATATTTTATTGAGGATGCACTTTTCTTTTTTTTTTACAAAGATGCATGCACTTTGAATATTACTACCATAATGATCTCATTCTACTGAAGCTCAAATTTATGTGTTGATAAAACGCCACAAAAAAAGGTTTTGAAACACATTTAGTAAGGATTATAAACTGCACAACATTAATTTTTATAGCGGCCTCTTAGAATGTGTTTATTATAGTTATGCATTCTTCAGCTGAAGGTTGCGTTGGCTACAATGGGGCTGTGATCATTAGGTATAGTGAGGAGGAACTATAAAGTGTTTTAAAGTCATTAGTCTCCATAGAATATAAAGTGCCAAACCGCCATATCTCTAAATGACGTGTGTTTCTCAGAAAGGAAGCAGGCAGAGTTGTGAGTTTGTCACTGAGGATTAAAGAGTCTGCAGACAGTGGCAGATCGAGGCTCTGTGTAATGTCACGTAAAACTCTATGCCCTGTTTTACAGCTCATCATGGGGGACATGAGACTCCAGCTGGTCTCTCTTTTCCCCTCAGTTACACCACACACAACACAAGAAGTCCCATAACGAACTCCCAGTAGAACAGCTACAGTACATGTACAATGTGATCTGTACATCTGAGCCTAGATGTGAATGTCAACTTGGCCGGTTTTGACCAGTGCTTCTCCTGAGGTCACAGGTCTCTGGTTTTGGCCAGAGTTTCTTAGGGATTCTGGTTTTGACCAGTTTACATATCTCTTGTTTTGACCAGTTTACAGACCTCTGGTTTTGACCATTAAGCTTCCCAGTCTATACTGGACTCTTGGTTTCTTTTGGCCAGAGCTCATTGCAAGGTTACACAGGACTCTGGTTTTGACCAGGTTACAGGACTCTGGTTTTGACCCGGTTACAGGACTCTGGTTTTGACCAGGTTACAGGACTCTGGTTTTGACCAGGTTACAGGACTCTGGTTTTGACCAGGTTACAGGACTCTGGTTTTGACCCGGTTACAGGACTCTGGTTTTGACCAGGTAGGTTACAGGACTCTGGTTTTGACCCGGTTACAGGACTCTGGTTTTGACCAGGTTACAGGACTCTGGTTTCGACCAGGTAGGTTACAGGACTCTGGTTTTGACCAGGTTACAGGACTCTGGTTTCGACCAGGTAGGTTACAGGACTCTGGTTTGAACGGTGCTTCTCCTAACTTTATACTGGACTCTTGGTTTCTTTTGGCCAGAGAGCTCATTGCAAGGTTACTGTACACAGAACTCTGGCTTTGGCCAGAGCTCTGGTTTCTTTTGGCCAGAGCTTCTAGTGAGGTTACAGGCCTCTTGCGTGTGTAGATCTGAAGAGTTCACTACAAGCAGAGCTTTGCGGTTAAAGCTTATCTGTTTCAGGGGAGAGAGAGAGAGAATGAGGCGGTGAGCATGTCTTTCCTCGCACTCGTGTTCAGACTGTGAGTTTCCACTCTCTCTCTCTCTTCCTGCAACACAGCTTTGATTTTCCTCTTGCTCTGTTACTTGGCTGAGAGTGGCTGGGTTGTTTAGCCCTCTTGTTGGAAAGCATGCTTAAAGGTCTGGGGCTGGGTCTGTTCAACAAAAGCCAAGTCCTTTAGTTCTATTTATTTGTTCAAAACTAATTTGTCCTTGGCTCTTTTGATGTCTGTTCTTCATCTACCAGTCTCCAGGCAATCTCTAAAAACTGTCAGATGGAGTTAGTTCTTTTTAGATTCAGGAAAAGAATACTGTGCCCATATATAGTATTTTGATATCTGTTTTGTTGTTCATGTTTTATTTCTTTTACCCCCTGAAAGATTCAGTGATGATGATTCAAGAATATTTGGGAGGTACTGTAAACCCCTGGAGGGTTGTGTTGACACCTTATGATGACAGAATCGTAAGCTTTAACAACTTAAACCCTATAGTTCCCCAGGGGTCTATACCTCGCCCCCTCCTTTTTTCCCTCTACACCAAATCTGTTCGCCAAAATTAGCCGATCTACAAGCTCACAACGGACACATTAACTATCAGGTAACATGACATGCAGGCCATATATTTATCTTGTCTTGTTTAAAATCACTTCTTCGGCACTTCTTTTTTTTTTTTTTTTGTACCTCTGGAATCGAGGTCATCCGTCCCACTGTGTTGACCGAAAACAAACACGGCTCAGTGGAACTTTTAAGATGGGGCTCAGGCAGAATTTACAGCGCGCACTGGACGAGCCAGCGAATATCAATATTGGCCTCGGAGCAAAACTTTGATCTCTAAAAGCGAACATTGAATCCATCCATATCAAAACTTTTCAGAGGTGCTCAAAACCAGCTCCATCTGTGTGCAGCACGCTGCTGCGTTGAGAAAGACCTTCTTTGAGCCGCCGCCAAGGAAGTGTCAATTATCTATAGCGAGTAACGTGAAGCTCATTAACGCCCACTTATGGTGTTTCTGTGCACAGAGAACACGCGCTCACACTGGGGGGAAGGTCACCCGGGGGAGTTAGCAAACGCTTCCCCGAATGTTTTCCATCGGCAAAAGTGTGAGAGAGTTATGGCTGAGCACTAGGGACCATCTGGGAAGGAGTTTGTTAATAAATATGCTCCGTGGCATGATACCCTGAAAGGCTGAGCAGGTACACATTTAACCACATTTGCCTTCATGTCCCAGTTTTGGGAATGTAGGTAAACATTTTAACTTATTTTGTTATATTATTATTATTATTATTATTATTATTATTATTATTATTATTATTATTATTATTATTATTGTTATTATTATTATAGGGGGAAAAATGGATAGTTCACCCAAAAAATGACTTATTTTCTATCGATTACACACCCCATGAAGCCTTGAATTCATGGAGATTTTTTGTTTTAGTCGCATTCCTAAGCCAATAATTTGAAGACCGGCAGAAAGATGCTAATGTCTCTTTAGTGACATAGTAAAATTGTACCCTCCCCCTCATTATCATAACACAACAGGTGTGGGCATGAGGAGGAGGAGGGACTAGGACAGGTGGGTGGTGCTAAGGTGGTGGAGGAGGTGCTAAGGTGAGAACCAGGTATACTTAATGAACTGGAGGCGTGTCCACATAAAAACATAATTTCAACCATTTCTGTACACTTTTTTGAAAAATATCTTCCTCCTATATAACCATAATACCTGATGATTATGTTTTAGGGGGGGAAAAAAATCACTGAAAATTACGGCACGCCGTCTTTAACTATCTCTTTAACCCATCTAAAAATGCCTTCTAAATCAGTAAGTTCTCAAACTTTTTCGTGCCAAGGACCCCCAAAATTAGATGTATTTGGGGGTAAATAAAACCCCCAAAATAAATAAATAAATAATATATGAAAAAATGTATTGAAAAAGCACGGCCCCCTCACATATTAGAAGGACAATATCAGTCACCAGAACAAAGGACTGGTGTTTTCGATGAATCCATATTGTTCAAAATGGAGTTTAAAGTTACAAGAAAAGAAATATCCATTTACGTTTATTTTCAAGCCGCACTGTTTCACCTAGAGATAAAATCCCCATTCTAAAAGCAAGGCTGCCTAGAGGGTGGGCCTAAGACCACTCTTTCCATACGTAACTGATCACAAGACCCCCCCAAAATCTCATTCTCATGGTTCTAGGCTGCCCATAACGTGGGAAACCTTTTTTCATTTTCACACATCAGCCCTAAGGTATTGGTATATACTGTAAATGACATAGTTTAATGTTAAAAAAGGGGTGGTATTCCCCTTTAAGTGGTTAACACTTCACTCCCAGAGTTAAATTTACACTCGGTATTCTTGTGGTGTAGAGTAGACTAGAATGATTGTGGGTTCACCTTCCCTACAATGAAGCATGTCCATCTGTAGTTACATTCTATAAACAAACACCATCTGTCAGACAGCTAGAGAGAGGGATGGATGTTATTCTGATCAAAATAAATCTGTGTTGAAACAACTTGGGCTCATAGTCGAGTCTTGTTTGGGGAGCTAAATTACCTCGCTGAACCAAACCCAATATCTACGACCACCTGCCTCTTCAGTTTTTCCTGTGGAAAGGGATCTTTGCAGGGAATTCCTTAATCCCTAAGTTCAGATTTGACTTTTTTAATTGTATTTTCTTTTAGTATTTCATCATGTCATCAAGGTGAACCCTTTACTACAGGTGCTGTAGACCCAGTGGTTCTCAAACTTTTTCATGTCAAGGACCCCTACATTTATGTGTTTGGCAGCGGACCCCCATCTGAAAAGGGTTTGCCAGGGACCCCCAGAAGAGAAGATTTATCTTAAAGAAATATATAAAAATGTTCGATATTTTTCAAATATTTTCAAAAATAGCAGATGTACTGTACAAGCTTGCTGCGTGGCACAAAGTGACGCGCTGTGATCTGAGCTATTTTTTAATAGCCAACGTATGAAGCATGGGTAAAGCGGTTATAAAATAGCCAGCGTATAAAGCATGGATAAAGCGGTTAAAATGATAAAATGAAAAGTGGTTAAAAGCAGTTAATACAGTGATGCTGTATTAACTACTTTAGCTGGGGACCCCCTGGAACCCCCCCAAGGACCCCTGAGGGTCCCCGGACCACACTTTGAGAACCAATGCTATATAGACAACATTCAGCCACTAGATGTCGCACTATTTCCCCGACTTACGTCTGCAAGGTGGCGATTATGCAGTTTGCACCGTTGTTACGCGGCGCCTGATGCCTCCAAGTCTCTAAAGGGGGAAAAAAATGTTCCTTCCCCAAAGAAAACGGAAGCAGCATGGATAATGGTGGCTGTCAGCTTAACACATGTAATCAATACAATTCTTTTGGTCCTGCCAAAAATAATTAAAAAGTATTATTTCACAATCATAATATATTTTTTGGGGGGGAAGTGACACTTTTATTCCACACATTTTTAAAAGCTCTGTGGATGTATTATTTTCTTTTTTTTATATCATTTGTCTACATTAAAAACATGTTATTAATACCACCAATGGACAGACTAGTCAACTAAGTGTTTTGTGCCCTCTGGAATCAATATTTCTCCAATATTTCTCTCCACAAACCCCTCCCCTCCCCGGGGTGCGTGTAATGTAATCAGACCATACTCAGTTTTTACATCTTAAACGCCAAGAGTGTATTAATGAAGCATAGGAAATCCTATTCCTCTGTTTCACACTTCAGTGTGTGTGTGTGTGTGTGTGTGTGTGTGTGTGTGTGTGTGTGTGCGTGTGCGTGTGTGTTCGTTCCTCTCTCCAGACAGCCTCAATGACACCACTGGCAAAATGTATTCCAGAGTCATTAGTTTTTATGATGGACAGGGCATAATGACAGCAGACCTACCAAGAAAGCGCAGCAGGGCCAGTTGCTGCTGAGATGAAAAGGGGGGAAAATACATGTATATAGCGTCTCTGTTCCGACACAGAGTCTCATAAGAATTAAGGAAAGCGGGTGATTTAGTGCTGAAAGGCCATAGCTTGCCTCATTTGGCGTTTGCCAGGCAGGGGCTCAGTCAGTCAGTCAGTCAGAACTTCAGAGGGATTTAATACATTAATTCTCCCCATCAGTGACATGCCACTGGCTGCAGTTGAAGGTGAGTGAAATCACCGCGGATCGGATGGCACACCTTGGCCCCGTTTGAGTGCTGCTCTGGTGATGAATTGCTCTTTTGCACTGTGACGGTAGATTGGTAGATTCCCAATCTGATTATTGTTGAATCTCCCCGCGAGTGGAGTGCCGCGCTCCGCGGGCCTTTATCCCTTTAAGACCTGAGGCCGATTCTACAAATGCCTTCTTCTTTTCGTGGCAATGACCCCCCAAAATGTAATGTAAAATGTATTTGGCCGCAGACATCCCCTCCCATCTGAAAATGTTTTGTGCCAGGGACCCCCCAGAAGAGAAGTTTTGTGTCAAAAAATTCAAAATTATTCAATGTTTTTCAAACACATTCAAGATTCCTTTTTAAATGTTCAAAAATAGCAGATGTACAAGTCCGCGCTCTGAGCTTGTATATCTGCTCTTTTTTGAGTACTGCTGTTCTAAACCACTGTTTTAAATCTAAAATGACACAGATACCGTCCCGGTTTTAATGGGTTATTGAAGGAGTGTGTTGTGTTATAAACACCTCTCTGGCCCCTTATCCCTGCTCTGGCAAACATCAGCAGCCATCCATCCACAGCCAAACTACCTTAACGTGACACCCGGGGCGCGTCCTGTGGCGCGGTGGCACCGCACCGCACCGCCAGACCCCATGCCATAGAGGTCTTTTAGAGTTCTGCCAGAGGGCGGCACGGTTAGTTCTGTAATTGGATCAGGACGTTCTTTGAATGCAGGGAAACCAAGGAGGACTTAATGGGCCCTGAAATATAGACTGTACAATCGCTGTCGGACGGAAACTTTACCGTATGTCCAAAAAACTTTACTTTTCAGGAAATGGGGGTAGGGGGGGGGGATCCAATGTAGCCTAGTTATTATTTAGTCGCAAGTTCTTGTTCATACTTTTCATTCATTGAATATTGATAAAACCCACAGACACACTTAACCACCTTAAAACCCATCGCGCCGCGCGACATCATCGTTAGGCAGTTTTTTTGTTTGTTTGTTTTTCTTTATGATATTTTGTATTAACGTGAAAACAATGGCTTCCATTATAGCATGCAAACTTTCCAGGAATAGGAAAGCCTGCATTTTCTATTAGCTTGGATTCCCAATCAATGATGTCACTGGTAGGCAGGTTTCTGAACTGTCCACAGCCCTCCACTGAGACACAGACAAAAATGCTACCATATTATCATCAGCATTAGCAAGGATCAATTATATGAAGACAGGTTGGAAATGGGTGAAGTCGTCCTTTAAGAGATACAAGATTTCTGCCAGCCAGTGTTGAGACTTACACCTTCTGTGCTGTGGTGAATGTTAGCACATGGTAGGACCTGGAAACCACGTTGTCCTCGCCACGTGTCATCATCGGCTTCCTGCTGACCATATGGCGAACAAATTGTTTGGGTCATTCAAGTATTTTGCGTTTCCAGTTTCCAGGGCAGAGCCAGGGGTTCAGAGAACACACAGGTCGCCACGGACCATGAGACTACTTCACCATATCCGATGTCTTGGCTTTCATAACGGCTCGCTATAGGAGAATGCTAACAATCTGGACATTCAATTAATCTTTGGCAGTTTTCACATCTAAATTAGTTTCTCCTCCTCCAACTACACACAGTGAGGCATTTCAGAACAGGGGTTGTAGTGTAGTGTGGCTGGGAAATCACTTATACCCCGACCGTGTGTTGTAAGTCGGCAGTCATTACGAACATGTTGGCTATGAAGTGCTCAGATCACACTTTTTTACTGTATCTACTGTTATGAGGCTAGGGTTATAAGAACTGGACCATGACCTGTTTTTTAATGGACGCATAATTCAAACGCCAGTGCACTGGAAATATCTCGAGTGGAACTGCACATCATATTTTACTACGTTGTGTACTGGATTTATGCAAAACAGATGGGGAGTTTAATGCATCACACTTCCCTCGCAAATAGTTGCCCCGATTTGGTGCTTGAGCATGTTTATGTGACAGACACTACACGCTTCTAATAAAAACACAATTTGTGTACAAGCGTCTCGTTGCTGTCGGGTGGAAAACCTTGTATGTCCAAGACCGCTACTTTTCAGGAAATGACCAAAAAAGGAATAACCTGTGTTCCAATGCATCCAGTCTTTTTAGTGCTTTTCATTGGTTCAATATTGATAAAAACCCACAGACACACTTAACAACTTTCAACTTGTCTGTCCCTATTTTGGGCATGGCCATTATAGGCAAAAGATTGGGGTGGCCAAGAGAGCCCCGCCTGGGAAGGCACCAGAGGTCCCGTTCCAGGCTTCCAGCCTTAGCAATGTGTCGAAGTGTCCCTGAGCAAGACACTTGTAAACCCCTTACTGCTTCCCACCTCCCCGCGCTCCTCTGTGGGCAGCACTCCGCTGGGTGAGGCTGAAAACTGAAGTTCCCCTGCGGGATTAAATAGGTATTTAAAAAATAATAATAATTGCGACGCGCTGTGAGCTTGTCGAACAGCTTTTGCCACTATACTTGTGCAAGATACTGTGATGAAATGTGGAGATACAAGGTTTCTGCCCGACTGCAACGATAATGTGCATGCTGTCGGGCAGAAACCTCTTATCTCCATATTCCAACTTTTTGTGTTTTTTCGTAAATTAACGCCCCTACTTGATCACACTACAGCGTCACACCAAAGCATAAAAAATTAGCAGATCTACAAGCTGGAAACGCGGCGCAAAGCCATGCGTTTTGAGCTTGTAGATCTGCTACTTTTGAATTTGAATCCTGAAAAGTAACAGTTTTGGACATATATGAGGTTTCCACCCGACAGAGACGCTGTCGTATCTCTGAAGTACAGGCTACAGTAAGGCCTCATTTTTACAGAACAAGCCAACAACGCTGGCTGTTACTGTAGCTTGTAGATCAGTTCCAGTTGGCCGGTGTCTGCGTGCTTCGTGACAGATTATAAATCATTGGCATAACGCTTGATTGTTGCTCTCAATCAACACCCTATGAGGAGCCTCGCTGGCCCGTGACACGGAGCAAAGTATTGTGTTTCACAGTGTGTTTTGGCGAATAGTTTTGGTTAGCAGGTAAATATCAGCCCTGGCCTAGCGTCTGTCTCTCCCGGTTAGATGTTTGGTCTGTGATCGAGCGGTGCCAAGTGTTCAACAAAGAGCCACATTAACCCATCAAGACCGGGAACGCATCTGTGTATTTTATTAAAAAAATAGCAGATATAAGTAGATCTGCAATTTTCTTTTTTATCGTGAAATCTTTGAATATATACTTTTTAAAGCAAACTCAAATCTTTGCTTCTGGGGGTCCCTGGAACAAAATATTTTACAAATATTCGCTTGTGCTTGTATATTTGCTATTTTTGAATAGCCAAATAAATCTTAAAATGACACAGATGCGTTCCGGGTCTTAATGGGTTAAGATGAGATGATTCATCCCAGAGCCTGAGACCTGAGCTGAGGCCTCACCAGACTGTGTGAGCTGCCTGGTGGGAGCCAGCGTTGCCAGAGTTTGTCAAGAGAAACGAGCCCAGGCCAGGTCTATACGAAAACAAGCCCCAAAATAAGCGACTATAGGGCAGGTCAGTCAAATGTTGGTGGCTAATGTTGTTTTAGATCAGTGGTTCTCAAACATTTTCATGTTCAAGGACCCCCAAATGAATATGTATTTATTTGGCCACAGACCCCGCCCATCTGAAAATATGTTGTGCCAGTGAGTGACCCCCATGCAAGATTTGTGTTGTTAAAATTCCAAATTTGTAATTTTTTTTCAAGATTTCTTGAAAATAGCATACAGTCATTATCTTTCATTGTGAGCTTTTACTGTAGATTGGCTATTTTCTAATATAGGGTCAAAGTGATTTACCTGAAGCAAGCCCAAATAAGCAACTACTTTAGAAACAAGAAAAAAACCTGCAACCCGCAAACTACCAATATTTACAAGCGACTTAACAGAAATACAAGTCCAAAGTCGCTTGTAATAAGCAGACATGGCAACACTGCCAAGGCTCCTGTGAGGAATGTGTTCCGTTTGTTGAGGGTTCTTGGATGCACCACCCGCCTGTCCGTTAAACCCGAGCTCCGCTCGTCTGCTTTGAACCAATATTTGCATGTCTTTAAAATAAATAGATTTTTATCCTTTAATAGAGAGAGGGCGCGAAGCGAGAGGGAGAATTTTCAGATCATTGGCGCTCGTAAAAAAAACTTTCCATCTGTGAGATGTTTGAAGCAGCTTGTCAATTCCTAGTTTTATGACAGGCATGAGGAGTTGTAAAGGTATTGCATCTTATCCTTTTTACTGGGGACGTTTTGATAGCGTTTTCTTTGTAATATTTTTCCTGTGCCCCAGGCTGCCCTGTTTTATATGACGTGGTTAAAGGGAACATTAGGAAAGAGCAGACCATTATTCTGAAGGATAAAAACACTTAGTAGCCTGCTTCACAGTCAGGTGTGAGGCAGGACTAAATTATAGGATATTGATATATATTTTGGGCAGTGGTTCTCAAAATATACCCCCGGTCCCATGGGTCCTTGAGTGGATTCAAGGGGGTCGTAAAAGGTGTGAATATGGCATAAAATCTATGAGCCTGTTGATCAGCTATTTTCAAAAAGTCTTGAATTTTAATATTTTGTATTGTCATTTTAACGAACACAAATATTGTATGGTGGTGACCCCCATGCCCCCTGCCCAAAATATTTTCAGATTTGGGTCCGCAGCCAAATACTGAAATTGAGAACCAGTGATTTAGGGGTTGAAGCATTGAAGCTGTCGGGACCCTATTGTTTCTTCTTCTCCCCTAAAAGTATGTGGGTCTCAGAAGCAATAACGGCTACAGTGACCCACTTGGCAGATGGGTTGAAAATCTAACCCACTATCATACTGACTGGCCAGATGGTGGCGCTATAACAACAAACATTATATTTTGACTGACACTATTGTTTTAAACCATAAGTCACAAAAAAAAAAAAAAATCTGGATTCTATGGGTCAAGACAAAGGTATTCATACTGTATATATTGAGCCTAATTAGATGTTCTGCCATTTTTTATTTTGTCCAAATCAGGTTTTTTTTTTCACTACGCCTAACGCAATCGGCATCAAATAGCATATCTGGGCCAAGCCAGAGGAAAGTAGCTTTTCGGATTCCATACGGTTTTTAAATTAAGTTTAAGTTTTATGTTTAATTTTGCATAAACACTCTTAAATCAAAATTGGCAGATGCTATTGTAACCAAACTTGTTGCAGGTGTTCGGAATTGAGTTTTACGACAATCATAAAGACGTTGTAAAGGTATTGCATCTATTCCATTTAACTGGGGACATTTTGATAGCATTTCTTTTTTATATTTTTCCTGTGCCCCAGGCTGCCCTGTTTTATACGACATGACTAACAGGAACATTAGGAAAAAAAGCGGATTCCATTATTATTAGGGACCAAACAACAGCACAAACACAAATATGTTGTGGCATAATATGTCATTAGCACTGCCAAGTCATGGTTGTAGCCATAACTAAGCCATGTTAGAAACCCCAATGATAAAAGTTGGGAAATTCCAATTAAAAGCATTACGTCAATTCAATGAAAGTCCTGGCAGGGAAAAACACGGCACACCGTTTGGTATAAGTTTCAATATGCATGTAACAGATGGTCTCTCAGTAAACATGACTTATAGGATGTTTGGCATCGCTCGGTACGGGTCCAAACCCTCGCTCAGTGTACGTCCAAACCAAACAATTAAAACGGCGAGTTCCTGTAAATGTTACATTTATTTTGTTAACACCCACAGGTAATAGATTCAAGTAACCTTTGGACCGTGTCAAATTCGGTTAAAATACAATACTACACTGGAAACTGATCAAAGTTACAGGATAAAGATTTTTGTGACCTTGCATATATTGCATTTAATGACGTCTTAAGTGTATAAAATGCAGCGTACTTGGGCATGCCAGAGTATAAGAGTAAACATGGAAATGGCTCTATCTGGTTCATAAAGGTGATTCATGTCCCTTGCCAATCATAAACTTTTTGCATGCCTTGGGACTGCTCTTGGGAATGACTCTGGAACAACTTATTTATGTTATCATAGGTAATAAGAAGCGGCACATTGCTTGCATTCGTCGTGGAACTTGGTGTGTGATAGATGAGTGCCTCGAGAGGAAGGAAACACAATAAATGAACTGAAAGCGAAGCTATACACTGTATATAGTGACAATTACTCTATATCAGGGGTCTTCAACGTTTTTCAGGCCAAGCTGAGGGAGATGAAGCAGGGACCCCCACTACATATTGTATAAAATAATTGTGTTGCCGATTAAAACATTTCACAGATTTGGATTCATGTTAATGTGTATTTTCAGACAGTTAACCACTTCAAACCTCAATACTTGTACTTGGTCTGCTCTTCTCTTTGCCAATTTCCGGCTAATGTTCCCCTCAGAATAGGGATGCTAGGGTTCAAGTGGTTAATGTAAAAAAAAAATCACACAAAGATTTGGCCGCCCCGCTGTAGTAACTCTGAGTACCTCCTAGGGGTCCCGGACCCCCTGTTGAAGACCCCTGCTCTATATTATTCAGGCTTTGGTTTATCATGTGCTCCTTTCAGGGTATGCTGTAAGTAACTAACTACATGTACTCTCATTACTGTAATTGAGTAGCTTTTTCTTTCTTTTTTAAAGTACTTTTTGGGTAGCCTTTATTTGACAGTCACAGTGGACTGAGACAGGAAACATGGAGAGAGAGAGTGTAGGGGAGAGCCATGTAGCAAAATGGTCCGGCCGGCTGGGAATCGAACCGGGGATTTGCTGACGGGCATTAGTGCCCATGTGGTACATGCCCCACCTGACCACCTCGGATGGCCCCTTGAGTAGTTTTTTCGAGTATCTTCTAAAATCAGTAGTTGTTCTCCTTTAACATAAACGAATGAACCATAGCATCCGGATTTTGAGCATGTCATAAGGTGAACATTCGGCCAAAATAGGTGAACTATCGGCGAAAATTGCAGATCTACAATCTTCTCACAACGCGATGACATGCGATGCGTTGTGAGCTTGTAGATCAGCTATTTCCGTTGTTTTGACATACAGTACGACAAAGTAAACAAGGGTTTAAGTGGTCAAAGTTTGGTCAAGTATTGTACTGAGCTGCATTTTGGGAAAGACAAGAATTACAGAAAAGCCTACAGTTACGCTGTTATGACACAAGAGTAGTTTGCTCTTATCCTATTTTCCCCTCATAAGGGCGACCTTTGAAGAAGTTTTCCTCTAAAGAACAGATTCCCACCACTGTGGAGAGCGTCATTGAATTGCAGAAAGACTGGTTGGCAGGACACATTCATACTGAAATGATGACACAAGAAATCACGCTGTAGCTTAGTGGGTAGAGTAGAGAGGCTGTCTGGTAATCACAAGTTCACTGCTTTGCCTCTCGGCCCGCCCATTGTCTACGTGTCAAAGTGTCCTTGAACAACACACTTAACCCATAACAACCCCCCCCCCCACCCCCCCTGACAGTTGGGACAATATTTTCATATCGTCCCATCCCTAATCATGACCATCTGAGCAGCCATCAGCTGGGTGATGGCTGGGTGATGGCTGATGAAACTGAATCCCCCCCCCCCTCCGCAGGATTAACAATGGTCTCCCCTTCTACTTGAGCAATATTTTAATCAACTTCCACTACTTGAGTAGTAGGTATATTCTAGTAGTCTACTCCCCTTTAGATTGTCCATTCCCTGCTGTCTTCTGGGTCATCTTTTTGTCTGTCTCTCAACAGAGCATGTACTGTACTACTGTATGATCTGATTTAATAAGCCCTTTTTTCTGAGAGAGCGCCAAAGTATGCGCGCTGTCTATTCAGCCTAGCTTGTAGTGATTTCAGATGGTTGATGGTTATCAGAGACCGTAACTTTCGTTCTTGTCATGCTTGATACCAACATCTTAAATACTTATAGCGGAGGAATCCACAGCTGTTATAAATCCCTTCTCTTCTGTTTTTTTTTTCTTCGTTTTTTTTGTTTCAAAGGCATTTTATTCCTAATCCTTGAGATCTACTGTCAGACTCCAATGAGAATGTCTCAGCCAAGATACCACAGAGCTATAGCGATGGAGTGTTTGACCATGTTTTTAAGCCTGATTTATGCTTCGGCGCCAAAGTGTCGTGCAAACATGTCACTCAATAAAAAGCACATTATCTTCAACTTGAGAAAAGTTTGATGGATAATAAGTATGATGTATCGTGTCGAACGTGAGCAAGACTTTTAGCCATTCCCTCTCCTTTTAGACAGTGGTGGAAAAAGTACTAAAATGTTGTACTTAAGTAACAGTATCAATACTGCATTGCAGAAATACAAGTGAAAGTCCAGTAATCAAAATTTACTTGAGTGAAAGTACAAAAGTATTGGCATCAAAATGTACTTTAAGTACCAAAAGTAAAAGTACTCATTATGCAGAATGTCCCGGTATCATATGTATAACATTTGTTAAAATCTTTTGAAAATAGCAGATCTACAAACTATCTCACAATAGCAGAAAATAGCAGATCTCACGATGCGACGCGCTGTGAGCTTAAAGATCGGTTATTTTCAAATAGCCAAAGGCTGAAGTGGTTAATATATGTTTTGTAATAATAATTCAAATCTATTAAGTAACTAGTAACTAAAGTTTTTTAATTATTGTAGTGGCGTAAAAGTATAATATTTGCCTCTGAGATGTAGTGGAGTAGAAGTAAAAGTATTGAAAATTGGAAATACTCCAGTAAAGTAAAAGCATCTCAAAATTGTACTTAAGTACAGTACTTGAGTAAATGTGCTTAGTTACTTTCCACCGCTGCTTTTAGAATACAGCTGTCTGCGTGTAGAGGGTTTATTTGACTTTGCATACCTCACAGTGATGCTCTGCTACACAGATGTGTCAGTCACAGCGAGGCAGAGGTTCAGGCTGCGCTCTGAGGGCCTCCGAAGCCTCCACTCAGAGGAGCACAGGTGGAGGAGTGAGTGAGTGAGTGAGTGAGTGAAGGGAAAGCGAGATATATGTATTTATTTATTTCAATTTGGACTTTCGTAGACCTTCCACACAGGTTGGTCATTACCTTGTAAAAGTGCTCTATAAAATATACAGTGTGAAACTGTAAGGACAAAATGTAGGGTGCAGTTGCTTCCACATGCTTAATAAGTGCTACAGTCTGGGTGTACTGTGCCAACCACAGCTTCACTTGGTTTTGCCCGGTTGGAACAATTGGTTATAGCTTTGTGTAAAAACACAACCTTTCACAGCAGCGATTAAAGGTAGGCCAACAGATTAGGGACTACTTCAGATATTTACATATACTACAATTTACAATTTAGGCATTTAGCAGATCCAGAGCGATTTACAGTAAGCATGGTAAACACAAGGTAATACATCAAATGCATCGTCAACAAATGAACCTGGCATCTGTCTAAATAACATGCTATCTAAATTACATTTTAACCTTTGCATAAGCCTGTAAGGTTGTCAAGGCTAGGGCAAGTGCTATGGCAATTGTTACTACGCCACATCTAGACATTAATTGCTTTTTTTTATATAATTGTATGGAAATAAACTTCAAAATAAAATGTCTGAAAAGGTGACTACAGGTAGCAGAACGGAATTGAAGAATCATAACATTGCGAGTGGAGGAAGTTGCTAGCTGTACACACTGTGTAGACAGTACTTGGTACGGTATATTGGCCTATAAATGTACGTTGTAAATGTCTAGCATTCAATACTTTTAATGCTCTGGAAGCCTTGCTATTGTTAAATATGAAATTTAATGTATATTGTTGATATAAGTGTCCTTGTATTTCTTTATAGGGAACCTGGGTGAGTTTTGAGGGTGGACCTGTTCCACTCCTTGACATCACAGACCTTGAGTATGGAAAATGTTGGTGGCGGGCCGAGATTTAGCTGTTCAAACACCTTCATTTATAACATATTTATTGTTTATGAGAATGCCAAGTTATAATATATATGTTTTTCCAGCATTTAAAAGGAGCGGTTGCCCTGTCTTTATTTACCCTCAAACCATCAGTTATGAACAGATAGATTTGTGCCGGATTCTGTAAAAGTCAGGACGTAAAAAATAAGGAAGTGTAATGACAATAACATTTACAGTAGTGTTTTCAATGTGAGGTCCGGAGACCCCCAGGGGTCCTCGAGTGGATTCCAGGGGGTCCCCAGCTAAATGATTGATATTTAGGAACCAAATGGACCCTATACCAAATGGATTTTGTTCCATTTGTACACTTTCGAAGTAACCTAGCCTTTCAGTGTAGACTGGGTCCCAGAGACGAAAATGTGGTGTTAAGAATGGCAATGTCTCTGTGTCATTAACGATGAGGCCATTGTGTGTGTGCGTGTGCGTGTGCGTGTGCGTGTGCGTGTGCGTGTGCGTGTGCGTGTGCGTGTGCGTGTGCGTGTGCGTGTGTGTGTGTGCGGTTCATGAGTGTCTGTGTTCCATGCAACTTGTTCCATGGTCCCTCAGCCAATCCATTCAGTAAAAGAGACCAATTATTTGACACCCACAGAGCATGGTCATAAAAATATATCACCAGTTTGTTGTAACTGACGTGAAATCTAAGTCCTTTAAGTAAAACATTACAATTGTAAAAAAAACTAGTGTCATAAACATGGGAGTTATTAGGCGGAAAAAAATCCATCATTGAGCTTAAAGAGTTTAATTCGATACATCATAATCTTTCTAATTTGTCCTCCATCCAGCCATTAAAAACCCTTACAAAGTTACAAGTGACAATAAATGCTCTCATTTGTTCCTAGATTCTATGGTGCTTTGTTTAGACTGGCTGTAGTGTATCTCTGCTATTGATATTGTTCTCAGGCAGAATCAAATAAAAACTCTTGCCTGCCTTAACGGTCGATAAACATTTCACTTGTCAAGCTCAATAAAGATTGATATATTGTACCACTAAACTAAATAATGGACACGGTACAGTACAGTTGGACGGACTCTTCCCACCTGCCTGTTCAGTGTTTGACATTTAAAACAATGTCAGGTAAGAGATAAGATAAGAGTGTGCCTGCTAAATGCTTAGTAAAATGGTCAATGCTGTGTGTGGATTAACCTCATGAACCCTAACATTTTAAAATGTCTAGCTTGCCACCAGATAGTACCACCCCCCATATTGTACAGTACGTCTTGATTATGAATTGAATACATAGTAAACAAGCCATCAACGTTATCCTTTTAGCATTACTTACATAATGCAATCAATCAATCAATCAATCAATCAATCAATCAATCAATCAATCAATCAATCAATCATCCCTATTCTGACCATGTCATAATACATTCAGTAAAAAGATCTACACTGAACCATAATTCACACTGTAAAATCCTCAGTATTAATTTAACCATGAGAGTGTACAAATGGAACCAAATGGACCAGTAGACCCTTAAAGGTTCCATTTGGACCCCCTGGTGGTCCCTAGACCCGACATTGAACGGGCAGCAGGCTCTACCCAACGTAGTCTCAAATTCTGCCTCTGCTGGTCAGATGGATGTTTTGCAGGCCAATCTTGACCTTTTGTTCTCAATCCAAGACTTTCTCATGGGCCCATGGGAGTTCAGTCACAAGAATGCAAGCACTGTATTTAATGACGATGAGGATAATTATGATCAATCATCAAGAATTCTACAAATGTAGAATAGGCCAGGTCAGGTCACTTGGCGGAGGTCAAAATATGCCTTATTTGGCCTGGCTGTCTGTGAACCCATTGCACTTTATGTGTGCCTGCCCCTGGAAATGTTTTACAGTAGTAGCAACGGGATCCTGACCAAAGGAAAAAAAAGTGGAGCAGGCCCTTTCTGCCTCTCTCACTCTCCGAGACAGGAAATCCTCCCTTTGATTGTGAAACGCATGTAGCAGTAGAGGAACAACCACTACTCCACCCTGGCAGAGAGGTGGCTGTCCCACCTGACTGCTCCACCAGTGAAGCCAGTGGCACTGAGCTGGATCACTGAACGGGCCTGACGGGCTCAGGCCCATGGTGGGCCCAAAGGTCAGGGAGGCCCTCTAGAAAATGTGGCCCATTGTTCCAGAGTCCAACATATCACGAGCTGAACCCCCAAAAATGCCATAATGCCAGGTTGAAAGTGATTAAACAAACTCACATAAGTACGTATTACCAATGATCATATTATCATTGCCTCTCTGGAAGGTATAGCCCAGTTATCTCTCATACTGTAGGCTTAAATTGAACCTGCATGGTGGCCAGTGAGTGGAAGGGAAGGGGAGACACAGGGGAAATCCACCCATGCTGCCCATAGCTGATTGGTTAGAGATGCTGCCTGGGAAACGGAAGGGCACTGGTTTGCGCCCTGGTCTACATGTGTTACTTACGTATAACCTGTAACTGAACCACCCCCCCCCCCCCCCCCCCCCTGTATCATAAACAGTGGGCGCTGCCCCTGTAGCGCCCACTGTTTATGATACTTACAGTGGGTTAAACGCAGAGGGCGCATTTCACCATATGTGCAAATATACAGTGACAAATACCCCAAAAGGAGTGGGGACCAAATTAATACTATTACCCAGCTGATGGCTGCTCAGATGGTCAGCGCTCAGGCGGGAGCTGTTAGGGGTTAAAGCACCTTGCTCAGCGACACGTAGACATGGACGGGCTGGTGACCTTTTAATTACCTAGAGAGCCTCTCTACCCACTCAGCTACAGCCGCCAGGGAAGAATGCACATCGTGGGTTTACATATTATTGCGGCTCTCCATTGTTAATGCTGACAGGTGCCAAAAAGTGATCGCCTGCCAAAAAGTCCAGATATCCAGATAAAAGCAGCTGTAGACATACATAAACCGGGCAATCAGTTTTTGGCAGACGGCGGCTTTTTGGCAAAGACACCTGTCCGGAAATACTGTCTGTGACTGAATCTGGTTTTAGCGCTAACCTGTTTCTCATAAAAAAAAAGAGAAGTGCCCACAAAAACTAAACGCCATTTTCCTACATACTTTTCCATTTGTGTCACCTTCTTTGGGCGATAAAAATATATATTCCAATATATTAATGTAACCCTTAGCTTGATTCAGCTACGGAAACGACTGTTATGAGGCGTTATGGGAGATGTAAAGTCAGAATGGCTGGGAGTCTATGATGCTAATATTGTTTGTTGCAAAGAGTGCTGAGAGTGTGATGGGGGGTAATTCATATTTCCTATGCTTTTTTCTCTTTTTCCTCGCTTGCTTGTTCTAAGCCTGATTGCCCAGGGGAAGCAGAACTCTACTGCCCTATAGGTTATGTGACTACGGAACATCTTGCCATCCCGAAATGGGGTCATCCCTATGTTCCTCAGGTTCTATGTTCCCCGGGTTCTATGTTCCCCGCCTACCTCAGGGTTAGGGTTTGGCTAGGTTCTGTGGTGAGCCTGCGAACTTGGCTGACAAAACATCCGTGGTCTTGGTCCTGGAAGGAGCGAAGCCTACATGCACTGGCTGTCTGCACAACCCTCTGCATGGCTTTGCGGTTGTGGTCAGTGCAGTTCCCATAGCAGGCAGTGATGCAGCCACTAGTTCATGTTCTTTTGACTCAGACGTGAGCGTTGAGCATAAGGCCAAAACTTCAGGGGAAACCAGATCGTGTCTCGCCTCATCCAGCATCATGACCGTCCCAATTAGGAACCGGTTGGAGAGCATCCTCTCTCACCCGTCCGTCCGCGGGTTCCTACATGAGATCATTTGTTATCCCAAAGACACGGCTGCCATCTCCTTTCAAATAACGTGTCACTCATAACAGTTTGCACCCACCCTATTTACACTCCCACACTTTGTGTTATAAGAGTCAGAGGGTCAAAAGAAAACATTATACGGAGTCCAGTCACACAGCACACAAACCGTATAAATCTGTGTTGGCACACTCGCTGTTGGTGGAGAGAAAGCTTTGTGTTATTCTTAAACAAAAACAGACAGGCAGACCAAATATTGTTGCCTCATTTTATAATCAGATTTGGTGTGTGATTTCGGGGGGGATCTGTGTAGAAATGACGACGTTGTCCTTTGCTAACCTCAAAACACGAGAGGAGTTGCGTCACTACTTCTACATTTTCTCCAGCGCAGACCTTCGTTTGCAGTTTACGTTTGCCTTCCAACCAAAATGACTTAGTGAGCTTATTGGTGTTCCCTGTTCCATTTCATTCAAAGGCTTTAGTGTACTTAAACTCTCCGTCTTGTTCTCAATCCTTGTTAGTTTTGTCTTCTCTGATCTTAACGACATCATCTCTCCTTCCCACCCCAAGAAGTTTAATGTCTTAAGCCTGCATTACACTTATGTGTGGGTGTCATCGCCCACTGAAAATAACATTGTGGTCAAAAGACCACAATGTTATTGAAATAAGCTCTCAAGTTGTTTTGCGTTTTATCTTTTTGACAGATATGTGTACTAAGTATGTAAAGATAATGTTCATGTATATGCGTTGTGTCAATAGAAACGTTATTCAATCAATCAAAGCCGATCTTCTGTATAAGCTTGTAGATCTGCTATTTTTGCTAAGTATAAATTGGCACACAACTATAATTATAAGCTAGGCATTATGTTTCTGAATTTAACACCAGACTGGTTACCAACACTTATTGGATCTGACTCCTCATTTGTTTAACTCCAGCTGTTGAAGAAACGTTGATGTCATTGTGGTGGCAAAAACCACAATGACAAAAAAAGAAACCTTTCAGAATGTCATAGCTTGTTAGAGCCAACGGTCAAATCCCGCCTCAACACAACGGACGACCATGCACGCGTGTGTGCTTAATGTATTGCCTGGCTTTTCCTCTCGTTGCTTTCCCCCATAGGCTCAAATCCTTGGCAAATTGGCATTTTACATCCATTTCCATTTCTACAAGTAAACCGGACCAGACACTAATACCATATAATATGCATCCCTAATGGTCGTGCTACACTCGGCGGACACATCGCTAAAACGCAAAGGGTTCACACAGAACTCACTAATAAACACACGAACGCCTTTTGACATGTGGCTTAAATTAATTGGCCTCCCAACACATGAAAGAGTCATTAAACATAATCATCACGGTCCTGCAGTCCGCGGTCCCCTCTCGCTCTCCGTTGCGTTGTGTTTTTTAGTGATACAAACCAGGTTTTCCCTTAAAAAAAATACAACTTTATAATTATAGCCTTAGCTCACCGGTCCCTTTGGATTTAGCTGCAGTCGACCCAGAACGACTGGAGTCTTTTCTTTTTTTTATCCCTTCTCCTTTGTTTCTGTTGTTCCTTGCACACATGAGGCCGCCATGTCTGGGATCCAGAACGACCATCTCAGGAGTTTCTCTGGGTTTGGGCCAGAAATCAGAGTGGGGAGGGGGGTGTTTGGGGGGGAATCCGCTGTTGAAAGAGGACTTCCAAACTGCAATACCTCATCAGAATTAAAACAATGGGATTTTTTTTTTTTTTCACTTTCACTTAATCAAGCTCGTAAAGACGTTTTATATTCCATGCCATGACCCTTGCTGGGGCCAACGTATCGGCATTGTTTCGATGTGTGCCACTTCACTTGCTATGACCCCGGGAAGAGGTGTATACAGTATGTATGTCTGTATGCCAAGGACAATGTTCAGGTTATTGGCCTGTCTGGGTCACGGCGGTGATGAATGCGGTGGGGAATGTTTGTCTAATGAATGGACTCATTGTTGAGAAACATTACAATGTTGTGATAAAAAAAAAATACCCATTAAATGGCTATGGAGTGCTGGCCACATTTTCTTCTGAGTGAGACAGAACCGGTTCTTATCTTTCCTGTTGTATGTTGCAGGTGTGTACATACCAGCTGGTGCTGGACTCGGACCAGGGGGAGTCGGAGCAGGTGGTCTTGGACCAGGAGGAGTTGGAGCAGGTGGTTTTGGACCAGGAGGAGTTGGAGCAAGAGGTGTCGGACCTGGAGTAGGACTCTATCCAGGTAACAACCAGTGAAGACATTGTCCATGTTGTCAATGTCTAACCCAGTGGTCCTCAATCTTTTTCAAAGTCCCCTCAGCCCTATGTTCTCTCAAACCTAACTCCAACCCTAACCCCAACCCCAATCCCAACCCTAAACTGAGGGTACATGGGGCTGAGCATTAGGCCATGCATGGACCCGTATTTGATACTGTGGTATCTGAAGACCACAGACTTAAAGGTTTCTATTGCTTTTGTAGTTGCCAACAACGCCATATTGCAGTTAAGTTTGATGTCCCAGTGGTGAGAATGAATGGTGGTAGAATGAATTTGAGTCATCACTCCAGCAGTGAGGTTACTTGCATCCGATTTATTGCATAAGTACAAAACAGTACAAAACAGCTCCATGGACCCTGAGGTCCTCTCAGTCAGCCTGCCGGCCACTGAGTCACACTAAGATGCATTTCGGTACAGTTTATATAACAGAGAGATCTAGAGAAGGTACATGTGGGTGTGTGAGCTTCAAAGGTGAGCCCCCCCACCCGGCACAAACAATAGATCACCCTTCGAGCCCCCTGATTCAATTTGCACCTGTATGAAGCAGGAAAGGGGATGGAGACAGATGCATAGACCTCTGTCTCCCAGCTAAACAACAAAGAGAATGTTAATTGTACCCCCAACCAGCTCAGACCAAAAGGCACCTCTGAATACACTCTTGTGTCTGACTGTAGGCTACCTGTAGACTTGTGAAGTTAAATAATACTAGCAAATATGTATGTTATGTTATCAAATATACTACAATACCCCCCATGAGAGACATGAAACGTCTTTCACAAACAAGTATATTTCAAAAGAACCACAAAGAATCCGCCCCCCATGAAAAGCGACCGGAACACCAACCAGGAAAAAAATAAAACATTCAGGAAGACCAAAACAGCAAACAACATCATACAGAACAATGCACATACAAAAACCAGGATTACATAGTACAGCGACACGGTGAACTACATCAAATAGACAGAAAACTCATCCCAACGCCAGCACCCTTGTACACTCTGCACCCTGTGCCCAGCCCAGCAGCCTTGGGACAGTCAATCCTATTAGGTATTCCCCAATTCCAATTAGCGTGCAGGATCCTCCTGTTAACCTTTAAACTCTGGGAAAAATGTTATACACAATGTGAAGTAGCAATATGTAAGGTGACTTATTATCTCCAAAATCACACCCCCGCAAAATAGGCACTTGAGCCCCAAAGTCGCGTGATTGTGACTGATGGAGCTGCATTCTTATTGTAAGATCACTTAGTAACCCACAACCATTAAAATAGGCCCGTTCAGCCCCCAAGTTACATGATTGTGGATAATGGAATTGTATTGTTATTGTAAGGTGACTTAAACTTTCAGCGCATCAATCTCCTACATCAATCTCAACCGCCGACTCAACGAAAATAAAAAAATCCACATTTAATCCCAGAGACCAGAAAGTAAAAAAATACCCTTGCATCACTTCCACCATGGCCGCCAAACGCCCCATAGTTTAAATCACCCATATCACAAAAATGTAACCCCAGGTCCCACATGCGCAGCGTTCCGCCCGATAATGTCACTCTCGCAGTCTCCCCAATGTCATCTTCTCACCCCAGCCGTGCCGTCCAGTCAACAGATAGCTGTATTTCCACAACAGAGCGCTCCACGGGCGATCGCAGGCGACAAGTTGTGCATCCAGACGAGTTGTACAGCCATCCTAGACCTAGTCATGACGTCCCCTCCTTGTAGATCTTTGAAAAGTTGTCGTCACGTCGTGCCGATGTCCATGATCACCTACACAGTGGACCCCCCACGTCTCAGGAAGAGAACATGATCCGTACACCCACCGCAAGGCAAAAACTTCCCCGACCGCGCATGTCCTTCCGACGCCTGGCTCAGTATCCCCGGAGACTTGCGCCCCCAAAAAAACAAACCAACGCGACTGCCGACTTTGACGCCATAATGTGGTATCTGAAGACCACAGACTTAAAGGTTTCTATTGCTTTTGTAGTTGCCAACAACGCCATATTGCAGTTAAGTTTGATGTCCCAGTGGTGAGAATGAATGGTGGTAGAATGAATTTGAGTCATCACTCCAGCAGTGAGGTTACTTGCATCCGATTTATTGCATAAGTACAAAACAGTACAAAACAGCTCCATGGACCCTGAGGTCCTCTCAGTCAGCCTGCCGGCCACTGAGTCACACTAAGATGCATTTCGGTACAGTTTATATAACAGAGAGATCTAGAGAAGGTACATGTGGGTGTGTGAGCTTCAAAGGTGAGCCCCCCCACCCGGCACAAACAATAGATCACCCTTCGAGCCCCCTGATTCAATTTGCACCTGTATGAAGCAGGAAAGGGGATGGAGACAGATGCATAGACCTCTGTCTCCCAGCTAAACAACAAAGAGAATGTTAATTGTACCCCCAACCAGCTCAGACCAAAAGGCACCTCTGAATACACTCTTGTGTCTGACTGTAGGCTACCTGTAGACTTGTGAAGTTAAATAATACTAGCAAATATGTATGTTATGTTATCAAATATACTACAATACAATATCTTATATCGGGGTCCCCAATCTCTACCTTTAAAATTTCCATTAATTTAACTCTGAGAATGTACAAATGGAACCAAAATGGGCCCGAAAAGGGTCTTTTTGTACTCTCTCACAGTCACAGACCCTTAAGTGCCATTTGAACCTCATGGTGGTCCCCGGACACGTTGAGAACCGAGAAGCCAAAACCTTCAGAATACAGCCACAACAACGTCTGTTTCCCCTTAGAGGAATTATAGTCAACTCAAACTAGGGTTAGTATTACTGCACACATGGAAACAAGCATGAAATTGCTCAGTCCCTCAAGGCATTAATGTTTGTTCGTTTCGGATTAACTTCAACTTAATATTGTTACATCCCAAGTTTACACCAGGTAAACTGTCCCTTATAGTCTGTTCTTTAGGCCTGTCTGACATTTGCAGTGTGAACAGATTGTAGCAGGGGTGGTGAGTGTATTTGATGTTGCGCGTTGCCTTGGCTATATGCACGGCCTGGCGTACAGTACATGTTTGGTTCAGGAGGGAGGGAAGCTCATCTCCGGTGATGTGCTGGGTAGTCCGCACCACCCTCTGTAGCGCTCTGCGGTTTGGGGGCGGTGCAGGTTCCATACCAGGCGGTGATGCAGCAACCCAGGATGCTCTCAATGGTGCTGCTATGTAGAACATCCTGAGGATGTGGGGGCTGACCCTGTCCCTGGAGGACGTCTCATTGTCGCTGATGAGCAGGCCCATCACTGTCATGTCATCAGCATACTTACAAGAAACATACTGTACAAGATGATGACATTGGAGATGTGCATGGCCACACAGTCATGTGTGTACAGGGATTAGAGGAGAAGACTCAGCGGGTCATTCTCACCACCTGGCCACTGCCCAACAAGAAGTCCAGCCTATTGTGTGCGTGTGCGCGCATGCGTGCATCATTGCTTGATACCTG
This sequence comes from Gymnoscopelus braueri, assembly GCF_963280865.1. Lineage (NCBI taxonomy): Eukaryota > Metazoa > Chordata > Actinopteri > Myctophiformes > Myctophidae > Gymnoscopelus > Gymnoscopelus braueri. The sequence goes on from NC_137606.1 coordinate 8,430,117, forward strand.
TAGGCACTCTTGTTGCTGCATCTACTTATGTGCACATGGTATCACCTACTGTACAACTCTATGGGGATAAAACCTAGGTCATTCTGCCCAGACCTGTAGGCCTACAGTACATGTTTTCCCAGGCATCAACCGTCTCATTGAAAGCACAGCAGTAAGGCAGGTCATTTCGACATGATGACTTAATGATGGTGATTTACTGTTTAGAGGTGGAGGCTAAACTGCATGAAGACGAGTGGGATAGAATTATACTCCTGACTTTCTATCATGCTGTGAGACTGATTGTTTTGTCCACTAATGCATTTGTAACGTATCTCTTCTCTTCAATAAAACTCTATTGCACATAGAGTCAGGACTAAAAGCTAGATTTCCCCCCCCTGACAGGCAATTACTTTCCGCTATTATTTTGTTGTTATTCATAAAACCCTTCACTTCTTTTGAAATGAATAAGTGAAATACTGTAAATAAATAAGCAAGCAAACAAACAAACAAACAAACAAACAAGTACTGTATAACAAATCACACGCAATATCTCAACAACAGTAAGTAGAGTATGAACATAAAAATGTGTGTTTGTATTTTGTACCATAATTGTAATGCTGTGTTGTTGTTTCACCAGGCGCTGCGGGGGGAGTTCCTGCAGGATATAAACCAGCTAAAACTGGAGGTTTGTACTCATCAACACTGTCTGGAGCCATGATTTCTATCTTCTGTTGAAATGAGGCTGTTTGTCATTCTGTCAGCAATGACTCAATACACTCTACCATTATCAAATCAGATAAGACCATGACAGTTCATTATTACATGTCTTGTCTAACTCAATATCTGATATATTGGTGCAATTCAGCCACCATACAGTACATCACATATAGCACACGTGTACATTAAACATATTTGTATGCCTTAAACCTTATTTTATATATATATCTGCTGTCCAGCAGCAAGCAGCTAACTCCAAAACGCCCATTTTTCAGGAAATGAAAAAACTAAAAATATGTTTTTCAGGAAATGAAGAAAACCTTTTAAAACAAAGCAATACTGCCTCATCAAAGTTGGCATAGTGACTTTATTATTGTCAGATACTTGCATGTGTCATTATATTATCAACACTTTACCCAAATCCAGCTAAAGTGGAGTAAGGAGTTTTGTCCGAACAGAAATCCAGCCTATCGCTGCTGAGGGAGAGATTTCAAATGGGTCTAAATTCCCAAAAGCTAACAACGGATCTCCAAGCTCACAATGCATCACAACGTGTGATTTAATGCCCTGATGCTTCATGACACTTATTATATAGGCCTACAATAATAAACTAGATAACTTCTGCAAAGAGGGGTTCACAGAGTTGGAATTTCAGTAGAACTAGCGCGACAGAAATGCTATGAACTCCTTTCTTGTCACAATGCTCTCCTCATTAAACACTTCATAGATTTTAGAAATAGAATTACTTGTTTTCATAACATTAGCGTCAGTGCTAAGTTTGATAACCAGGTACACTGCATAGTTTTAACAGACTACGGGGGAAAAACCTGGCGTCGTTACTTTATTTATGTGCTGCTCCTCTGTCTGTGTGCACGTCACTGCCTAGTGCACCCTTTACACAGACGTAAAGGGTGTTCAATAGCGTTGATTTATGAAGAAAGAAAAAAAAGCTGAAAATGGAGTTACAGTAGCTGGTTGCTCCTGGACAGCGACGATATAGACTAAATAGTCAATCTACAAGTTCATAAAGTGTCACAAAGCGTAGTCATTATTGAAAAATTGATTCGTTGAAGAAAAAGTTAACAAATCTATTGAAAAAGCTAACAAATCGATAGTGTACAGTAAAATGTACAGTAATGTTGCCAAAACCATACTAATCAATGAAATACTTATTTCATACAGCATCATCTAGCAGTTTTTTGGTCATACACTTGACTACAGGCATAAAACACCTCTGTATTTATTCAATACAGCATCATCTTTCAACAATCAAACTCCATGCTGCCACCAAGGGCCCTGCTGTCGCTCTCTAAACGGACATGATGGCCTGGCTGGGCTTTAGAGAGCAAGCCCTGGTGCATCACAGCCACTGAGACACTGATAGCCAAAGTGGCTCCTCTATCTGCTCTGTGTCTTATCACACATGCATGGGAGACACACACTCTGCAACCGCACGTACAATATACTCCACTGTAGCTCTAGAGCATTAAGCAGGACATTAAGGGGCGCTTGGCCAGTGACCTCCTCACTGGTTTTTGACACGGTGGTGACTGGGGAGTGTCCTGGCACCAGTGTAAGGCAGGGGTGGGCATTCTGGGCAACCTTGTCGGGCACATGATCACTTAGCCGTTTTCCACGGCTGGTGTGATCACCCATGTGCCAGACAGTGAAAACCCACAATTGCTTTTATGTCTTATTAGTGTAAGGCTTCAAATTAGAATAGAATAGGTCAATGATTAAATAGTAAAACCTAATGAACCAATAATTGTATATTAATAAGATAAATAAGACACGTTCTGACTATCTGGGGAGAAAAGTTGTATGCACACCAACGAAAATGGTTAATAATGGTTGTTTTTGATCAACTCAATTGATCACGTCAGTATTATGTAATACTGTTTGGTGCAATAAACGTGGCATTTGCATAGTGGTGGAAAAAGTATTCACATTTTTTACTTAAGTAAAGGTATCAATACTGCAACGTAGAAATACTAAGTAAAAGTCTGGAATAAAAAATGTACTTGAGTAAATGTACAAATGTATTGGTATCAAAATGTACTTAAAGTACAGTACAATCTTTTGAAAATAGCAGATCTACAAGCTCTGTGAGCTTGTAGATCAACTATTTTCAAATGGCCGAAATGTATATACAGTAGGGTTGAAGTGGTTAATGTATGTTTTGTAATAATAATCTAAATCTACAAAGTAACTAGTAACTAAAGTTTCCAAATAATTGTAGTGGAGTAAAAGTACAATATTTGCCTCTGAGATGTAGTGGAGTAGAAGTAAAAGTACTGAAAACTGGAAACACCCCAGTAAAGTAAAAATACCTCAAAATTTTACTTACGTACAGTACTTGAGTAAATGTATTTTGAATTACATTTCTGAATTCACCAAGCAGATGCCTTGCTCAGATGTACGCTCAGCGAGGAGCTGTTAGGGGTTAAGTGTCTTGCTCAGGGACACTTCAACATGTGGATGCATTGGCGAGCGGAGGGTTGAACCAGTGACCTTCTGTTCTGATTACCAGATGGCCTCTCCACCCACTCAGCTATGCCCCCCCCCCCCCCCCCACTTCCCCACTTTGACTAAAGACACGGAGAGAATGGTGTTTATGATGATGACGAGCAGAAAGCAGCTTATCAGCTTGTTAAATGCCTCTGTGCACATTAACTGTCATCCTGAGTTTCCAGAAGGTGGCGTACACACAGCAACCACAAACACATGTAAAGGTGTCATAATTATTATGTGCGTCCAGTTCAAATCCACTGCTGAGCCATGATCAAAGGAAGCTATGGGTCAATGAACCGGAATGCCACGGGTACGCCACGTTCTGGAAACCTGGGACCTGGTAGATTATCAGTGTGTTGTTGAACACTGTCGATGATGATGATGACAGCAACAGTGATGATGATGATGATGATGATGATGATGATGATAATGATGATAATGATGATAATGTCTTGCTGTGTGTGACGTGACCAGGTGGAGGCTATGGTGGAGGACGAGGTGTGGGTCCTGGAGGTTTGGTGCCTGGAGGTGTTGGAGCTGGTGGCTTAGGAGCTGGAGGACTGGGAGGAGGTATGGACTTTAACATCTGACATTAAAAGTGACTGGTTTGGTGCTGGACTATTAAATAAATAAACGTATTCCCCCAAAATGTTTCATGATAGTGGGTCGCACTCTGTCCCTTTTATGCCCATAAATGTAGTTCCGTGTGGCCAAATATGGAGTCCAGGCCAGACTATGACGTCATATTGATGAGAGTACTGCATATATGTTTTTTTTCCGGATTTATCAAAAAATGTTGTACAACCGCCAATCTGATTGACTTCCCACTCTGCACATCACTCCCTTGGGTCCTTGGCAATACACACGCCGAGTTTGAAGTCGATCGGTTGTACGGTCTCCAACTCTCCATACAGTTTATGCCCATATGTGGGCATATATATTATATAACCTTGTGTGAGGGGGGCCTTGTAGAGGCCCGAACCTCTTGTACAGTCTCACAGTTAAATTAACACTGAGATCCATTTGTACACTCTCAGAGTTTCAGACCTGTAAGGGGTCCATTAGGGCCCCTGGTGGACCCCCGACCAGACCTTGATAAACAGTGCTCTAGTGTTTTACGACATCAGTTTAGTAATAGTTTATTCATTTTGTTTTCTTTCTTTATGTAACAGGGGCCGGTGGAAAGCCTCCCAAACCGGGTGAGTGGAAACATCTCCACATGACTTTATTACTGTCCATTTTATGACCCCGTATTCATACAGTAGTTTTTAAGACATGCATGTTTCTTATTATAAACTGACCCAGAATGACGTGGGTCAGTCGTGTATCCATATATCTAATGTACACAACTTGGTACTGTACCATAGCGGAAGGAAGGAAATGATGTGTGTTATTGTGACTTAGGGTACAGTAGGTGGCGTATAGGTGTGTGTGTGTGTGTGTGTGTGTGTGTGTGTGTGTGTGTGTGTGTGTGTGTGTGTGTGTGTGTGTGTGTGTGTGTGTGTGTGTGTGTGTGTGTGTGTAATGCATTAAGCCCACATGCCAACACTGTGGGGTGAGACCCGTCCATTCACAACACACAGCACAGTGGCTAAGCAACAGCAACTACTTTTGATGGGCTGTCACCCTGGACTCCTTATCACCCCCTCCCCCATGTTTTCATGGTCGGTTCACACCGGCTTGGCAGCCTGTGTGGGGACGTCCTGTCTGGGTGTGACCGACTGACCGCACAGAGGGCTCCGCCAAACCTCCCTGTTTCCTCTACTGTATAAGAAAGCCATGTTCAGTGTTGCCGGATCTTGTGAGAGAAATAAGCAGCCAGGTCTAGGAAAACAAGCCCAACAGAAGCGACTATTTGCCAGACCCAGGGGGTCGGTCTACAGGAGGCTTTGTCGGTCGGTCTGTCGGTCGGTCGGTCGGTCGGTCTGTCCCTCTTTTCCTACCCAGCCATTCAGATTTCAACCACTAGGGGTCTGGCAGAACCAGGTCTCCTGGTCTTGTTTAGGCCACATGAGCACTTAAAACCTATATACTGTATACGTCGGCTGTTTGAAAATAGCTGATCTACAAGCTCACAACAGCTTGTAGATCTGCTACTTTTCAAAAAAATCTTGAAATAAAATGTGGAAAATTTTGAATATTTTTGTAACATTCTAACACAAATCTGGGACAGGGCTCCCAGGCACAAAGAATTTTCCGATTGAGGGGTTAGGGACAAATACATATTAATTTGGGGGTCCATGACATTAAACCACTGGTTTAAATAGAATAAAATAAAATATAATTTGGAAGCAAGCTCAAATAAGCAACTACACTTTAGAAACAAGCCCCAAAAAATATACTGCAAATACCAATATTTACAAACCACTTTACAGAAAAACAAGCCCAGAGTCGCTTATAATAAGCGGAAATGGCAACACTGGCTATGATTGGCAGCCTGCAAACTCCCCCATCATCATGCGCCCGACAAACAATGGTGCCAGTGCCACTGATTAATGTTATTGTAACGCGGGCACTTACAATATCTGGAAACCTACCGTGTTGAGTTTCCACCACAGCCCCCTTCTCCTCTCCCCCGTACTCATACTGCCACTGTAAATATTTTTCTTCGCTCCGTTTCGGACCGCGAGGGTATTTGGGTGCATTAGCAATGGCTTTTTAAGCCATCATTTAATTTCCAAAAGCAGTGCTGATTCCATCTGGGCCCAGCTCGACGTGTTGGGAAAGATAAGGGACCGTGTAATCGTCGTATAAGTCCTGATAAGACCTGGAGCAGATTACTGTGCCCCCCCCCCCCCAATCTCTTAATAGGTCATTGAGCTGTGAGAGAGTTGTTTTGTATTCTTGGCCTAATTTCAGATATTATGGGGGAAGTTGACTTTGGCTGGGGTCAACAGAACAGCATTTCTTGAGAAGTAATGCCCTGGCTTTTGTATGCACTTTATTTTATTTCTCTCTCTCTCGCCCGCCAGGGCGACATGGCAGAAATTAGATTAGGGTAAAGAAAAAGAGAGAGAAAAGAAATGGATGCTGTTTCAGTGTAGGCACTGGCAGCACTCAATGCTTTCATGGATACTGTAACTGGAACAATAAGTGCTTTCTAACACGAAAGCCACCTATTACAAGTGTAAGAGAGCAAAACGTACTGTAGGTCGTGTGTCAGCATTGGTTAACCCTTTAAGACCGGGAGCGCATCTGTGTCATTTAAGATTTCTTTGGCTATTCAAAAATAGCAGATATACAAGTTCATAGCGGGGCACCGAGTGTATTTTTGAAAAATCCTAAAAATGTGTGCAAATCTTTGAATATATATATTTTTAAAGCGAACATTTTTAACTCTGTTACAACTTCTGGGGGTCCCTGGAACAACATATTTTGAGATGGGGGTCCACGGCCAAATACAGATCTGCTATAAAAAATAGCAGATCTACAAGCTCATAGCATGGCACTCAGATGCTTTGCCAGTTTGAATGGGTTAAGATTGCACAACCTTTTTGAAATGGAGAGATTAGTAGCCACAAAGGGGTTGTAAGTAACATGCACCTTTATGGCTGTAAATGGGTGATTTGTTTTTGTACCCATAGGGTCTTCCAAGGAAGGCAACTTCAGATTATATATTTTCATTCCAACATCAGCTATAACAATTAACAGTTTGGAGGAAGAATTTCATTTCTTTGGACTACTTAATTTATCGTTTTCAAATTTCAAAGGCACAGACAAACCCCAGGGTTTTTTTCCTGGGTTTTTTAATAGTGTGAAGGAGTCTAGGGGGTCAGGGGGTCTGTGTGTGTAGGGGGTCTGTGTGTGTGTGTGTGTGTGTGTGTGTGTGTGTGTGTGTGTGTGTGTGTGTGTGTGCGCGCGCGCAGCTAACCCGACACATCACTGGACCGATCAAGTCAAGTCGTTTTCACACATTTTACAGGTTTTGATATATTTCACTTTCATTTTATAATGGAAATCAAAGGGGCACCTGGTCAGTCTGAAACCTCACCCACATCCCTATGAGTCCCTTCATGGATGACTGATACCATAGATGACTGACATCATAGATGACTGTGACATCATAGATGACTGACATCATAGATGACTGTGACATAATAGATGACTGTGACATCATAGATGACTGACATCATAGATGACTGACATCATAGATGACTGACATCACAGGCTAGCCACATGAAGTCCATGATCCACATTGGAACTACGCTGTTCCCATGTGGATCCACATGATTAGATTCAATTTTTTCTACAGGAGGGTTTTTGTCTCTTTTCAACCAAGTGACTTTCTGCATCCCAGTGTGAACTTTCCATGACTATATAAATGCACTTCAGAATGTTGTCAGTGGAGCAGGTTGAAACCATCTGCTTTAGTTAAGTCAGTGTTTGGCGTATAATGAAAAAGACTTGCCAAAATGAAACTGTACACTGCTAGCATATAGGAAAAGGTTGACCCATCTCTGTTAACCTCCAGTACGTTAAGGCAAATACCATGCCTAAACAGATGTGCAAGCTGACGACGACGTTCTTTTACACAACACCTGCAGTATTATCTGTGCCCCCCCTTTTAATACACATACCTATACAGACACAGCTACACACACACACACACACATTCAATTCCAAAGTCCTACCATTCATTGTACAAACGTGTGGCGAGTATGTAGTCGCATTCCACAGATGCACACCTTGCTTGGCCTGTAATGGCGTTTACAGCCAGGCAGCAGCTGGCGATCGGAGTGGCGTGACTGTAGTGGATTGCGGAGCGGCTTGTGCCAGGCCTTGTAAATGCTAAACTAATTGTGAATCTTGTCAGCATCCGGCTTTGACAAAGACATGGAGAGCCGGACAAGGGGAACTTTTCTCTCTCTCGCTAAACAGCTGTTAGACACTTCCCTCTTTTCCTGCATTCACTCAAGTCGAAGGTGGATTCAATTCTCAGACCTTGTTTTATTGCCAAACTTTTTTTTTTCAGTTATAACCTTGTGTCACTAACGGTTAGCGCCGAGGCCATGGAACGAGAAACATATAAGTTGGCTGGTTTTTTAGGCCGTTGCTGTAATTTCATTATAGCAACAAAATATTCAGTTACACGTTGGCGGGATTTTGTTCAAATTGGGAAATCAACGCGTCCACATTTGGTTTGTCAGTGATTTCTCTGAGGGCCAGAAACACTTGAAGATGATAAAGCGATATGTCTGTCTGTCTCTGAGGAATGACTCGAGCTGCTTCAGATAACAGCCATCATACGGCTTCTATGACCTGCAAGGAGAGATTAGAATGATTGACTGAATGATGTGTGTAAGAGGTCAGATGGTAGATAAAATATGACATGTTCAAAGTAGTAGAGATCAAATGAGATCGCTCTGCCCTAGATCACAGATATGGCACACAGAAGATGTGTGGAACAGCGCTACAGTCTATACCCAAATTGCAGTGTGGGTTATACTGAGATTTATTTCGTTTGCGGAGCAATACAGTACATATGGCAGCTCTTTATTAGGTAATGCTCCACATTGCATTGACAGTATAGAAATATAGGAACATTTCAATAGGAAGCTGCATCTACCACAAAATACTTCCACGTGTTGCTGTGCCCATAGACAGACAGACAGACAGACAGACAGACAGACAGACAGACAGACAGACAGACAGACAGACAGATCTACCTATTATAATACATCATTTATATTGGTTAATGTTTTTTATGTTTTGTATTAAATCATTTAAATCTGCAAAGTAGCTAAAGTTGTCAAATAGTTGTATATTGTGCAAATATTGTACAAGTATAATATTTGCCTCATGATGTAGTGGAGAGTAGAAGTATAACGTTTTTGAAAAAGTGGAAATGCTCAAGTAAACTGAAGGTTCAAGGAGTTTTATTGTCATTCCAGACAAGTACGGAACTAAATGTGTTACTCTGGTCATGGCAGAATGAATTAAAAGAATGCACCTATATACTACATAAAAAATACCTAACACTATAGTGCAAATAAAGCAATTGCACTTGCCCACTAAACAATTCAAAAGCACATTAAAAACAGCCACGTTAAAAAAATAAACACTGTTCATATACGTATAAAGTACAGAACTTGAGTAAATGTACTTAGTTACCTTCCAGCACTGTAAACGGTGGAGGTAATATGTAAGTCCTTATGTGGGGATTTAGAAATCAAAAGGCCCCACCTGTGGTTCATCTGCCCCTCTTCTGGTTTAGATCAAAACTCTTCACTGAAGAAGTGAGTTTACTTTACAGGCCTGGAAAACAGGAAGAGGAGAGAGAGGAGACAGATAGATGTGAGGAAGAGGATGAGAGTCATTAGCCAGAGGAAGATGATCTGGGAGTGTGTCGTTGGGTCGTCTCCTCCTGCAGAAACATGTGCTTCCCATTAGTGCAGCTCAGACCCTGTCTGCTGAGCCGTCACACAGCGTGCGCATGTGAGAGCGCATGGCCATGTGTGTGTGTTTATGCAAATGTATGACCATGTGTGTTATCTATGTTACAACAACAACCATGTGTGTTCGGTGCGTGCACAGTATATCGTCGCTGTCGGGTGGAAACCTTGTATGTCCAGAACTGTACCCTTTTTTTAATCATAAAAAAGTAAGTGAAATATGCACCCTTAAGTATTCCACTTGACATTTTTACTTTACTTGAGTATTTCATTTTTTCCCCCGATACATTATACTTATACTCCGCTATATCTCAGAGGCAAATATAGTACTTCTTACTCCACCACATAAATTATCTGACAGCTTACTTTGCAGATTTTGATTATTTCATACCAAACATACATTAACTGATAAATAAAGATGCGTGCATTAAAGGGATAGTTCACCCCCAAAAATGGGTTTTTCTATCGATTACACACCCCATGACTTGAATTCGTGGAGATTTTTTTCATTCCTAAGCCAATAATTTGATGACCGGCGGTGGCTCCGGTAGGAGACACAAAGTGTCAACTTTGAGTCTTCTACCGGAGACATTAGCATCTTTCCACCGGTCATCAAATTATTGACTTAGGAATGAGACAAAAACAAAAAATCTCCATGAATTCAAGGCTTCATGTTGTGTGTAATTGATAGAAAATAAGTATTTTTTTGGGTGAACTATCCCTTTAAGCCCTATATACTTCATCGAATGACAAGTTGCAGAAATAACAGATCTGCTATTTTAGCTATATTTTAATATTTTAATGATTTCTTTTTTGAAAGGTTTTGCCTATGTTTTTCACTCATAATGACATGCCCTAAGTAGGGAGGACAGGTAGGAAGTGGTTAAGTGCACATTCTCAACATGTGTATTTCAGTGTTGAAATATCCTCAGCCCCTCGACAAACACTCCACAAATCACTCGTTGCTCCTTGAACACACCAGAGGCCGACACCGTGACAGATGGCATTCTTGCGTATTCCCAGGGATGGAAGAAGTACTCACATGTTTTACTTAGGTAAAAGTATCAATACTGCAATGTAGATCTACTCTGTTACAAGTATAAGTCCCGTATGAAAAATGTACTTGAGCAAAAGTATCAAAATATACTTAAAGTACCAAAAGTAAAAGTACTCATTGTGCAGAATATCCCATTTCAAAATGTATAAAAAACCTTTTGAAAATAGCCGATCTACAAGCTCACAATGCGTCGCATCGCAACGCTTGTAGATCGGCTATTTTCAAATGGCCGAAATGTATATAGGGCTGAATGGTTGTTTTGTAATAATAATCAAAATCTACAAAGTAACTAGCAACTAAAGTTTTCAAATAACCATAGTGGAGTAAACATATAATATTTGTCTCTGAGATGTAGTGGAGTAGAAGTAAATGTACTGAAAATTTTAAATACTCCAGTAATGTAAAAAATACCTCAACATTGTACTTAAGTACAGTCAGTTACAGTACTTGAGTAAATGTACTTATAGTTACTTTACACCACTGCCCCCCCCCCTTCCACTGTCCTGGCTCTGTCCTCTGCTGGGACCCGGGGGCCTGGCTTTACAGACGGGAAAAAAACCCCAACATTTTTTAATATCGCAGACCCCCGAATCAACCTTAATACCTCACCCCCCTGACCCACTTCCAATTTGTTCTGTTTCTCTGTTATTGTTGCGAATGCCTCCGTCTGATGATTAATCCTGTGTCATTTGCGAGACTCTTGACATTAATTTCATGTCATTTCCAGACTCTTGTTTTCTCAACATTTCTCAACATCATTGCTTTTCGGGGAAGATGTTATGAAAGGATCACAAAGAATCTCGTCCATTCATCCAACGAAGGACGGAGTACACTACGCACACTATTTAGCATTGTATCGCCGTGTCAGCGTACACCGATAAGAAGGTGCCGTGAGATAAGAGATTAGCTGTTGAACCGTTCCGTTGAATCACTCACTCGGACCATGTTAACCACATGAACCCTGGTCTGGTCTCGCAAGCCAGAGAACTCTTCCACAATCTTCGAATCTGTTTTGTCATTTCTGTTTGTAATTTTTGTCTTTAAAAGATATTTTGAATGTGTGAAAACGACTTGACTTGATCGGTCCAGTGGTATGTCGGGTTAGACAGACACACAGGCCCCCTTCTAACGGCTAGACTCCTTCACGCCATTCAATTGAGTATATACATTGATTATATAAATGTCAATGTCCGCTTTATTTTCTAAAACAAAAAGATAGTGAAATGTGCGCATTTTTCTGTATGCGAACCTTTTAGTTTTTTTATTTTTTGCTCATTTTCAGAGCTCCCGTACACACTGTTCAGTGGAAGCATTTGAAAACTGTGGGAGCCAACAGTCTGTGTCGAGAGACTACATGAACCATAGCCAGAGTCCCTATTCTGGGCATGTCATAATTCAGCGAAAATAGCAAACATTGGCGGTTAAATATAGCCGATCTTGTAGATCGGCTATTTTCGGTGAAGAGATTTGGCGTAGAGGTTAAAAAAAGGAGGGGGCCCAAGTACAGACCCCTGCATGGGGGAACCCCGGTCAGACAAGTATGTAGGGTTTTAAAAGTGGTTAAGGAATGGTTTGTAACTCGGTAATTATTTCCCCTTTTTGGTAAACTTTTAAAGTACTGGTGCACCACAGCTTCCCGTTGTGGCAGGCCGCTCATAACAATGTCAACGCTGGTCCTTTTTAGCTAGCAGGGACCGTGGTCCCTTCCCTTCCCAGCAGCGCTGGCTGTCGGTTGGGTTAGGTTTTCTCAGTTTGTTGGCTGTGGGGGTTGATGAGCCATCCCCTGGCGCTCTCGCTTCAAGCCTCTCCCCTGTTCCGTCTGCCAGCAGGTCTGGAGCAGCTCCTCTTCTCGCTCCTCCAGTCCATCTGGCACTGGGGCCTAAGTGTTGTTTATATAGCACTGGAGAAATCTCTTGCCTTGTACTTCCCTAAGCGTCAGCGAAGACAGATCACCCCTGGAGAGACCCCCGGTTACAGTTATTGGTAGAGGTGGGACCCCGGGAGCCTCATAGGTCACGGGGGAACTACTTTGATTTGTGGCTTTGGCGTGAGCCAGCCAGCCTAGCCTGGCACTCGCTTCGCTCTCCAGGTTGATGGAAGAGTTGAGGCTCGCGCTTTTCGGGGAGGAGGAGGTCGTTTGATAATGTGTTGTTATCTGAGACATCTATCTACCTCCTTGGGTTTGGAAGGAGTTTTGTCATTTTGTGGCCAATCAAGACGGTCAGGTATAATGTATCACAGGTTTGTTGCGGTCTGTCTGACTTGTTCTTGCTTTGGAGAGACGACGTGTTTTGTCTTGTAGAACATTGTTACTTAGCATTTCCAATTATGAGGTCATGTTCGTTTAATCACCAACCACCACTGGATGTTCCTGGGGTTATTCTCATCTGGAAAGTTTAGTTTGCAATTAGATCACTGGCATATTACACTGCCATGCAAAGCCTGAATGTTTGTCTATTCATAAGTGTCAAAGTGATACAAAATGGCCAAGTGGGTTATAGGTATATAAGTGATATTTCACTAATTGTACATGACTGTATTCATGAGGTAACAGGCTCTGTGTGTAACTGTAGTCTTGGGTTTTCAGATGGTGTCGTACCTGTTTTCTGTTCCGGTTGGTTTCCCCGTAGATTTGTTTGATTGGCTCGGCAGCCAATTTGAACTGGAAAACGCATACGAAGGCCTAACCCAAGCCTACAGTTAATATTCACAGAGGCAATTGTTTATACCCACAAATAATGATGGCCGACTGGACCTTTAACACAAATAAATAATGAAATAGCTTAGTGGGTATAGAGGCTGTCTGGGAATCAGAAGGTCACCGGTTTACCTCCCGGCCGCCCAGCAGTATACGTGTCGAAATATCACTGAGCTCTCCCCCCCCCGAGCACCTCTCAGCAGCCATCAGCTGCATGGGTGAAGCTGAAACAGAATTTTCAAGGGGATTAACCTTCTTTTTCAAAATATATATAAGAACAGTCTGGAAAAAAACACAGCTAATTTTGAATTCTAATCTTACAGTAACAGGTGTGTACATCAACCACGCAGCATACAGTACACACGGTGTGAACTGGATCTGTGCTATTTAAATGAAATGAAACTGTAGGTCGTTGTCAACCTTACCCAGAGTGTGTGATTGCCATGAGGGAGTAGGCCTGCGCTTACGTCAGGCCTAGCAGCCATGTGAAATCATTGCAACATCAACTCCAGAACGGTCCTGGATTTGTTGCAAAACCACAGCACCCCCCAAAACAAAACAAAAACTCTGTTTTAGAGCCGTTTTGACCTTTTTAGTTTGAAATGACACGCACATGAATTAACATGTGGTTCGTTAACCGGCGTTTCACCATGTGGTGTCATTAACCAAATGTTTCACCAGCGATGTTAACATGTGGTTGTTTCAGCGTCAGGGCATTGACATGACTACATCTGTCCGTGTGTGTGTGTGTGTGTGTGTGTGTGTGTGTGTGTGTGTGTGTGTGTGTGTGGGTGCTCTCTCTCAGGGAACGCCCCCATGTGTTCACCATAAGCCCCATTTACATACTTTGTCGTGCGACGGTGTCACGTGGCCGAACATAGCAGATCTACAAGGCCACACGACGCCTTGTGTTGTGTGGCATTCGCATCGCGTCGTGACCTTGCACATCTGCTATGTTTTTAGCGTGCAACACGGCCATACGACGAGGCATAAATCAGAGCCATAGAGACATACCTCGCATGGTTAGGTTATGATCATACACTGTGTGGTGTAATCACTGTGGAACGCTTGACAACGTGTTGGAGGCCGACTCGTTGAACCCCGGCATCGCTGAGCGTGTGCGTGTGCGTGTGCGTGTGCGTGTGTGTGTGTGTGTGTGTGTGTGTGTGTGTGTGTGTGTGTGTGCACGCACGTGCACGTTCCGGAGACGAGTCGACCTGTCTGAAGGCTAGTATCTTTTCTCAACCCTGACTTGTCAGAAAAGTATTCAGTGGACAGGCGGTGAAATGCATATGTGCACCATCTGGGAGATGTAACATGCTCAGCCAACTTTACATACCACGGCCACTGGCTCCTTTTATTGACTTTTTTTGTCTTGTCTTGCCCATGCCCCATGATTTGCTCCACTTGATTCTCTCATCAATAAATGCTGGTTAAGAAATTCATAGTTTGTTTGTTTGTGAGTTTTATACATGAGGTTTTGGTTACCTAACACGCCCTATGTGCTTGTGCTTTACGCGTGCATATACATACTGATGCTTGTGTGTGTGTGTGTGTGTGTGTGTGTGTGTGTGTGTGTGTGTGTGTGTGTGTGTGTGTGTGTGTGTGTGTGTGTGTGTGTGTGTGTGTGTGTGTGTGTGTGTGTGTGTGTGTGTGTGTGTGTGTCCATGTGTTTCTATCCAAGTAGGGACCAAAATGTCCTCTGGAGATTAGTAAAAACCAGTCAAATGTGACTTATGGGGATATTTTTCCGGTCCCCGTGAGGACAAGGGTCATTTTCAAGGGTCAAGGGTCATTTTTTCATAGATAGAATAGATCTTTACTGATCCTGCAGGGGAAATTCAGTTGTCATACTGTAGCTGCACAGCTGTATTAAACACTATTATATATAAACCCCAGCATCCGTATTCTGGGAAAACTTTCACAGAAAATAGCAGATCGACAAGCTCACAACGCGTTCCAGCTATTTTCAGCGAAGATATTTAATGTAGAGCTAAAACAGAAAGGTCACTAGACACCAGACACTGTATGGGGTTTATTTGGTCAGACACAAATAGGGGTATAAAGAGATACATCTAAGCTTCAATGAATAATAAATACATAAATATATACTGTAATAAGAGCGAGTAGTAATATGAAACCGGTAGTAATATACTGGGATTAGCAATAAAGTCTTGCTTTGCCCTAGCTCTGCACTTGGACCTCCTGGTATTTGCACGGTGTATGAGCTATTAACAGGTATATATATATATATATATATACATATATATACACACACACACACACACACACACACACACACACACACACACACACACACACACACACACACACACACACACACACACACACACACACACACACATATATATACATATATATATATACATATATAAGAACGGCTTTTAGAGCTAATGTTAAAATTAGTAGAAGATTCAGGGGTTGGGGTCAGGGTTGGGTTTAAGCAATTAGGGGTTAGGTTTAGGGTTGGTTTTGGAGTTGGGATTAGGCTTTTGATGTCCCTGTGCGCGTGGATAGTGATACAAGTGTGCGTGCGTGGGTATGTGTGTGTGTGTGTGTGTGTGTGTGTGTGTGTGTGTGTGTGTGTGTGTGTGTGTGTGTGTGTGTGTGTGTGTGTGTGTGTGTGTGCGGTGTGCGTGTACGTGCATGCGTGCATGCGTGCATGAGTGTTTGTGTATTGTATGTGAGATAGAGATAGAGAGTTGCATGCTTGAGCATGCTGTAAACTGCATGTGCCAAGCCATCATGGACCCGTGACATGAGCAATGGTTGTAGGGATCCTCTGCAGACATACTGAGAGGCTCAACGTTGGCACAGGAACTGCTGTGGCATTCCTTTGGAATCAGATGAAAAACAATTCGATAGCCGAGCCTCTCATCTGCACAGAAGAAAAAATAAAATAAATAAAATATACTAGTGTTGTGTGTTTGAAAGGTGATAGCAATGGCGTGTTGAACTCTGAAACGTATGTTGTGGCATAAACAATAACATCATCAATGAGAATAGCTGCCACTAAGTGAGCCATGAAAGTGTCTCATTTTCTTTTTTTATTACTCTATTAATTCCTGGGCTTTGTACCAAAGTCAGAGAGAGAAAAATGAAAAAGGAAAAGAATTGCCCTCCCCCCCAAAAAAGCTTCCCTCAGTTGTCTCTCTGTAGAAGTTCTGACAGTTCAGTTGTGCACTTGGGGTCCTTCTGGCGAGGCCCAAAGCTTTGGGACCTCTGGTTGACAGTTTCAATGACTCCATGGAAAAGGAACAGGAAGACTTGTTATAAAGACTCGTACCGCCGATTGTTGGCCAGGGAGAGGAGCCGTTTGTTTGTGTGTGTGTGTGTGTGTGTGTGTGTGTGTGTGTGTGTGTGTGTGTGTGTGTGTGTGTGTGTGTGTGTGTGTGTGTGTGTGTGTGTGTGTGTGTGTGTGTGTGTGTGTGTGTGTGTGTGTGTGTGTGTGTGTGTGTGTGTGTGTGTGTGTGTGTGCGTGCGTGCGTGCGTGCGTGCGTGCGTGCGTGCGTGCGTGCGGGCGGGGGGGATTCGTGATGTTTAACCCATTTAAACCGGGAAAGAATCTGTGTAATTTTTTGATTTCTTTGGATACTCTAAAATAGCAGATCTACAAGCTCGTAGCGCGGCACTGAGTGACGCGCTACGAGCTTGTAGATCTGCTATTTTTGAAAAATCGTGAATGTTTGTGCAAATCTTTGTACATATATTTTTAAAGCAAACATTCGTAACTCAAATCTTTGCTTCTGGGGATTCTACAAATGTCTTCTAAATCCTACAGTAAAAAGAAAAAACATAATGGTTCTATATCAGTGGTTCTCAAACTTTTTTCTCAAACTTTTTTTCATGTCAAGTGTATTTGGCCGCGGACCCCCATCTCAAAATATGTTGTCCCAGGGACCCCCCAGAAGCAAAGATTTGAGTTAAAAATGTTTATACGCTTTAAAATAAATATATATATTCAAAGATTTGCACACATTTTCCATATAGTGCGGCACCGAGTGCTTGTATGTCTGCTATTTTTGAATAGCCAAAGAAATCTTAAAAATGACACAGATGCGTTCCCGGTCTTAATGGGTTAATTAGTCCAGCATGCGACTATAAGATCTGCTTCTCATAGCCGGGGGGCCAGGTGGCCCCGTGACTGACAACCCAGCGAAACCTGCGAGTGACAAGGAGCTGGGAGAGGTCACGGTGAGACAGAGCGATGGGAGGGTGAGGGTCAGAGCTCCGGGATGTCCAACTGTCTCACACAATGTTCTGGAATCAACCGGCGGTTGCTGCTTGCCCTTGTCGTCCAAGTCGTCCTGCGTTAAGCACATAAGAATGTGATCCAATCCGCTGACAGTACGAGCTACCACAAAGGAATAATCTGATACCGATAGAGATCGGGTTGTCACGACAGTGAAGGAGATAAAAACAAAAAGCTCTGGCCCTGTCCTGTGCAGCTTAACCCATTAAGACCGGGAACATCTTAGATGTTTTGCTATAACCATTATTTTATACTTTGGCTATTCAAAAATAGCAGACATACAAGCTCATAGCTTGGCACTCGTGCCACGCTATGAGCTTGTAGATCCACTTGTAGATGAGCTTGTAGATATTGTAGATAATTTTTGAAAAACATTTGTGCAAATCTTTGAATACAAATATTTTTTTGAAATACACATTTTAACTCAAATCCTTGCTTCTGGGGGTCCCTGGAACAACATATTTTCACGATTTAAAAATAAATTGCAGCTCTGCAAATCTGCTATTTTTGAATAGCCAAAGAAATCATAAAATGACACAGATGCGTTCCCGGTCTTAATGGATTAACATGTGGACCACAGTTGAAGTGAAGGAATCCTTCCTGCCAATCATGAGCGATAACACACATCCTCTGAGAACGGCAGATCTATCAAGCCGAGGCTACCTGTCAGGTTACAGAATAGACACTTCAGATTATTACTGGGAGGGATGGGAAGAAAGAAATCCATGCACTCTACAAGCTCACAACGTGGTCGCCTGGGAGACTCATCGTGAGCTTGTAGATCAGCATTCCATGCCAGTGCCATTTTGTCTTACGACAAAGTATGTAGGGCTCAAGTGTTTAATAAAATGTCCCTTCCTTTTTTCTCGAACTAATGGAACTGTGGCTGGCGTCATAGCTGGCAGGCCGTCCCAGCGTAACATTTCTCTATTCAGCACATACACTCCGTGTCCTGACAGTTCATAAGCCCCTGCGTGACTCAAGCCAAAGCCCCTCTGAGACTCATGTAATCTTCCGTGACCCTGTAACATCGCACTCTTGTCATTTTAGCGCGTTGACAGTTTTGCGAGTTGAGTTTCGATGCGGTGACAGATTTCCACAGTGTTAGCGCGCAAACCATTTTCCCTCCCCTGCGACCACCTCCCTATCCCCCCTCACTTCCAGGCCCCTTGGCTCTAGCTACATGTGTGTGTTATTAATCGACCTCCGTGATTAAAATCAGGGGTAAAAAACCTGAAGACAAAAACCCGAAGAAGATGTCGGAGAAACGGGTCCCAGAGATGATCTCCTCTCCTCTGGACATTCCGAGGCTCCTGCTTGGAGGTCTGCTTTCCTGCGCGTTCTGCCGGTGCTGGTGGAAACCTGCCATGGAATTCTTTGCTCTCTTAAATTAAACCCTTCACCAGTCCCAGCTGGTTTGCAAAGAAAAGAGAGTCAGACAGACATAGAGAGAGAGAGAGAGAGAGAGAGAGGGATGGGAGTGAAAGAAAAGGTGGAGAGGGAAATGCAGAGACTGTATCCATCTTTCCTTCCTCAAGTTTGACTCCCTAAATGTAAGTTGCTTTTAACACCTCGCGCCTGATTATTCCACGGACCCTCAGGGGTCCTTGAGGGTGTCCCAGGGGGTCTCCAGTTAAACTATTGATGGTTAGGAACCAAAGATTTTACAGTGTAGAGATTGGGGTCCCAGAGGAGAAAACATCATATAAAAATGGGGATTTCCATGGCCTCATGCTTATCAAGGTGGGGGTCCTTGGACTGGAAAAAGTTTGCAAATCACTGCTTTAGCCCCGAACAGGCCAGGAGGTGAACAGGAAGGGAAAAAAATGTCAAACGAAATAGAGCAGAAATCATTGATTTGTTCTGAAACGGGGCATTGCCTTGCCTAACCCCTGTAGAGAGCAAGCTCAAGATGTTCTAGTGATGAGATTGAAACCAGATCATCCCTGTTCACGCCAGCTCACACTGTACCCATCACTTGTGCGGGACTTTAACTTTGACAATGATGACAAGTGACTGAAAGCAACCGGCCCCACTTTTAGTCTGGCCCGGTATCACCCTGGTGTCACTCAGCGTTCATACCAACGCAACGGGCCTTGCAGTGGGCAAGGAAAACGGTGTGTTGGTCCAACTCTGCTCCATCGTTCTCGTGTTCAGTTCCTCTGAGAAGACTGCTCCTTTGTCATGGGGGTATAGAAACCAGATCCACATTTTGCGCTCGTGGCTAAAAAACTGACATCATTCTCACATGCCCAGCTACTAGAAAATTCATCAACTACAGTCGTTTTGCATCACTGAATTATTCACTCGAATTACATCATACGGGGGTTCGATGGGTGGTTTTGCTGCACCGTGTTCTTGGCCGGTGTTCGGTGACCCCCTCAGGTGTTCTTATTAATGCACGTCCATGCTGAGTGGAAAAAGGCCCACTGAACCATGCTGGCTTTTCTGTCACACTTTGTAGAAGTGGAGGGAAGATTATTATTATGAAGTAAAGCATCGGTTACCTTCCAGTTTCCGAAGGCTCTCGGTTTTCTCTCTCTCTCTCTCTCTCTCTCTCTCTCTCTCTCTCTCTCTCTCTCTCTCTCTCTCTCTGTCTCTCTCTCGTGTAGTTTGGGGTTTCCGTCCCTCCTGTCTTGTATTCAGAGTATGTGACCTTTTGCAACTTTTCCCTGTCCGACGTCCAAAGGCTTGTGTTTTGTTTTCAATTAAGGCTAATTTATTCTCCTTAGTACGATGGCGGCCGCCTGCCAAAAAGGGACAGATTTACAAGCTAACAACACGTCGCGATGCGACGTGTTGTTAGCTTGTAAATCAAGCGATTGCACCCCGCGAGATGAAGCATAAATTAAGTTTCATCTCCCGGTGGGTTTCTATTGTGGTTTGTAGGGCAAACGCGAGAAAACGTCCACTACTCCGGTATTCCGGAATTCCTCCAACATGTCGGCAATCAGCGGCCCCGGCCCATTGGTCTCGAAGCGCCGCGGGGAGCGGCGCCAGAGTGAAAAGCCACGATTCGCCCGTCAAGGTCAGAGTTTCCATGTGCAGCGCCGGTTCATGACAACAAACAACGACCGTCCGTCCAGCTAAGCTAACCTAATGTGTGAGTCAAGACAGGCCTGTTTGTGTGTGTGTGAGCTGACACACTGTAATAACAGCAGTAGGCTACTCCAACAAAGCCCTGCTTGTTTCAACTGACAGGCCCGGGGTTGAACACAACTTCAACAGAAAGAATACGCTCCCTGGCTGTCACAGATCCCCCGTTCTGCAATCAACAGAAGCAGAGGCCAAACCAGTGAAGGGACTATAGTAGACAATGTCAGTGTGTCCTCCTCTCTCTCCCTCTGAACCCAGAAACACCACTGGAGTTCCAGGAGAAGTACAGACATGACATCTGACCTCTTCACACATCTCTTCACTTTTCCTAATTTGCTTCCCCCCCCCCCCCTTTGTCGTGCATGATTTGTCTAGTGTGAAAAGAGGCCAATTAGCACCTGGCACCATTTCACACTTGGCAGATCCCCCCTGTCCGTGACAATGCCTGGACAATTCACTGATGTTTCACTGAAGTGCCAATGGCAGGGTCTCTGAAACTTTGGAATGTCACATCTGTACTGTAGACTGCACTTTTTAGGCGTTTTAATGGAGCCAGCCGCGTGTGGTGAGTGGTGACTGGAAGCTTAGACGACGATGACGACCAAACGGCAGTTAACTCTGTTCCCTTTTAAACGCGGTGTGTGTGTCTCTTGTCCAAGGCCAATAAGGCTTCGGTATAATCCGTCTGTCTCACTCACACACCCAGACTATGTGCTGGGTGTCTGCCACTCGTCCCCCTGTTCTCTCCTCTCAGAAAGCAGCAGGTGGCATTGGACTCGTGTGCATGTGTGTGTGCAGACTGAGCAGACAGACCTTGTCATGCACGTGTAAGCACAGGTGGGCCAGCGGTGATGGATGGCCAAGCTAAACGTCTCTGTAATACCACCTGTCTATACAGACACACACTGTCTTTCAGCCCTCTTCCAACTCACAGGCACATTATTGCACACACACACACACACACACACACTCACACACTCCATTGTTTTAACCTGTGCAGTATGTAGACTGATTTATACTTGGTGTCATGCGTCAAAAACAGTCAATCTATGACCTCACAACACGCTGTGTCGCGATGCACTGTGAGCTTGTAGATCAGCTATTCTCTGTGCACGATGCGGCGTGCAAAACCAAGTATGCAATAATCAGCTGTAAGGCTATCACAGGCTTACACACTGACAAGTGCACAAACGCGGGCACGCACGCACGCACGCACGCACACACACACACACACACACATACACACACTCACGGACATGCCTGTGTGTTCATCTCTCAAATAGCACGCTGCCAGAGATACATTCCAGCACTCCCTGTGCTGATCTTCAGTCTCCCTGGGGAGACGAGATGAGAGCACAACCTTCTCCAGTTTAGAAAGAAGAAGAAAAGACACATTTGGAGCTCCTTTTGGGTGTCTAACCTTTTAACAGTATTCATTTATCTCACGATTAATCGATCCTGGTCAATTTGTGCAGTGTGCATGCACACACACACACACACACACACACACACACACACACACACACACACACACACACACACACACACACACACACACACACACACACACACACCTGTGGAATGTAAAACACATTGATATCTCATAATGAATTGTGTCAATTCATGGAACAGTGGAGGGAGCATGGGGGGAGGGCTAGATCAATCTGATTTATTATACAAGTCATGGAGGTTGTTATTACTTCGGCGTCTGTCCGGGAATGGTTGAGCAATCAAGGAGAACCGGGAGTCAGTTGAACGGCCGGTTCAAGACGAGGGGAGACGGACAGATTATCAGCGAGGACGTTTAGCTTATGCGTCTGGTCTGTGTTCGTGAAGTGTTGCCTGCTGCACCGGCAGCGTTGCCAGATTTTGCGGGAGAAATAAGCAACCAGGTCTATGAAAACAAGCCCAAAAGAAGTGACTATAGGCCACATGAGCACACCTATATACATCGGCAATTTTCAAATCGCCGATCTACAAGCCCACAATGCGTTACGACGCGTTATGGGCTTGTAGATCTGCTATTTTCAAAAAAAGTCTGGAAACACAAATAATCTGGCACAAAATATTTTCAGATGGGGAGGGGTCCACAGACAAATACACAATAATTTGGGGCTCCTTGACATGTAAATGTTAGCGAACCACTGGTTTAAAACAACATTAGGAAGCAAGGCCAAATAAGCAATTACACTTTAGAAACAAGCCCAAAAAAACGCGACCCGCAACCACCAATATTAACAAGCAACTTTACAGAAAAACATGGCCAAAGTCGCTTACAATAAGCAGACATGGCAACACTGTGCACCGGCAGGTTTTGCCAAGGTCCTTTGCCCACATTTGTTTCGACTAGGTCATGAAACTCTGCACTTTAATTCCTCCCCCTTCCCTCCCCTCTCCTCTCATTCTCCCGGTGCATTCCTCCTTAGCATCAACGTCTCACACTGTGGACAGCTGGACCTTGTCCAGGCTCTCTCACTCGTCTCTCATCTCCAACCGCTCTTTCTTCATGCCTAGCCTCATTCATCTGCTTTCCCGTGCTCAGACGTTTTCACCACCAGGTTTTTTTTCTTCTTTTACAGTAAGCTTTGCCAGTGTTGATGAAAAGCAAGTTGTCTGGTGCTGGACTGGACTAGCTTTGGCTGATGATCTCCTGTGTTTTGGATTTTGACTTGCATGAGTAACACTGATTACTCCAACATGTTTTTTTGCTTTTAATTTAGGCTCCTTATTTAGGTCACAGCTTCTCCGAGGAACAGGTGCTTGTACATTTTGCAGAGCCTGAAAAGATAGCTGTGGATTGCAGGGCCTCGTCATCCTGTAAGCATGTATCCTCTGGATGTCCCCTCAGTTTAGCATGGAGGATAGGAGTACGGCTTTGGGGTTAGGATTGGGATTTGGTTTAAGGGAATGTAGGGCTACGGGAACATAGGTAGGTACGCTCCTGTATCCTCTCATAATAGTATCCTCTCCCTTAGTGAACTACAGTAGAAGTCCATTCACCCAATGAATTGAGAGACCAGACATTTTGTCTGAAGAAGCAACAGGTCTAATTTTCCTTTAAACAACGGACCAATCCTCTTGACTAGGCATTATGCTCAATGATTTCACATGCAGTGACGGTAATAAGCCTTTGGCTATACAGCACATGTTTCAGGATAGCTAAATGAAGGCACAAATTGAGTAAAATTAGATTCCTACTACTGTAGGAATATACCCTCAATGTCCTTTCATTGAGTTAGTGAACATGTTGTTCAGGTTGTACTATTGGAAGTCAAATGAGATACGTTTCAACTGTGTTCACACACAAGGAATGTGACTAGGTTCAAGGCCTGGAATTTCATGATTTGGGGGCACTTGTGCCCAGGGGCGGACTGGCCATTTGGCATACCGGGCATATGCCCGGTGGGCGGCCCACTGAAAAATATTTTTGCTCCCGTTTTAGGATTATTGCGGTCATTTCCGGGTCGCGCGGCCCAATTATTAGTTACGTTAATGTTTGGGCTGGGATGCTTTCCAGCAGTGGCGTAATTTACATAGGGTTGCTGGGTTACAGCAGTGAAACGTGCCCCCCAAGGACATAATTAATTTAAATACATTTAATGTTTCAATACATAATGTAACTATCAGTGGAAAAAGCTTCATGGGGCATCAAGCCCACTGTGGCCTCAGTGGCATATCTTCTTTTTCCTGAGGGGCCACGGCAATGTGGCCATGACCTTCATCATGGCCTCCACAAAGTTCCTACCGTGCTTGGTGCAGACACACACAAAAAATTTATACACAACGACATACAGTAAGAGGAAGAAGTATAAAATATAAGACCCTAAACCTAAAAAACGAATCAAATAGGAAGGTAAAGAATGCAGAGGGTCAGACCAAAGTGTGAGCCGTAAACAAGCAGCTGTGAACAGGATGTATGTGATGACATAATGCATGGATCATGTACTATTGCACTGGACATTTCTGACATGTAGAAATAAATATCGCACGGGTTATAAACTACTACTAGGTATAAGAGAGTTATTACACAGGATGGTTGGTTCTGGGGATTCTAAAGTAGCAGGTGGTTCACCTCTTGCACAGTCTTTCCTGCATCACTCTTTTTTTATCTCTGTCTGTCTTTTCCTTCTTTTCTTTTTTCAACAACCCTCCGTCCGTCCGTCCGTCCGTCCTCTGTACTTCTTGTCAGTAAGCAGAAACCCAAGCTGGGATATTACTTTATAGACATCGTCTCTGTCGGGTGGAAACCTCAAATGTCCCAAACTGCTACCTTTCAGGATTCAAATTCAAAAACAGCAAAAGTAGCAGATCTACAAGCTCGAAAAGCGTCGCTTCGTGCCACGTTTCCGGCTTGTAGATCTGCTATTTTTTATGCTTTTGTGTGACGCTGTAGTAGTGTGATCAAGTTGTTAATAAAACAACAAAAAGTTAGAATATGGAGATAAGAGGTTTCTGCAATGATATGTGTATCGTTACCATGTGGGACTGATGGGAAGGACGGGGGTTTCCTCCTTCTCCTTGTGGAGATGTTGATGAAGTGCCAATCTCTGATGCTACTGCAGCCATATAGATCAGATCAGCATGTGGTTCTTCTTGAATCACAGAGAGTGGAACTGCTCCCTCTAGTGTTCACAGCGTGGAACAGCCACCACACAACAGGATCCAATGGCTGGGATGTTTTTAATGCTAATGTATAGTATTTATTTATCGTGGTACGATGGTGTCGCTTATGTGTGGAGGAGGCAGGGAACAAAAGTTGTGGTATCTTAAATATACACTACAATTTAAACGGTGCCTATGTCTTACCATTATCTCTAATATGTGGTGCTGTTTATATGTTATGCCCTATATACTATCCACTTACGGAGTGGAAGTGAACTGTTATTAAAAAAAATGTGGAAAGGAAATCATATTTCCTTTCCTATGACATGCATGCATTTCTCAGCTGTAACGGCGGAATTGAATTGAGAGGGGCTTAATTCATGTTGGATCTGGATTGGATTTATTTGTGCGTTTTGGTTTAAATTATATACTTAGTACCTAGTATCGGAAGTTAATAAGACAAAGAGCACACATATGTTCTAACATCTGTCCTGTACTTAGAAAACCCTGGAAAGAGCCTGTGGCAAGGTGACAGGCACCATGAGATGTTTGTTCTCTGACTTCTCTGTAAAAGTGTGTAAAAGAAATAAGAATAAGAACTGTAAAAATTAGTACAAAGGTTAAGTAATGGAATTATATAAATCTATATATATATAAATCTGTACTGTATACATTACGTACATATCGTCTCTGTCGTGTGGAAACTGTTACTTCTCAGGATTCAAATTCAAAACCAAAAGTAGCAGATCCGCAAGCTCGAAAAGCTCTTTGTGCCACGTTTCGAGCTTGCGGATCTGCTACTTTTCATGCATTTGTGTGACGCTATAGTATGATCAAGTAGGGCATTAATTTACGAAAAAACTAAAAAAGTCAAAAAATGGAGATATGAGGTTTCTGGCTGCCCGACAGCAACGATATATGCATGTAACTCTATTTATGTAATTAGTGCAGGCAAATGGACTGGTTGCAGTCATGGTATTAAAGTGAACAATACAGGAGACAGTTTAGTGTGCTTGTGGCCTGTGGCTAGAAGCTGTCGCTGAGCCTGCTGGGTGAGCACCAGATGCTCCGGGTAGCGTGTGCCAGACAGTAACAGAGTGACTGGAGTTCTTGAGGTGGTGCATCATGGCTGGCAGGCAGCGCAGTAAGTCCTGTGTTGTTGCTGTTTTAGCCATGAGGCCTTGTGGTTGGCGGGCAGGCGGTGCACCTTCCGTACCAGTAATCAATCACTCACTACTGCTTCACAGTAGTTTGAACAGAGGACTTTGCTTCTTGCCTCATTACACACTCTGAGTCAGGTGTACAGTTAATTACCCCCGCTAAGGAGGTCATGTTTTCATTTCTCTGTTTGTCTTCCCGTCTGTCTGTGTCTCTGTCCATCTGTCCATCTGTCCGTCTGCCTGTCTGTCTGCCTGTCTGTCTGTCTGTCTGTCTGTCTGTCTGTCTGTCTGTCTGTTTGTCTGTCTGTCTGTCTGTCTGTCTGTCTGTCTGTCTGTCTGTCTGACTGTTTGCAGTATGTCTTGCGATAAATACACTTTTTTGTTACCACAGCGCTGTGACTTCTCTGGTGCGATATCCTCTTAGATTAACAACATTTATAAAGGAAATGGGTCGCACTCAGAGTGGTAAGAGTGAGTTTTCTCTTTTATTGTTTCTGACATGTCGAAAGAACAAACGTTTCGGCTATCCAGCCTTCGTCAGTGACACTGACGACACTGACCCATTTCCTTTATAAATGTTGCAGTATGTCTTGAGCATTTACTAAACTGCACAACACTGGGTAGAAAACATGTTCCTGGGCCATGAATAAACAGGGGCGGGGGGATAGTTTTGTCCTGGGCTCAGGAAAAAAAGATTAACTGGTTACACCGTTTTGCTGTCACTGAGTGTAGTAGGATAATGCATCATTCTATTGGTCAAAAGGTGACAAACCTTATAGACTGTTCAACTTCAAATACAACTTCATTGTCACATCACAAGTTTACAGTGTGTTGGTGAAATTATTTTTCCGAACATTTTGCAGTTTCGAAATAGTCATCATAGAAAAGAGAGAAAGAAACAAAGGAAACAAAGTCAGATATCAAGACACATTGTCAAATATGCAAGGTGCATGAACATTTAAAAATGTGGCTCTATAGGCTATAGGCTACTGTATATCACAGTCTCTTGTGCAAGAGAGAGACATCATTTAGCTGCATATAATAAACATGTAAGTGTGTACTTAGTGATAGATAGTGCCAGTGCCGCAGCAATGGAGTGTATTCATAGTCGTATATATATATATACTGTACATAAAGTATATCGTCTCTGTCGGGTGGAAACCTCATATGTCCAAAACTTTGAACAGGATTCAAATTCAAAAGCATAAAAAGTAGCAGATCTACAAGCTCAAAACGCGTCGCTTCGCGCTGCGTTTTGCGCTGCGTTTTGCGCTGCGGCGCTGCGTTTCGAGCTTGTAGATCTGCTACTTTTTATGCTTTTGTGTGATGCTGTAGCGTGATCAAGTAGGGCGTTCATTTACGATAAGAATACAAAATGTTAGAATATGGAACATGGTTTCTGCCCGACAGATATGTAATAAAGACTCTATCTCTCGTTTATTATGTCTCCCTCTTTCATTCTCCATCCAGGCTATGGGAATTTGGGAGCAGGTGGTCTCGGTGCTGGTGGATATGGGGCCGGTGGTCTAGGGGCCGGTGGATATGGGGCCGGTGGATATGGGGCCGGTGGACTCGGGGCAGGTGGACTCGGGACAGGTGGTCTAGGAGCTGGGAAAATTAAGCCTGGATACGGAGCCGGAGGTGGTTACGGAGCCGGAGGTGGTTACGGAGCCGGAGGTGGTTACGGAGCCGGAGCTGGAGCCGGAGCCGGAGCCGGAGCCGGAGGTTAGTGCCACCGACATACGTACGATGCAGGGTCTAGTTTACAGTGTGATGTCATCCAACCCTCCCAGAGACCAATCACTGTTTCCAACTACGGACAGAATTCACCAGACATTCACAATCTATCTTTTATATTATGTTTAATATCAGTTTTACCTTAACTTGCAGTTATTTTTCTTCCAGTCCCTGCAAATGAATGATAGTGCAGATACGTTTTTAGATGCTCAATGTGTCACAATGTGCCAGCTTGCTGTATGAAATGCAGGCTGGTTACTCAACGTCTATCAGCTAATATCTCCACCTACTGGAGTCTCTGGCTTGCAGCAGCCTTTAGCATAGGAGAAATGTGATCATCTATAATACGTTGCTCGGATTGGAATTTAAGGCTCCTCACTTCTTGTTTATACCTGCGTTAACATATTATCTTTTTGTATATGCGTAAATGTCTTTTGATATGTATTTACATTTGGCATTTACCTTTTGAAATGAATTCATTTAATTTCCACCACTAACCTTTGGTTGGGAGCGCCTTAAAAAGGGGGCAAACATTTTATGTTTGTCCGAAATTGGAAACATGAGAAAAGCCTGTAGCACTTCCCTAGCACTTGCCATAGCTTTGACGACCATGCAGGCTTATACAAAGGATCAAATGTAATTTAGATAGCATGTTATGTAGACAGATGCCAGGTTCATTTGTAGACCTGGCATACAGTTTGTATAGCTTCAATGTACAGATTTTCTTTTCTTTTATAAATATATTATACTGTTTAGACTGATGATAGGTTCATGGTTTACCAGGCTGTGATCCTAGTTTACTATCTCTATGCATTTGATGTATTACCTCGTGTTTACCTTGCTTACTGTAAATCGCTCTGGATTAAGAGTGTCTGCTAAATGCCTACATTGTAAATTATAAATTGTAAAAGCCTGGTCTCAGACCCATTAGAAACCTTTAGAAGCATTAGAGATACCAGTGCCTTCCCTCCTCTCATGAAGGTGCTTACAATCCATACCGAGGATATGGTGGAGGTGCTGGTGGCTTCTTCCCTGGAGCTGGAGCTGGAGTTGGGGCTGGAGCTGGACAGAAGCCTGCTAAATCAGGTATGTTACTGGTTCCCAAACGTTTTGGTTCGAGACCCAAAATATACATTTTATGTCTCCCTGGGACTCAAACTAGTGAAAATAGCTGATCTACAGTACAAGTTCACAAGGTGTCGCATCGAGACGTGTTGTGAACTTGTAGATCGACTATTTTCACAACTTTAAATCTATGGAATTTCGTAGATTTTTTTAAATGAAATTATATTGGAAAAGTTTCGATTTTTTTTGTTTAAAATGTTTATAATTTTTTGTGGAGGATCTTTTGAAATTTTTGATCTTTTGAAATTTAATTTTATGCAGGAACCGAAAACAAATATTATTTTTTTACTCTCGACCCCTAAAAATGGGTCCACGACCCACAAATGGATCCTGACCCATTGTTGTTAAACCAGTCCCATTGAGAAGATTGTGTCTTTAACAAGGCAGCTCTGGTCCCAGGAAGCAATAAGCACAGATTACAACATGAAATACAATACAAAACTAATCAAAAACACAAATTACTACATTTCCACAAACTCAAGTACAGTAAAGCAGCTGCAGACCTCAGTGTTTTAACATCTGAAGTAAACTTTAATGTCTTTCTGGGGCTGAGTCCAGGACCGTGGAGCATAGTAAACTATACCAGGCCATTCATTGTTAGGATTTCAAAACAGATTAAATTCAACTTTTGTGGTGGCAATTTTGTACTTGTATATTTTCTGTTATGGGGTAAACCGAAGATATTTGTTTTGTTTTCTAGCTTAAACGGTAATAATTTAGTTTGGGCTTGAGGTGCTGTTGACGCTAAATAAATTGATTCAAATAAGACCCGACATGTCATAATATAGGCAACATATGCATGTCCTGCTGCATATTACTAGTGATTTTTGCCTCCCTCAGGATATGGTTATGGTGTGCCAGGAGGTGGACTTCAGCCAGGTCTTGGTGAGTAATCAGCTTTATTGTCACATCACAGATTTACAGAGTAAAAAAGTGGGTGAAATTCGTTTTCATGCATACTGTAGTTCCAATCGTATCGTTATTTCCAGATAGAAGAAAGATAGAAGAAAGAAAGGGAAGAAGGAGAGGAGAGGGGGGCAAGGGGGGAAAGGAGATCAAACAAGAAAAAACTCAAAACAAATAACAAATTATCTACATACTGTATTTACACATGGTACCTGAAATAAGATATAAGGTGCATGAGCATAGCAGCAGATGTATACTGTGCATGATTATACTTATGGTCGTTAGTTAAGGTGCTAGAAAAAAAACACAAAAAGACATGGGATTCAGGTGGAAAATGTCAGCACGTGTTGGCCGCATAATCCACATAAGGTAGACTGACACTGGTATAAATAAAAAGTAGGTCCATGAGGAAGAGCAAAGAAAAAAAAGTCTAGTCACTACAAGTATGCAAATGTACTCCACAAATGAATGAAACAATACTCATAACGTCATATATGAGTGAAGACATGTTTGTGTTAGTGTACGCCGGGCCTCTGGTGGATATCGTTGCTGTCGGGCAGAAACCACTTATCTCCATATTTTTTTTTAATTCTTTTTGGTTTTGGACATACTGTACAGAATGAGGTTTCCACCCGACAGAGACGATATACTTACACTATGATGAATACCCGGGGATAATCTACAATATTGACTCCTAGGGTGCCCATTCCATATTTGCAATTCTTCTTAAGTACTGTATGTGTAGATGTATGTATATTTACTCTCAAATATTGCCCAAATATGGAGTTTTTACCCAATTATTCTATTATGTGGGTTAATTATTTTGACTGTGAGCAGGAGTAGCTGTGTGCTAAATCATTCATGGGGCCATGATGTTTGTTCTGTTCACTAAAGCTCACTGTCAGTATGTTGACAGGGTGGAACAGGGTGCTGAGTCTGACGCTAAGCCTTCTAAGCCATTTATAATGTACATCTGTATGGTTGGTTGAAGTTTATGAGGAGGCCAAGAATGAATGTCTCGCATCAATGTCGGCATGAAGAACAGCAGTTACTTGGCAAATAGATTCATATTTTCATCATGTACCTGCGAGCCTCGGGTAGCCTGAGTAATATCCATCAAAGGGCCATCAAAGCGTATACTAGAGTATGTGAACATGATTTATCTTAGATTAGGCGGGTTGATTAATCACAAAGTCCATCGTGGCAGCAACGTACGCAGCGTGGAAAAGAGCGTGACGTTGCACTTAAGTATGGCCTGGCAAATGGTGAGAATTCACTCTCCAAAATGAGACCATTCTTGTGCAATCTCAAAGCCTCTATCTTTTACTCTTTTCAAGATGTTCAAAAGAACAACCCATTCCATTGACGAACGAAAAACCCCACACAGATAAAGACATAGCACTCTCCATTCTATTGCCAAACATTCCCCCCCACACACACCCATCGACCAGCTCTCCCAGGCCACATATTTAAAGGCAGTGCGCAGTGTCTGTTTCAGCAAAAAGAATGGGACTTACGATAGAAAGTGAAGGTTAAACAAATTAATGAATGTGTTTCATCCGGCTGCCAAGCTCTCCTAGCGAGAGTGAGACTGACAGCCTATTTCCTGTGCGGTGGTTAGCCAAAGAAGTGAAGCATTTGATGAGGTTAAGGTTAATGCCATGTCTACTGGCCCTAGCTCCTCGTGTGATTAATAGTGGGCCACGTTGCTTTTGATCAGGGGGGGATGATGACAGGCCTGGCCTCGTACCGCTGGTCAGTCTGAGTGATCTGGCACTGCTCTGGCGAGTCAACACGGGCCATAACCTTTGTGTTGGTCTTTTACAGTGGCATAGAGCCCTCTAGTGGCGTGTGGATACTTCAGGTGTACTCGGTTGTACAGATGCCGTGCGTTATTATTGACAGTTAATTATTTCATGAGACTTGTGATTATTGGATAGCATTCTAGGCATGGGGAATGTGAGTGTGTACTGTATTTGTACACACATGACAGATATCTGAAAAAGACAATTTAAGGTCAACTCCATCAATCAATTAATCAATCAATCAATCAATCAATACATTTTATTTTTTGTTCCAAATCATACGTTATGATTATGATTGTGATTATGATTGAGATTATGATGATTATTATGATTACGACCTATGGTCAAGACTGATCAGGTCAGGTATTGATCTGTAGTGAGAGTTAATGTGAAAATCTGACATGACATTCTCGACCTCGCTCTCTCTGCGCTGGAAAATCACAGCCACCCTGCGTAAGACAACGCATTTTGAGTCAAGATTAAAGTTTTCCGTTCTTGCATCTTGCGTACAAGTACATTAGAGTACACTTCTTTTTGTTCCGGTTCCGCTGACATTGTAGCAACAATAATAATAAGCATAAACAATAAAAAACTTCACCCATTTTCAACCTATCTTCATATAATTGGTCCTCACTAATATTCATGATAAAAGGGTAAACATTTTTCCTACTCGGCCTGTGTCTCATAGGAGGACTGTGGACACTTTAGAAACCCACCCACCAGTGACATCATCGTTAGGCATATTTATTTTTTCAAACAAGAAACAAGACATTTTTTATTTAGATTTGTATTAACGCGAGAACAATGGCTTCCATTATAGCATGCTAACTTTCCAGGAATAGAATTTGCCTGGATTCCCCATCGATGAATATCACTGGCAGGCAGGTTTCTGAACTGTCCACAGCCCTCCTCTGAGACACAGAGTGAATAGACACAAATGGTGCCATATTACAATGAGCATTAGTGAGGAGCAATTGTCGGCAATTGTCATGCAGGTGTCGGCACCGGGGGTACGGTGCTGGGAGCAGGGGGTGGACCTGGTGGTGCAGGGACCGGAGCTGCACTACCTGCTGGAGGCAAGACACACACACACACACACACACACACACACACACACACACACACACACATTAAAGCTTCAATCCAGGATTTATTGCAATGAATATAGTTGCTGTCGGGCAGAAACCTCTTATCTCTTATATTCTAACTTTTTGTGTACAGGCTCGAAACGCGTGCGAAGCAAAGCGGTTTGAGCTTGTAGATGTGCTACTTTGCTATTTTTTTATTTTAATCCTGGAAAGTAACAGTTTTGGACATAGTGTATGAGTTTTCCCCCCTACAGAGACCGTATAATGTTATTGTGCCCAATCTGTATGGTAGAGGTAATACAATATAACCATTATATCTGCAGTGGTTGGAGGTGGTCTCCGTATTCTTCCATTGAGACATTTAGACCCTGGTGTCTGGTAGGACAACTACTGTACTGGTTGGCAATGTTAATAAAGTTTGAAGCAGACACCGGGTTGGACCCTCGATGCACCGCCATCTTTAACTGTAGTTAAGATTATCTTTACAATTACCTCTCTCTGTCGGGAGAGGGAGACAACAGACATAAAACTTACATATTGCTTTTAAAAACACATCATGCCAACTTGGGTGAGTTAAATAAATGACACTTCCTTGTTTCCAGTACCCGTCATTCCTCAGACCGGCGTTTTGGGTGGAGCTGCCGCGGCCGCCGCTGCTGCAAAGAAAGCTGCAAAAGGAGTCCCAGGTTTGTGTAGTGACTAAGAAATAATCAGACTGCAAAAGGAGTGCCAGGTTTGTGTAGTAACTAAGTAATAATCAGACTCTGAAGCACTATCACGTCACTGTAAACACAACTGTGTCCTCTACCTTGGTTCTTACAGGTGTAGGCCTTCCTGGACTCTATCAAGGTGGTGTAGTTCCAGGACAAGGTGTGTGTGTCATCCACTGTTCAGTTCAGTTCAGATCACATTGGTTTAAGTAACTGTTCAGTTCATATCACAGTCCATTGGTTTAAGTAACGGCTGCTTGTCAGTCTGTCTTGGTACTGTCAGTTGAACAGCAGCTGTGTGCGTTTCATGTTTTTCACTCCAGGGTTCGGTGGACGCGGGGTTCTTCCTGGGGTTGCCATCGGTAACGGCCTCAATCCTAAATCCTGTAAGTTCCATAAAGTGATTTAGGCTCATTTTGTCTTGGTATTTTGGTTCTATGTTTTGTTCTTTGTTTTAGTTTTTTCCTCACCTTTATTTTACCAGAAGTAGTCCCACTGAGATTCAAAGTCTTCTTTTACAAGGGAGTTCTGACCAAGACAGCAGCATGCACAAACAACATGAAAGTTAATATACAAAGAAACTTAAAAACAAATGTAAAAAATTAATAAAATTGGAGTACAAAGTGATTTAGCTACGTTCAGTAACAGGACGTGTGGTCATTCAGGGCTTTTGTAGTCCTTAACCCTGTTTTAAGATCCTCCATACCTGATCAGTTAGCCTAGTTAGTTTGACATGACTCTAGCTCAAGGTGACGATGTAAAAACATTAAGGTCACACTAAGGTCCTCAGGTGAGAACTCACCTTGTAACAAAGGACATTTGCTGTCCAAGCTCCTAAACTCTAGAATGCCCTTACCCGAGTCAATTTGGCAAGCTGACACTATCTTATCCTTTAAATCCCTTCTGAAAATGTTCATGTTCAGAAAAGCCTTCCTGTAAACCACTCTTTCTATGTTTTAGTATCTCCCTTTTTCTGATCTGTTGAATTTGACATTAGCTCTTCTTATACCTGTTTAATTTTATATGTTGAATTTTGTGTTAGTGTTTTTTACTAGCATCCTCTTATAATTCTGTGTTCCCTTTTTTGCATCACTTTTTCTTCATCATCAATATTATTAGTATTATTATTACATTAATATAAGCTGCAGTGGTCTGTTTGAAGCTTATACAATATGAGAATGTTGGTTGCAACTGTTATGGTTCTTTTGTTTGCACTGAAAGCTGTGATCTCATGATGTCGTGTGTGTGTGTGTGTGTGTGTGTGTGTGTGTGTGTGTGTGTGTGTGTGTGTGTGTGTGTGTGTGTGTGTGTGTGTGTGTGTGTGTGTGTGTGTGTGTGTGTGTGTGTGTGTGTGTGTGTGTGTGTGTGTGTGCGTGCGTTACACAGTACCAGGCGGGGGGCAGGGAGGACAGGGAGGACAGGGAGGACCAGGTGCAGGTAGGTGTATGGATGATTACTGTTGTATAAGAATACATATTGTTGCTGCCGGACACAAACCTCTTATCTCCATATTCTAACCTTTTGTGTTTTTTTCGTAAATTAAGCAGCGCAAAGGATTAAAATGTTGAATTTGAATCCTGAAAAGTATAACAGTTTTGGACATATGAGGTTTCCACCCGACAGAGACGATATAGATTATCACCTGGGCATTTTGTCATTGATCAAGGTTGGATGCCGATGAATGCCTGACATTTATTTTGTTTTATCACACACCCATAACTTTATTTGTGCAACACAAACAAACAATATACAACATTTTGGATGCATGTCATTATAGGCGTATATATACAAATATTTAAAGATAAAACAGGTCATGTCTCACCTAGACACAGGATCTGACACAAATTTTTGACCTGATGGTCAAGATTTAATTTATCCCCATAGCAAGCAGCTGAATTAGCTCAATGGTAAAAATGTCATCACTTGTGCAGGAAACCGGGTTCTAATCCGGGGTAGAAGAGGAAAGTTACATAGTGCAGCTTTAAGTGGTTAATTGAATAAATAGAATACTGTCATGGAGGAACTGCTCCTGCTGAACTGAATGGTGGACCCCCGCTAGGGGTGGGGAGGCAGCCAGTTGGTTGACAACACAGCAAGTCTTCCCCAGCAGCCATTCCTGGGAAAAGTAATATCGTGTTTTGTGAAACACCAAGAGGTTACTGTTTTACACTCTGTGTGTGTTTTGCACCTGGATAAACTCCAGTATCTCCTCAGCCATAAATTTGACCCGGCATCCAACAGGCCGACCTCTGCGTTACACAACCACTCTGTGAAGCAAACAAAGGTCGCTGTTTTCCACTACGTGTTTTTGGTTAATTTGAACCTGGATGAACTCTAGTGTCTCCTTTGGCTGTAAGTTGTCTTTACAAAAGCTCTGTGTTAGGCCGCTGAGTTTTGTCCGTGTCCGGTGAGTTCACCGGATTAAACATGAAGCGTGAAGTATTGACCGACGACAGTGACATCTCAAAATGGTGTTGCGTAATGAAAGAAAATTGCAGACGTCTTCATAAAATGTAGAGTAACCCTGATTGGTCGGGAAGATGCATGGGCCTACATCCACTTCCATGTTTATGTTTTGTGGCAACGCTGTCGTGTCGGCGAGTCGCAGTCAGTACGAATGCTCAAAACTCAGAACGTTGAGAGACACATAGTGCAACGTGTCAGTCGAGACTTGTCGCTGGCCTTTAAGCAGCGTGGTCGCTCGGGGTGACAGTTCAGTGATTTTATCACCCTGTCAACCATGGCACATAAAGGCTGCTGGGTACGTCATCATTAGTATTATTGTATTTTTTTTTGGCGGGCACATAACCACAACACG
This sequence comes from Gymnoscopelus braueri, assembly GCF_963280865.1. Taxonomy (NCBI): domain Eukaryota; kingdom Metazoa; phylum Chordata; class Actinopteri; order Myctophiformes; family Myctophidae; genus Gymnoscopelus; species Gymnoscopelus braueri. Next base: position 8,466,791 of record NC_137606.1, read on the forward strand.
TCCGTATTCTGGGGCGAACATTCTGCAAAATAGCTGATCTACAAGCTCACAACGCGAGCTTGTAGATTGGCTATTTGGGGTAGGGGGAGGGGGGAGGGGGGAGAGAGCAGGTGCAGTATAGTATCAATGAAGTATATAGAGTTTTAAGTGGTTAACTGCAGGACTGAAATGCAGTGATTCCATGATGCATTTGTAATGCAGGAGGCCGTGGAGGATATGGTGGTTCAATGCAACCAGGAGTGTTTCATGGATATCCACTGAAATCACCTAAGCTACAAGGTACAGTATAAGAACCATCTCTAGTCAACCACAGTCCATTGTTTGTTTCCAGATACACGTAGATGCCGCATTGGCCCGCTGCTGTTTCTGTAGCGATGTGTACACAGCCACCATATCGGTCCAGGCAAGCCCTGCCCTTTAGTGCGTGTACAGTATGTCTATTGAGGAGGTCTATGCACAATTAAAAACATCATAACTCGCAGAATTTTCAACCGTGGTTCATGTCGGTTTGTTTGTTACACATGGCATACATGTAGTTATGATAGAGGATACGTTCGATTACAAATGTGGGTTTTCATACAGAAAAACGTAATATAACAGTTAACATACGTAACTGTAATAGTTATGAAACAAAAAAAGTTTTTGTCTCCTGATACTTTATATAATATACAAGGCATATTTACTACAGTGGATTTATGGCTAGTTGCCTGGACCAATATGGTGACAATATTGAATTTAGTTTCACCTGTTCACTGATGTTGAAGGTGACAGCTCTTTTCCCTGCAGTGCACACAGTGTCTTACCATCCTTATGGCTTCACCAATGGGCGATTCTTTGGGTATCTCCCTAAGGTTATGTATGGTGGGTTTATAAATGGACTCTTATCGCAAAGGAAGAGAGAGAGGTCTCTTTTTGGGGCTCCCAGCAGAAAGGACAAGCAGATTTGTCCATTTCATTTTCCTCATCCATTTCAGGATGGCCTCAAAATCAGAACAATGTCTCCATTGGGCTGCTTTGTAGAACATTTAGACAGTAGTTTGCTACTAAACCTTTGATTTCTACTTTTATGTAATAAGCTTCCCATGACACCTTCTCCCTTCATGGTGCCACATTTACCATTAGTAGTAGTAATAATAATAATAAATATAGCAATAATTATCAGGTTCACTCTCCTGGCTCGCTGGATGACCAGCGAAAACAGAATCTTCCATTTATTGATCAATACAGTATCATAGAAATACATGTGGTTCTCGCAGGGAAGAGTGCCATTGGATACTACATCCTTAAAAGAACATATCCTCAAGCTAACAACACATCGCAATACTAAGCGTTGTTCGCTTGAAGATCTCTTCTTTTCGGTGAGTGACACTATCGTGCGCTGGAGGATAAATTAAGCTTTGGTGCTCTTTTTGGCGTCCATAGCTGAGTGGATAGAGACTAGAGGGTGTCTGGTTATCAGAAGGTCACCTGATGGCCTCCCTGCCCACCAGGTACACGTATATGCGTTGAAGGGTCTCTGAGTAAGACAAATATTAAACCTCTAACAGCGCTTATCATGACCATCTGAGCAGCCATCAGCTGGGTGAAGCTGAAACTGAATTCTCCCTGCAGGGTTTATAAAGGCCTGCCTTCTTATACTGTAGCAAACATTTATGTTAATACTTCCAATATTCTCAGATAATCATGACTGTTTGATGTGTGGAACATCCAAACATACATAATAAACATAAAAGATTATTTGGATCTTTGCAAACTAAGAAAGGAAGAACACATTACATACTTTAGGAACCCCTATTTGTAACTATAGCTTTCAGGACGGGAACCCCTTTTGGGGTTCTTTTGTTGCTATGTACAGTATATAGCAACATACATTTGTTGTAATTTTTGAATAAATATTAGTTTTTCAGAAAACTTTAGAATTTAGAAGGTGTTTTTAGAATCGGCCTCAGGTCTAAATTGGTTAATTTGATGTGCAGCAAATTCAAGCACTCTCAAACGCTACAAACTAATCCTGCTCTAGCAAAGACCTACTTGGCTCAAATCATGGCCCTTATTTGAACTCACTAAACGCTTTAATGTGTTAACATTTACGGCTGAATGTAATTGTGTACAATTATGTGGTTTCATCATGTCTGAAAGAATTCTGGCCCGGAAATTAGCTTTTGAGCAATCGGGTAATCAACTTAAATTGATGTCCATCAAAGCAATTATTGTAACTGAAATATATGGACAGTGTGCCAGATAATTGTTGCCTATTAGTCTGCGCTAATAGTCATGTTATGATATGACTTGTTTAAAAAATAACATGCATTTATGGATGATTTGGCCTGTTAATGATTCTGTTTCATCACTTCCCCTACAGGAGCCTATGGACAAAAGCCTGGCGGTGGAAAACTTCCCTTCGGTATAGAAACCCTTTCCCACCTTTACCTTTGTGTTTACAATATGATCATTAGTAGAGATGCATGGCTTAACCACATGAACCCCAGCATCCATATTCTGGGGGGAACATTAGCAGATCTTACCTTATAGATCAGCTATTTTTGCTGAAGAGATTTGTTGGTGCAGAGGTAATAAAGCGGTCCAAGTACAGCGCCCCAGGCTTTTTCTTACCGTTATTTGAGGTTGTTAACTCCCCATGAGAGTGGTCCAGGAGCCCAAATTCATAACGAACGATGTTGTCCATTTTGACGGACCCCCACCGCAGTTGTGAAACGGGAGTATACAGGCCGTGGTGTAATCCGCTAATTTATATCGCTCGAAAATACTTTTTTATAGTATATATGGGTCGCGTAGGACCTTAGGGAAGTCACTGCGGTATTATTGTCACACGAGAGCCACCGTAGTGTTGTCAAAGTAGCTTTTGCTGAAATCACGTTTGAAATCTCGTCTCGCGTCTACCCTAATAGCACCCGGAAGTCTCGCGATTTTTCATATCCCATCCTGATTGGCGAATTCAGAACATTGCTGGCCCACAATAACCTACCTGACCTGGCAGAGACCTGTGCTCCGAGGAGCACGTTTTTCTAGTTCAATATATGGTTCCTCGCATTTGTGTCTACACGCTCTGTGTCTCAGAGGTGGGGACTGGATGGTTCCAAAATGTGCCTACCGATGACATCAGTGATAAATTCAAGCAAGATTGAAAGCTTTCATTATTGCATGGCGCTGCAGGATTCTAGCCATCTATAAGAGGGTCTGTCACTGTGTCTGTCTGTGTGTCCTGAGGTAATTTCGCAAACCGCTCGGCGTCAAATTTCTTGTCAGTAGGCCAGTGGGCCACATAAGTACCTCCACTTTTTTGTGTCACAAGAAAAGTGACTTCTAGATTTCCAGGAAGAGAAAGAAAGACTGTAGTTTCCATTAGTTCGGAATCCCCACCAGTTATATCATTGGTAGGCAGATTTCTGAACTGTCCGCAGCCCACCGAGCGAGTAGACAGAAATGGTGCCATCTTGAGGATTAGTGAAGACCAATTATATGATGAAAAGAATGCCTCAAATGATCCAGAATATCGCAGCCAGCCCAGTCTTCAACCACCCAAAATGTTGTTCACGTCTCCCCCCTTTTCCGCGCCCAGTCCAAAACACTGATGCTGGCCTACAAGGCAATCAAAGGCCTGGCACCCACAAACCCGTCCCACTCACTTAGATCACAGGTACACAGGAATGCTGTCCAAGCTTTTCCTAAAACACCCAAGACAACATTCCACACGTCCCAGACAAACTCCCTATTATAGTCAGAACTGCAAACTCACTCCCAATTTTTCCGTTAATCTGAAGACTCCACCTGACCCCCTAGCACTTCTCTCTCCTTGTCCTTCTTGATGCTAGTTTACAATGCAGATCTTGGTTACTTGTTACTCTTGTCTTGTTTCTTAGATTAGTTTTTTCTCAAACCACATTAATGTTAAGAATGTGAGATAGATATAAGTGTTCTTTTAATGTTGTTGATGTATATTTCAGGTTACGGGGGCTTCGGTGGTGGTGGTGCTGCCGCTGGGCTCCCAGGGGGGTTAGGTGGTGCTGGGTCTAAGCCTGGGAAGCCTGGATATCCCATTGGAACTGGTGGGTATTTATTTTACACCAGAATATCACCAGAAGGGGGGAAAACCTACCAGAATTATCCACAAACATAGTCATCGTTGCTGTCGGGCAGACACCTCCGACAGTAACTACATATTCTAACTTTTTGTTTTTTCGCAAATGAACGCCCTACTTGATCATACTACAGCGTCACTCAAAAGTAGCAGATATAAGCTCGCGACCATAGACCGTAAAAATTAATGGACAATGTGACGCCGTTGGTTTCTACAGACCGTAAATGAAGCCCATTTTTCAGTGATCAATATCTTTCTATATATCCTGTTCGAAATGCTAACGGAAATGAATGCTATTGGCTGCAACCGCAGCGTGGGCGGGTCCTCACTCGGTAGAACCAGTAGTAAAATCAAGTGTAGAGTTTGTCCCAAAACCTCATTGACTTTATATTGAGATTATAATGTATTGCGACCAGAAAAGGTGAAATAGCGACATCTGCTGGGCCATTAATAGGAACAGCAGGCTGAACGAGAACCCGGAAGTGAGCTTCAATTCCACTGCCCCTTGCTCGTGATGTGCTTTGAGCTTGTAGATCTGCTACTTTTGCTATTTTTTTTTTTGAATCCTGAAAGTAACCCGACAGAGACTAATTGCTATTGCTAATTATGCTAATGTTTCACTTTCTGTAGGGGTGGGTCCAGGGGGTCTCTCACCCGGCCAGGCTCAGGCTCTGGCGCAGGCTAAAGCTGCCAAATATGGTAAACGCATAACATCAAACAATAACTGCTGGTCAACACAAAGTATTTCAAGTATTTCATTTCATTTCATTGAATCGTAGAACATCAGAGCCGTCTGTGTTTTAAAGGCTGTGCTCTTTCATTCCTATAGGTGCTGGTCTTGGGGGTGTGGGTGGAGTGGGCGGAGTTGGGGGTGTTCCCGGTGGAGTTGGGGGTGTTCCCGGTGGAGTTGGCGGAGGATATGGGGGTGTGCCTGGAGGAGCTGGGGGTGGATATGGGGGTGTGCCTGGAGGAGTTGGGGGTGTTGGCGGTGGATATGGGGGTGTGCCTGGGGGTGTTGGCGGTGGATATGGGGGTGTGCCTGGGGGTGTTGGCGGTGGATATGGGGGTGTGCCTGGCGGTGTGCGCCCAGGAACTTATCCAGGGCAAGTGCCAGGAGGTACAAACCAAATCTTATTAGCAATATACCAATTATTTCATTGCTGTCGGGCAGAAACCTCTTATCTCCATACTTTAGCTTTTAAATTTTTTTTTATCATCCTACAGCATCACACAAAAGCATCAAAAGTAGCAGATATACAAGCTCGAAACGTGGCGCGAACGGCGCGTTTTCAGCTTGAAGATCTGCTACTTTTGTTATTTTTTCATTTGAATCCTGAAAAGTAACAGGACATATGAGGTTTCCACCCGACAGACAATTTATGTTTGAACAAATCTTGGTGGCTGCAGGAAAACGCAGTGCTATACACTCATTGCCTGAATTGTATTAATTTTTTTAATTTTACTACAGGTTACGGAGCTGGTGCAAAGGCAGCTAAATATGGTGAGACAATACAGCTTTTAAGCATGTAAATATAGATGATCACGCGGACATTCATCGTCAATGGCCGGGGTTCTCCAACCGAAGGCCAGCGTATGGTGAGGGCTGATGCAGGCGTGCCCAAGGTTGGAGAACCTTGGCCAACGATGAATGCAGGGGGCGATACACATACTGTAGTTTTATTATTTGCAATTTACAATTTACAATTTAGGGATTTAGCAGATGCTCTTATTTACTGTTGGGTACGTTACGTCATGCTGTGAACCATCCAAGGTCACTGTTTCCGGATAAACTCCAGTGTCTTGTCAGCCGTGTCTTCTAGCATTTGCTGCAACCGTGTTTGGTGGCTGAGTGGCGGCTGAGCGGCATGTTGCGTTCTTTTTGCAGCGAGGTCGCTCGAGGTGACAGTTCACCGTATTTCATCAGTGACAACTTAAGGGACTACAGTGAGTAAGTAAGTAAGTAGGTCGGGGGAGGCTTGTTGTCAGTATCAGCCGATAACGCGGGAGTCTGTCCCTGTTACAATGCGCTAGACCCCTGGGAGATGGATTGCTGAGGTGGAGCGCCACACCTACCATCAGCTCCCAGTACTTATCGCACAACTTGCCACACCCCAGCCGTGCTACTCATACGCTGAGTTGGCGGTGCCCGGGATCGAACCCATGACCTTGTGGACCAAAGGCGAGAGCTCTACCGACTGAGAAGTCTTCCGACTGAGCTCCCCGGACACAAGTGGGAATTAGAATTCAATTGAAACTTAATTTGGAGAAAAAGGGGAAAAGAAAAAAGAAAGATGTATTGATATAACAGACATGTACTCACTCTCAATCTGCCCACATGATGTTATATTTTGTTGATTCTCCGGACTTTTGTTGACAAACCTGGTTATTCTACAGGAGTACCAGGGGCTGGAGGCGCAGCCTATCCAGGAGCAGGAGTAGTGGCAGGAGGTGCTGGAATACCTGGATACTTTCCAGGAGCAGGCGCAGTACCAGGAGCAGTTCCTGGAGCTGGAGGATATAATCCAGCGGCCAAAGCGGCTAAATATGGTATGATTCATTAATCACATTGACGCCACATTCAGTACTGAGCTTGGTTAAGTTATGAACCCTGATACATTTATCCTCCCTCAATTATAGGCGCAGGAGGTCTGGGCGGCGCAGGAGGCCTGGGAGGAGCAGGAGGCCTGGGAGGAGCAGGAGGCCTGGGAGGAGCAGGAGGAGTAGGATTAGGCGGAGTGGGAACAGGAGGATACAACGCTGCTGCTAAAGCTGCCAAATATGGTAGGAGACATACCTACTGTATGAACTGTTCGATTTATACTTACTGTAGTTTCACGCTGGTGTCGTGCACCAAAAATAGCAGATCTACAAGCTCAGAACACGCCCGCCGTGTTATGAGCTTGTAGATCTGTTATTTTTGGTGCATGACACCCGTGCGCAGCTAGGTATAAACCAGGAACAACGCTGGGTTCACACAGTCACACTGTTCGCGGAAGTGCCGTGAATCGCTGCGACAGCAAGACAGACTCTGTTGAATGAACTCTTGTGAACTTGAGCTGTGCTGCTCAATGCTTTCTAATTTCATAATTCCAGTTTTGAACCTGTGTTGTCATCTCCTAATCTAAGTAAGGGATAGTGTACAGTGATGATGGGCTGTACTGTACATTATACTGTTCATGACACAGCTACAGCTAAAAAAGTGTTTTATTGTTAGCATACACAGTTTTGCAAAGAAATAGTCCATTAAAGGGGTATTTCACTTTTTTTTAAATCCTATACAAAAATTCCTATACAAACCCATTGTAACTTCAAACTCCATTTTAACCACGTTAGATTAATCGGAAACACCCGTCCTTGGTTCTGGTGACTGATATTGTTCTTCTAATACGTGAGGAGACCGTGTTTTTTCGATTACCTTTTCATTTATTTTTTATATTTTGGGGGGATTTTTTTTTTTATACAATACAAAAATAAAATAAAATAAATGAAAAAAGTAATCGAAAAAAGACCCCCTCACGTATTAGGAGAGCAGGATGAGTCACCAGAACCAAGGACTGGTGTTTTTGATGAATCTAACATGTTAAAAATTAAACTCTGAGGTGTCCCGATGTACGAAAATAACCTGGGAGTGCATTATCATGCTTACACCACCATGAACACTTACCAAAGAAAAACTAGACTCCTGCACAGCCACACCATAAAAACAGAGGCTATATTCATATTTTATAGTAATATTAATGTAAATATAATATAATGTAAAAATGGCAAACACAAGTTGTTTGCCTGGTAACTAGCTTCTAGTCCAACAAACAGCCACGACTACAGTTTGTTCATTATTCTTGTTATATTGATAGTTATATTGTTATATTGATTGATATTCTTGTTAGCTGATTCTGATTCTGATATTACATGCAGTTTAATATGTCATGAGCATTATTTAGAACAGTGTTACAAAATGGATAGTTCAGGTTCTTGATTATAATCGGCTGAGCCACGTTCAAAGCTGTTGTATATAAACACACCTGTGACCACATTACGTCACTCTTACAGATAAATGTTAATAATCACCCCAATACTTGACGTGACTGTGTGTTCGCTTGGCAACAATTCTGTTAAATGTCACTGAAGAAGTACATTGCTTGGCAGAAGAATGATTATTTGTATCAGTATATTATTGCACTTTTTGTTGCTCTGTGTAAAATAATTTAAACCTTGGCATGTATGTGTAGTAACTGTTTTATAAAAGCAATAAGCCATGCAAGGCTGTGGTTTACAGTGATTTTATCAGAGCTAAGGGTTGCTGTTCGTTACTCTGTTCCATGTGGTGCCTAACAACACCCCTTATGAATCACTGTAAAACCACAGCCTTACGTGGCTTATTGCTTTATTAGGGGGCCATTATCCTCAGAAAGATTGTTTTGAGCTGCCAGTGATTTCTTGCCATGCATTTCTGTGGTAAAGGAGCACTGGAGTGCTCCTCTTCCCAGCGACGAGCATCGCGTTTCAGCACTCTCTACGTTTCTCTAGTTTTTTTTGGGCAGAGTGCTCTTAGCATCTCAAGCAGAAAGATAGTTCAACTTTTGGGATTGGAGGGATGCTCATCAATGTCACTTTCCTACGCAGAGGGTTGGAGAAACATGGCCACAATCATTGAGCGAAGTCCCCAAAAATGTGTAGCTTAGCCCTTGTCGCAAAAAAATAAGCTTTTTGTGGACACGGTCCCTTAAACCAGTGGGCCGGGACCCATTTGTGTGTCACGGACACATTTGTATGGGTCACGGGTAAATATTCCTTTAGCTTTTTTTCCTACATTTTTACAGTTTTATTGTTTTTATCCAAAAAAAAGTAAAGTATTTCATGAAGTAAAAACAAATTCAATGATGTTTTTCAAAATAATTTAATGAATACAAATAAATAAAATAAATTCCATAAATTACAGTAGAAGTATGGAGCACGACCGTGGATTTCTACTACATTACACTATACCACTACACTAGTATACTGTATATTATCTTAACATTCTTATACCATTATTTACTGTATACACATTATTGTTGTACTATATTATATTATCATATACTATCTTACACTACTATATTTGCTACTATTGTTATTGCTACTTTGTATCTCTCTCTGTCTCTCCTCTGTCTGTCTCTCCCTCTCTCTCTTCTTTCCCCCGGCAGAAGGCCCCCACCCTAGAGCCTAGGGTCTGCCTGACGTTTCTTCCAGTTAAGGGGGAGTTTTTCGTTGCCACTGTCGCAAAATTGCTTGCTCAGGGTGGGACTGTCGGCTCTCTGCTCTACATGTAAAGTGTCTTGAGACAACTTGTTGTGATTTGACACTTTAATAAAATTGAA
>NC_137606.1:8478746-8648746 GCF_963280865.1 Gymnoscopelus braueri
TAACTTCTTCATACCACCAGCACGCAACATCCCACAGAAAACATTCTTAATCACGTTATACAATAAAACAACATAACATTATTAATATAATAGATTACATCATTAATACAAAATGTATTATATTATAATATATCATAACATTATAATAAATATTATTATAATATATCATTATAATATAACATTTTATTACAATAATTAATATAATATATCTCTGCTGTCCAGCAGCAACCAACTAACTCCACAACGCTCATTTTTCAGGAAATGAAAAAACAAAATATACGTTTTTCAGGAAATGAAGAAATCATATATTAAAAAAATAAAAAGCAATACTGCCTCATCAAAGTTGGTATAGTGATTTTAAATATTGTCAGATATTTGCATGTGTCATATATTATCACCACTTTACCCAAATCCAGCTCAAGTGGAGTTAGGAGTTTTGTCCAAACAAAGTTAGGTGGAGTTAGGTGTCTGAATAGCTGACAATAGCTCCAATCGCTGCTGAGGGAGAGGTTTCAAATGCTAACAATGGATCTCCAAGCTCACAATGCATCACAACGTGTGAATTAATGCCCCGATGCTTCATGACACTTATTATATAGGCCTACAATAATAAACAGGACATTAAATATTACAATAACGTCTGCAAAGAGGGGTTCACAGAGTTGGAGTTCCTGTTTCTAAAACGTTGTTGATATTTAGTATGAGTTATTGGTTGATATATTGATTCTTGTACCACACCTCCTCAAGTCCATCTGTGCTTATTACCAAGATGTTTTACTGTACCAATTCTTAATAGTTAAATATTGAAATAGAATCCCAATCAATTGTAAACATTACAAATGTAATAACAAATTCTAAACAACTTCTTATCAGGTAACAACTACATATTCTTGTAACTCATGTCTTGCATTACCAATGCTGGCCAAATCAATCAACTACATGGCAGAAAACACAAGCATCACACATCCCACTACCCACTACATGCCTGACCTCGCCAAAAAAAAACTCCCACAGACGTACATGGACTGACCTGCTTCACACTGTCACCCGTCTACACATGACATCTTATGTCATACGTCCTTGTTTTATTGGCACACCAATAAAATGAACGCTTACGCGTTTCGGCTATGAGCCTTCCTCAGAGCATGCTCTGAGGAAGGCTCATGAGACGAAATTCCTTCTTTTGATATGTATACTGGACTTTGGGTCTAGCACTCCACTGAGAAAACCCATTGTTGATGCGCAACCTATTTTTCTTAGATAGAGGTATAGTGTTTGTGAGAAGAGAAAGGATAGAGGTATAGGGTAGAGCAGGAAAGGTAAGGAGAACAAATCCAGCATAGGAAGACTAGACCGAAGGGAAAGTATTCCAGTGTGACAGACCAGCCTGGTGGCAGGCGGTGCTCAGGCCTTGTTCAACAGTCAGTCTGATGGTAGCTGGATAGAAACTGTTTTAATAGGTGTTTTTACAGCATATTGTTGCTGTCGGGCAGAAACCAGCTATCTCCATGTTTCTTTTTTAAAATTATAAATCAGTGCTATTGAACACCCTTTTTACGTCTGTGTGTGGGTTTTACAAATATTGAACCAATGAAAAGTATTAAAAAGCGCTTCTGACTAAACCTCTTAACTCCTTTGGATCCTCAAATTGTCGGACAAACCAGTTAACTCCAACTTGTGGAGTTAGCTGGTTTGTCCCCCATTGATTAGAATGACGAGTCAAAAACCTCCTAACTCCACTTGAGCTGTATTTTGGTAAAGTGATAATAATATAAGGTCACATTCAAGTATCTGACAATGTATAAAGTATTGTGTTGTTCTAAGAACATGCTTTTTTAATTTCCTGAAAAGTTAATATTTTAGACATAGCATGGTTTCTGCCCGACAGCAGAGATATACGGTAGGTCATTGTATAGCTTAAGAGTATTAAGCCTAATTTCTACTTTGTGAGCCAAGTCGTGGCTCATGGCTTATAGCTCTAATAGTACAGTATCTAGTACAGAGATATGAGCCATGAGCCGCGGCATGGCTCACACAGTATAAATTACACTGACAATGACAACTGCCATTATAACTGGCATTAATTATATAAAATGCCAAAATCTGAAAAACATTCATCTCCTCACATAATCTCCTAAAATGTGGTCTACTGAATGCATTGTTCTAGTTTTAACAAGTTATAAAATACCCCGAAACCTGCCTGGTGTTGCCAGGACAGCCACAAAACCTCATCACATCAATGGAAAGAATAAGAAATTATTAGAAGAGGCTCTCTGATCTGAACCAAATCTAGCCATCTGCACTCTGATGATGTCAATTGTTGACACAGGTGCTGGCAGTGGTGTGAAGTAACTAAGTACATTTACTCAAGTACTGTACTTAAGGACAATTTTGAGGTACTTATACTTTACTGGAGTATTTCCAATTTTCGATACTTGTACATTTACTCCACTACATCTCAGAGGCTAATATTATAATTTTACACCACTACAATTATTTGAAAACTTAAGTTACTAGTTACTTTGTTAATTTTGGGGGTACTTGACATGAAAAATGTTGAGAACCACTGATATAGCAACATACGTTTTTCAGAAAACTTTAGAAGACTTTTGTAGAATCTGCCTCAGGTCTTAATGGGTTAAAGACCCACGCAGCACTCCTGTATTTATGAACCAATAGTAACACATGTTTATCTGGCATGGAGCAGGCCTTGGAGCAGGAGGAGCAGGTCTCGGCGGTCAAGGAGCACTGGGAGGAGCAGGAGGAGTTCCAGGTGGAGTACCAGGAGGAGTAGGAGGTGGAGGATACTCTGCTGCTGCCAAAGCTGCTAAATATGGTAACGTTCTTCATGTTGAATCTCCTTCAAAAATGGATTGAAACAACCTTTTATATCTGTTTTTTGTCAGCCTGCGATTTAACATGGAGGCGCATTCTGCTGATTGAAGCTCTTCCATGTCACGCACAATGTGTGTGCGTGCGTGCCTGCGTGCATGTTTGGGTGTGCGTGGGAGAGAGTGTGTATGTGTGCGCTTATCTGAAGTCGTGTCATAGTTCCAGCATTGAATCCCACACTTCCCTTTCCCTGGCCACATTAGCTCTGGCTCTCTGACTGGGGGATCCCGAGGCATTCCCAGGCCAGCATGTAGTAGATGTAATCGCACCACCTGGTCCTCGGTCTGTCCCATGGCCTCTTCCCAGCTGGACACGAGCGGAAAACCTCCCTGGGGAGGCCACCAGGAGGCAACCTGCATGCACTAAGATGTCCAACTGGCTCATTTCTACACAATAAAACAGTGGCTCGACTTTGACTCTCTCCCGGATGACTGTCAGTGTTGCCATATCTGCTTATTATAAGCAACTTTGGGCTTGTTTTTCTGTAAGGTCGCTTGTAAATATTAGTGGTTGCGTTTTTTGGGGCTCGTTTCCAAAGTGTAATTTGCTTATTTGGGCTTGCTTCCTAATGTTGTTTAAACCAGTGGTTCTCAAAGTGGTTTTCATGTTAAGGACCCCCCAATTAATATGTATTTGTCTGCGGACCCCACTGAAAACATTTTGTGCCAGGGACATACAAGATCTGGCAACACTGGTGACTGAGCTTCTCACCTTATCAATAAGTGAGAGCGACGCAATTGTGTTCTTTTGGTCATGACCCACATTTTATGACCATAGTTGAGAGCAGAAACAAACAATGACCGGTAGATCGAGAGCTTTGCCTTCTGACTCAGGTCTCTTTTTCGTCACAACAGTGTTAGTTGTAGCAACTGTGTTGGTTTGGTTTTAAACAATGTTAACAAGTTGTCAAATATATCCAAATCCTCCCTGGTGTTGCCAGGATGACTACAAATCTTGATCATGTTCAATGGGAAAAAATGATTAGCTTTGAAAGAGGCTCTCTGATCTGAACCAAATCTAGGTGGGGAATGGATGCTATCTGCACTCTGATGATGTCAATTGTTGACACAGGTGCTGGGACTCATCCAAAAATTGAAGGTCAACCACACACTGCCAAAGAAATAGTCTGGGGCTTAATTTGTTCAGACCGCCGGAAAATCTGATTTGTTCCTCAAGTCCGATTTGTTCCTCTAGTCTGATCTGTACTGTAGGTCATCCCACACTGTTATTTGCAAGTGATCAGATTGGATTTGTGTGCAGACAAACAGTCAAGTCATATTAATGATCTGATTTGCACTGTACTTTAAACTGTCTGCCCAGCTAGTTAGTTAGCATTATTGTTGTTGCCGGGCAGAAACCTTTACCATTATTTTCAGGAAATGGAAAAAAATAACCTGTGTTCCAATAGTTATTATTTAGTCACAAGCTCTTGTTAATAGCCTACTTTACCATTGGTTAAATTAAATATTTATGAAACCCACTGACAGATTTACCCACTGTTAGCCTCGCCTCCCTATTTTAGGCATGAATAATGTTACATTTTCTTCTACAAGCTCGCAGCGTGTCACATCACCAACGCATTGTGAGCTTGTAGATTGACTATTTTCACTACTTTTGCACTGTCATACGACAAAGTTAAGTATGAAATATGGTATTCCTTCATGAAAAAAACTAACAAATCAATGTATCTGTATTCTCATTGAGGGTCATGTTTTCTCATGGTTATTGGCAGGTCTCGGACCCGGTGCTGGCGGCCAGACAGGGGTCGGTTACGGTGTGCCGGGCGCTGGTGGCGGAGCGCTAGGTGGAGGAGGATTCCTAAGACCAGGAGGTACAGTAGCAGGTTCATTTAGGGCTGCCATAGCTGAACAGGTAGAGAGGCTGCCAGCTGAACGGGTAGAGAGGCTGCCATAGCTGAACGAGTAGAGAGGCTCCCTGGGGAACGGAAGCTTCCAGGTTCGAGCCCCGGCCGGCAATGTGTCGAGGTGTCCCTGAGACACTTGACCCCCTAACTGCCAGATCAATTCATGTATGCAAGCGACAGCGTCACACTAAGGAGGGTAAATTAGGCTTCAGAAGCTCATCATAGCAGAGAGGGAAACTGAAATTGCCTCAAAATAAATTTCTTATATTTCCAGGCACTGGTACCTTCCATATGTTTAATCTTCTTCTTCTTCTTCTTCTAGTGGGAGGAGGAGCAGGTCTGGGAGGTCAAGGGTCACTGGGAGGAGCAGGAGGATACGCTGCTGCCAAGGCTGCTAAATACGGTACCAGAAGTAATCAATTCAATGTCTGATGTACGGTAGTAGTTTTCTGAATGTAAACTAAAGCAACGCTGGAGTAAGTAAGTCGGTAGCTTAACGGTTCACGAGCCATGTGGTCCATACCATGAATCATACTGTGGTCAATGGACTAAACATGCCAGACCGCTGGTATGGTCTTTAAGATTACATAACAAACGTGCTTGCACATCCAATCTCACCCAGGTGCTGGACAAACAATGATCAACAGTAAAAAATAAAAATAAAACGTCTGCAACACTGGTATCTCAGCTCCTCTTGTTCTATTGCTTAGTCAACGTTTCGATCCAGCTGGTTCTTCTTCAGGAATTGAAGAAGATCCAGCCGTATCGAAACATTGAAGATTACAATTTCCTCCGATGGCGAAAATCACATTGCAGACAGAAAGGTCACAATGTTGATTAATTCACACACTTTACATGTTTATCTTGAATGGAGCAGGCCTGGGAGCAGGAGGAGCAGGCCTGGGAGCAGGAGGTGCCGGGGTAGGCCTGGGACTAGGAGGTGCAGGAGCAGGCCTGGGACTAGGAGGTGCAGGAGCAGGCCTGGGAGGTGCAGGTGCTGCTGCTGCTGCTGCCAAAGCTGCTAAATACGGTATGCAGACAAACAGTCAAGTCATATTAAAGATCTGATTTGCACTGTACTTTGAACTGTCTGCCCAGCTACTGTAGCTAGTTAGCATTATTGTTTCTGTCGGGCAGAAACCTTGTATGTCCAAAACCATTACCATTATTTTCAGGAAATGGAAATTAAAAAAAATTACCTGTGTTCCATTATTACCAGTTATTATTTAGTCACAAGCTCTTGTTAATAGTCTACTTTACCATTGGTTAAATTAAATATTTATGAAACCCACTAACAGATTTACCCACTTTAAACCTCGCCTCCCTATTTTAGGCATATAGGTGAAAATGTAAAATTTGCTTTCGAATGTAGCGGAAACAGCCAATCTACAAGCTCACAACGTGTCACATCGCCAAAGCGTTGTGAGCTTGTAGATTGACTATTTTCACTACTTTTGCACTGTCATACGACAAAGTTAAGGATGAAATATAGTATTCCTTCATGAAAAAACTAACAATACAATGTATCTGTATTCTCATTGAGGGTCATGTTTTCTCATGGTTATTGGCAGGTCTCGGACCCGGTGCTGGCGGCCAGACAGGGGTCGGTTACGGTGTGCCGGGCGCTGGTGGCGGAGCGCTAGGTGGAGGAGGATTCCTAAGACCAGGAGGTACAGTAGCAGGTTCATTTAGGGCTGCCATAGCTGAACGGGTAGAGAGGCTGCCATAGCTGAACGGGTAGAGAGGCTGCCATAGCTGAACGGGTAGAGAGGCTGCTATAGCTGAACGGGTAGAGAGGCTGCCATATCTTCAGGAATTTAAGAAGATCCAGCAGTATCGAAACGTTGAAGATTACAATTTCCTCCGATGGCGAAAATCATATTGCAGACAGAAAGGTTACATGTTTTAACGCGGTTTGTTTTGTGCTACAGGAGCTGGCGGGGCGGGCGGACTTCCTGGTAAGCATCATCCTCGAGTACTACACATATATTATTATAGTAGTACTTTTATAACATATTTATTGATTACAGTAGCATTACAAATCTGATTAGTTTTGACTAATGTTTATGGCACTGGCTTTTGTTTCAGCTGGTGGTGTTCTGCCTCAATATGGTGAGAATGTGATGCAAAACGTGTCAGATATGTGTTGTTGTACAGTCAGACTTGTTATTTCTAGTTTCTAGTCAGATAGATTGCTTTATTTGTCATTTGTTTTTCATCTGCAAGCAGCTTCAGAAAAAAATATGTTTCTCCTAGCTAAGGACAGCAAAGATTCGTAAAAGGATAAATAAATACTGCAAACAAATACTGTATCAATCTAAATAAATAAATCCTAAAAAGTAGTTGTCGTATAGCTACCCTGTCCCCAATTGTCATGTCCTCCTTCTCCTCCTCGTAGGAGCAGGCGCCGGTCTGGGAGGTCAAGGGTCACAGCAAGCAGCAGCAGCAGGATACGCCGCAGGATACGCAGCTGCCAAGGCTGCTAAAGGCTACGGTAACAGAATCTAAATCTGATGTACTGTAGGCATTTACTGTATGGGTGAAGCAACACTGGTGTACTCGGGCTGAATTCACAACAGCTGAGGTCGGCACTAGTCATTCACTGCCAATGACGTGTTTGATGTGTTTTGGTGTTTTCAGTGTTAGACGCTAGATGGCGCTCTTCGCAAACCTATGAGTCACCATTTGACTCCGAGGGAAGCAGCAAATCACGTTATCGCAAAAAAAGCCAGCTACATTCACTTCCATTCTAATGGATTTGGAAGAAGGCCTTTTTCTCTGCTATGAGTGCTTTCTGTTGCTTTTTGGCGAAAACAATCTACATTCAACTGCCAATAACTATGGAACGGATGATCGCGATGGCACGCTTCTTTTTCCCCGATTCTACGAGACTCGGATACGTCTTTTAAAGTGATCGGTGGATGGGTCGTTGTGAAAAATAATATTCGATGTTTTTTCAAAGGTTAGTGAAAACGCTCAGAATCGCTGGCTAGGTCGGCTATAGACGATGTTTTATTCTGGCAGTGAATGAGTTAAGTGCAATACATTTAGTTCAAGGTTATGAGTGACAGCCTGTCAACGTGTCTCTCTTCTGGATGCCCTACCGAGGTGAAGAAACGGATGGTATGGAAGTAACCACATGACCATTGACAGCGATGCGTTGTGCGCTTTGTAAATCTATTTTCGGAAAAAAGAGCAGACCAAGTAGAGCCAATGTACTTTTTGTTTGTTTTGTGCTACAGGAGCTGGCGGGGCGGGCGGACTTCCTGGTAAGCATCATCCTCGAGTACTACACTAGTAGTACTTTTATAACGTATTTATTGATTAGCATTACAAATCTGATTCGTTTTGACGCTAATGTTTATGGCACTGGCTTTTGTTTCAGCTGGTGGTGTTCTGCCTCAATATGGTGAGAATGTGATTCAAGACATGTGTCAGATATAATGTTGAATGTTGTCAGACTATTTGTTGTTGTTATTTCTATAGTTGTTATATGGCTAATACACACATGTTCCTCACCAAGCACTATAACTAGATTTCCAGGTGCTGCTGGTAAACCTCTTCCTCTTCCTCCTCGTATAGGAGCAGGAGCAGGTCTCGGAGGTCAAGGGTCACTGGGAGGCGCAGCAGGATACGCCGCTGCCAAGGCTGCTAAATACGGTAACAGATGTAAACAAACACATAGTTGATGTAGGCACTAGGCATGTACAGTACTGCACAAGTAAAGCAACACTGGTGTACTTGAGGCTAAATTCACAACAGCTGCGTACGTCGACAGTAGTCTCTACAACGTTAAGTGCAATAAATTGAGTCCAAGGTTATGAGTGACAGCCTGATAACGTGTCTCTCTTCTGGATGCCCTATCGAGGTGAAGAAACGGACGGTATGGAAGTAGCAAAATCTGAAATCAAATTTTTAAACTACATGACCTATTTATTGACTAAAATGAATAGGTTTAGGTAGAAAATGTATCAGTAGAATAATCGCTTAGAAAATAATGGATAGTTGTAGCCCTGCAGTGAATTAATTCACAACACTAATACATTTTTTTATCTGGCATGGAGCAGGTCTGGGAGCAGGAGGAGCAGGTCTAGGAGGTCAAGGAGCACTGGGAGGAGCAGGAGGAGTTCCAGGAGGAGCAGGAGGAGTTTCGGGAGGAGTAGGAGGTGGAGGATACTCTGCTGCTGCCAAAGCTGCTAAATATGGTAATGAATATCTGACATATTAATTCACATGTAAAGTAAGGGTTTGATATAATTTTGTTGCTTTGCTGCAAGTTCACCAGGTGGTGTGAAAACCATCTAAATATGGTAAGGAAAACAAACCATCAAGTCCCATTGACTCCATTAAGTTATCACCATTTGGTATATTGTTTATTAAGGATCCCCATTAGTCTACACTGTAGTGGAGAAGACTATTCTTCCTGGGGTCAAGGCTATGTATGTATGGTATAAGATGCTATTAAATGAATGCTGCTGCTGCTACTATAAAATGTAATAGGTACTTGGCTCCAGCATGTTTTCATCCACTCTTACCTGTTGTTGAGCAACCTCATGGATTCATGGTAATCCTGGACTCAACAAACCTGGGAATTGCAGACAGAAAGTTCTACTTGTGTAAACCTGTAGACATCATTTACAATCCTTCAGTTAACTAGTTTTCCCTAAAGACAAACTGATATTAAAATGTCCCTGCTGTTGTAGGATTGGCTCCAGGTGTAGGAGGTGCAGGAGTGGTCCCTGGAACTGGAACTGGAATTGGAGGTACAGTATAACTAAAATGGCAAAGTGACAGCTTTTACTGTACTGGGTCTGTATCCCAGTTCAGTGGCGTATCCAGGGGGTGGCCTGGCATGGCCCACCCTGGAATCTGACTGGCCACCCCAGGTGCCCCCCTATTACACACGTTTCGGAGTTGGAAATACACTCTGAGAAAGCACACTGACTACTCCCGAGTGAAAACTGAAAGGCCTGGTTTTCCAAGCACCTGAGTGACAACAATGACGGTCGGATGAAGTCATTGTGTGATGTGTGATGAAACAATACAATTAACAGACAAAATTGGAACCTGGCGGAGATTTTTAGTTTTGCACCCTGTCCGTCTGTCCGTGTGTGTGTCCGTGTGTCCGTCCGTGTGTCTGTCTGCGAGCAGCTAATCTCCGCCACTGTTGGCCCGGTCGCTGCGAAACTGTGCACACACACTCCCTGGATGCCAATTCAGAACCTTTGCCCCAATTTTTTCAGATTGGCCTGTTATAGCGCCACCAGGAGGCCGATTTTTGCAACAAAAAAAAATTGACATTACTCCTACAGATGTTGTCCAAACATCACACTAATCGGTACACAGTATTTCATAGTCATCTGATCAACACGGATCTGTCTGATTTTCCATATTCCATCCTGATTGGCTAAGATTGACTTCCAAAGTTTTTAGGATTGGTTCGTTTTGAACAAAATGCCTCAAATCATGAACGCAGCGTGCGATTTGCGTGAAATTTTGCACACACATTCCCACTAGGCCGAGGAAGAAATGCCAGCCTTTTCACATTGGTCTGTTATAGCGCCACCAACAGGTCTAATTTAGCAAAACACATTTTTGGAACAAAATGCCTCAAATCATGAATGCAGTGTCCAATTGCAGTGAAAGGCCTAAGAAGAAATGGCACCCTTTTCACATTGGCCTATTATAGCACCACCAGGAGGCCACAATAACCTACCTGACCTGGCGGAGACCTGTGCTCCAAGGAGCACTTTTTCTAGTTTACTATGAAATTGCGGCGGATACATGTAATTCATTTTAAAATAGCAAAAGTAGCAGATCTGCAAGCACGAAATGTGGCGCGATGCTTTTCTGTGATGCTGTGTAGTATGATCAAGTAGGGCATTAATTTACGAAAAAACACAAAAAGTTCAAATGTGGAGATATAAGGTTTCTGCCCGACTGCAACAATATAGAACTTTAACGTTTCAACAAAAGTCATTTAATGCATTCAATGAAGGTAAAAGAGTACATGTTTGTTTGCTGCTGTCCTCACAAATATTTTGAGATGGGGGTCCGCGGCCAAATGCATAATTCTGGGGACATGAATACGTTTGAGCACTGATATAGCAATGATTTAGGATTTAGAAGACATTTTTTTTATCGGCCTCAGGTCTTAATGGATTAAGCCCCCTTCAATGAAGGTAAAAGATGACATGTGTCCTCAGGTGGGCCCGGTGGGGCAGGCATCACAGGCGTAGGACTGCCTGCACCGGGAGCTACACCAGGTGCAGATCTGGGTGGTGGAGGACTTTTAACTGGCACAGGGGTGCCCTCCGCTGTAAAACCAGGTACAGTACACCTTTAGTGTGTGGTTTCTACTACATGATCTGTAAAGCATTAAGTTAAGTGGCTGATTGAAGCTTTTTTCTCAGCTGAAAACGACAAAGCGCTCGCCTAAAAACGCTTCCAAACGCCCAAGTTGAAAATATTTCAGCTCAAGCTTCAAGCAGCTTCAAGCAGATAAAAACGGCACACGCGAACGAACGCCCCAGCGCAAAATAAATGCTCAGCGCTACGCCACGCTGCTGGCATTCACGCGGCAATTTAACTGCGCTCAGAAAAAATACTTCTTAGTGGACATTGGCCCTAAGAGTACAATTTTGAGTACAATTTTGACTATATGACTATAAACATGCTTCAACATGAATTAATTAACCTACAGTATCATGATGATTAGTAGTAAGTACCACAATTCAAAAGTTGGACACATTAACAATCATACAGAGCAGAGCAGTCATACAGCAGTCAGAGTCCAGATGACCCGTGATAGGACCCCAGATGTACTCAAATGTTGCAAAATTTTCTTGTTTGTTGCAATGCAGCCTTTCAAGGTGTATCAATGATACAAACTCACATCCAGTGAAACAAGGAACGGTGGAAGTCTTCCACTCTGCTTAATTATTCTCTTTGCTACAAGTATACCAAATAAGAGTCTGTTGGACAGAGTACGGTAAAGCTTCGGAGCAACCAAACAAGGCAGTTAGTGCATCAGGTTCAATCTACCTATACCTATACCAAGCAAAAATATTTTTGCCAAAATAAAACAATTTTCGGACTAAACCAGAAAGTGTGACCCATCTTGGAGATGTTGCATAACCTTTTTTTTCTTTTATAGGAAAAGAGCTATATCCTGAAATTACGCCTGCCCCAGGTACAGTGAAGTTAAAATAGTTTTTGACTAGACTTCCCATTTCAGGATGCTTGGACCCCTATAACAATACAGGTTCAGACTAGAACCCCATAATAAAATTGTCAATTAACGGATGTACATTATATGGTTAATGTTAAACAGAATAATAGTCTTGCCATTATAATCGCTATTAACATACAAATTATGCTTTTATTTCTTCATTTGTTTTTGTTTTTTTAAATTTTCTTGTTTGTTGCAATGCAGCCTTTCAAGGTGTATCAATGATACAAACTCACATCCAGTGAAACAAGGAACGGTGGAAGTCTTCCACTCTGCTTAATTATTCTCTTTGCTACAAGTATACCAAATAAGAGTCTGTTGAACAGAGTACGGTAAAGCTTCGGAGCAACCAAACAAGGCAGTTAGTGCATCAGGTTCAATCTGAAAACGGTACCTATACCTATACCAAGCAAAAATATTTTTGCCAAAATAAAACAATTTTCGGACTAAACCAGAAAGTGTGACCCATCTTGGAGATGTTGCATAACCTTTTTTTTCTTTTATAGGAAAAGAGCTATATCCTGAAATTACGCCTGCCCCAGGTACAGTGAAGTTAAAATAGTTTTTGACAAGACTTCCCATTTCACACAGAAAAATCTGAATGAATTTCTTTTTAAATGAATGTGCATATAGGAATGTAGAAGGCCAAAGAACAGATGGTGCCCCATATGGGGCTATTTTAAAATAATTTTACACACATAGTTCAACAGTGTTATGAAACATATCCTGAGAGTTTTGTGATGTTGGACAAACGTTTTTTTTGTGCCTATTTATACTAATTTGGGTTATCAGTATTTGTGTTTAAATTTTTAGTGCCCCCCCAGTTGTTGATTTGAATGAGACATGCAGGGTATGTTTCATGTGCATTACTTATGTAAACATATCTTGCACATTTTCTGATGACGGTTGTTGACTTTGGTCTATTTATGTTTTGATCCATGCCCCATGAAGGTCACTCGGTCAATATCTTAAAATCTAAATAAGATATCAAGTCATGTGTCAGTTGTGATGGGGTTTGTCCAATAATGATTCACAGAAGATTGAGTAGCAATCAGACTTATACGGTTTAGGAGGAGATGTAAAAAATGTGTTTTACCAACAAACAAAAAAATGGAGGAATTTTGTTAGCGAAACTTACGGTTCGAAAGTTATAGGGCTAAATGAAAGTTTATTGTTTCAGCACCACCATCCAGCCATTCAGTATATTTCTTTTGCCTGAGTAGTGGTTGAGATTTCCAACCTATCTGACAAGTTTGGAAGCTGTAGCTGTTACAGTTTCTGAGACCCATAGGCTATTATTTTAGCTGAGATACAGATACAATAGGGTTTCAGCTGCTTCAAATGCTTGGACCCCTATAACAATACAGGTTCAGACTAGAACCCCATAATAAAATTGTCAATTAACGGATGTACATTATAAGGTTAATGTTAAACAGAATAATAGTCTTGCCATTATAATCGCTATTAACATACAAATTATGCTTTTATTTCTTCATTTGTTTTTGTTTTTTTAACTATTCTTAAAGATTTCTCCAGCAAGCCACAGGCCAGAACCTGAGCAGTTAGCATAATAATGCTAACCCACCATTGTAGCATTCCTACCCACTGCTGTCTGGCAATTGCGGCCCAACCCGTGGTTTGAGCATTTGAGCGCATTGCACCAGCACTCTGCCCTCATTCCTATGTTACCTTTACTTTTTAACCCGCCTGTCCGAATAAAAAAGTGACCTATCTGTAATGCTACTGCTACCAGCAATTAAATTCCTTTAGCTTGTATCCTCCCCCTGCTATTGGAAGTGCAGCAATGGCTTTTACCTGTGCGTGCGTGCGTGCGTGCGTGCGTGTGTGTGTGTGTGTGCGCGTGTGTTTTTGTGTGTGTGTGTGTGTGTGTGAGTGAGTCTCCTGTAGGCTACTCTGTGTGTCTTTTTCATGCAACTGTATGATCAAATTGGAACCTGTTGTCTTTTGGCAGAAGTTGAACCCTCGCCTAATGCCACAACTGGCAAGGCCCCCGAGGTCCCACAGCCCAGTAAGGCTTGTTATTTGCAACAAAGTGCAATTTGTTAAAAAAAACAACTACTTGGTTTAAGAATTCTCATAATGTCATTCCTGTTATCTAGGACTGCCCCAATCAAAGTTTATGAATATGAACAATTCTCCCATATAAGCCAGAAACCAAAGAGAGACACAGTGAAAGAAGGAATTTTTGGGGGGATAGGCATGCAGCTGATATATATTTTTTTTAAGAAAGCCTAAGCCTGATAACAGTATATTTGTGATAGGTTCAGAGCTGAATGTTAATCTGGGAACCCCCCAACATTATTTGGGGACCCTCCTGGGGGTCCCGACCCCCCAGTTTGGGAACCACTAGCATGGTGCCACCTTTTATACAGTCGTAGAATTACAGATGCAAGTCTTAGTTCTCCAGTTTCTAGCTCTGTGAGAGATCTGTTCATGCTTGCATGATTTTGCAAGCTTCTTGCAATATTGATTTGACACTCCTAGAACACAGGAATAATATATGGTTTCTTGTATTATTATTAGGTTTAGTATTACTTTTTTTTTGGTTTACCTTATTTCAGCATTTCATAACATCTGACCTTGTTTTATGCATTGTCCTTGAATTTTTGTGAAATTCTGCCAAAAGCACGTTCATTCTCAAATTCCTAATGGAATGAATTGTCAAATTCCTCATCAGATGGAGCTTTAAGAGCATCTATACATGTCAGTTGTAGAGATACTGTGTACGATATGTAGTCAGCCAGTCCTCAACTGTCAGATGTCATGTTATGCTGAACTTTGACTTATGCAGTAGTTTCCTTGCACCCTACTTTGTCTTTACTATACTAACTGCTCGCTGTGCTTGTTGCTCATCATTAACAATAATTGATAATTGATTAATCCTCTCCACCCAACAAATAGTGATGGTTTGATCTGGAATTTGATATTCCTTCACAAAAAAATATTATGTACTATTATGTAATGTACAATTCTTTCACTCTTTTTCCCTGAGTAGCTGTAGTATTTCTTAAACTTCTATCGCAGGGGATCTAACCATTTTTGTAAAGTTGTAATGTTTGAAATGTCATCTCACTGAAGCCATTGTTACAATGAAAGCGGCATAGAAACTTTATAGAAGTTTGATTTAAAGTACAGTTTTTATACAGCACATGTGCGCCCCTGCTTTAGAATATGACCTTTACAGTAGAATGTAGATTTGTGTGTCTGTGGTTTCTGACATGAATTTCCATCTATTGTTTTTTCTTACGTCTATACTGTGTTACACAGGCAAGTAAAAACATTTAGTCATTTTGTTGCAAAGTGTGTTATTGTCATTTCCACATTTATTAATCTATAATATTGACTTTATGTTTTTAACCACAGTTACATTGTATGCACTTGCAATGTGTAAAAGTAACAAAATATGTATGTTTACTGTACAGTATGTGTACAGATCTGTGGGACAAATCTAGCTAATTGTTCATATTGCTTTTCTTTTTGTGTTCTGTTGCATCAGCAAAACCAGGCGGTAAGTAAAATAGACTGTTGTACTTCTTATAATTGATTCATTAATTTGATTAGTGTGACTCAACTAATTTTATCCTTATTGCATTACTGGTTGCTTTGACAGTTGGTGCAGGAGTTGTTCATCCTAGTGGTGAGTAATAATAATAATTATTAATAATAATAATAACACATTTGATTGTGCTACATGGCATAAAACGTTAAGAAAAGAGATAAAAACACTGTAATGCAGTAGTGGAACTGTGTGTGTGTGTGTGTGTGTGTGTGTGTGTGTGTGTGTGTGTGTGTGTGTGTGTGTGTGTGCGTGTGCGTGCGCGTGCGTGCGTGCGTGCGTGTGTGTGTGTGTGTGTGTGTGTGTGTGTGTGTGTGTGTGCGCGCTCGCCCCTGCCTGCCTGCCTTTCTGTCTGTCTGTCTGTCTGTCTGTCTGTCTGTCTGTCCATGCACAGCTATTTTTTGATTAGCATTAGAACTTCCCACTTGTGCATATATATATACATGTTACACCCAAACAAAATAATTCCAAAACTGTTGCTGGATTGCCATGTAATTTGCTGTCCACCTTCATGTTCCCCTGACGGTGGCCTCACAGACTTTAGGGGCTGCTAGCGAGACTTTTACACTCTTCGATATGGACTCTTTTAGATTCTGCTCATAAAAAATAATATATTGGATATGGTATGAAATCTATTTACCGTACATTGTTATCTGTGTTTGTTTGTTTGTTTGTACAGGTGGAACAGGTGTTGGTAAGCAGACATACATTTGATTATGCATTTTCTCCATTCAACTTAACATAATTTTGTTTAATTTGTGTTCACTAACATTATGAAACTCAAACTGATCGCTTGCATGTGTTTTATATTGTATAGGTGGAGCTGGTGTTCCAGCACCCTCTGGTGGTAAGAGAGATTATTTGAATCATATTACTGTGATAATTGAATTGAAATTTCTCTCTCTCTCTCTCTCTCTCTCTCTCTCTCTCTCTCTCTCTCTCTCTCTCTCTCTCTCTCTCTCTCTCTCTCTCTCTCTCTCTCTGTCTGTCCATTTAATGCTGAAAGTTAACTGATTATCTGTACATTTGTTTTGTTTTTTTTCCAGTTGGTACAACAGGTCAAGGTCAACCTAGTAAGTGTTACTTAATTACTTATTTGTCTTCCCTTTTTTTTCTGTATTCATCTGTTGTTCTCAACTCTGTACCTGAGACAAATACTGCCTTGCTGTGCAATGTTAAAACTAAGCCTTAAAAAAAAAACATAATGTACAGTATACAGTACAGCACAGTAGTGTTGGCTACGTTTAAAAACATGCACATTGATGCAGACGATTATCGAATGAACATGTCATTAACGTATTGTAACATACAAAATAAAAGGACTGATAATGGAATTATCATTAAAAGGATGAGTGAAATCAATGTGATATCATTGAATTGACATGAATTAAAATGAAACTACATGCAATGAAACTCCTGCAGTCTCAGAGGACTTCAATGTCACCTTCTTTAAATAATGTAAGCCATTTTTTTAGGATAATTATATTTTTGCCTAAATGAGCTCTTCATGACACTGGCCACCTCTGGTAAATTTGCCTATATCCTTATTGAAAAGATCATGCTGTTCCCACCCCAGTAGTATAATGGCTCTCAAGTGTGTAGGCCCTAAGTCACAAAGACAATGTAAATTGCTTAAGTCTGGTTTACAATTGCCTAAGTCAAAACATAAATTGTCCTCTTATGTTACATAAGTGACAGACTGTGTTATTTGTATGTCAATAGCTATATAATGTTATAAACGTTCTGGGTGAAATGATTAAGAAATATCATGTAGTTTGTTTTGGTTCAGTTTTTTCTGTTTTCTGAAAGAAAAAAAAAAGACATAGGACATTATTTTAAGAAGGTAATGATACATACTTGTATTTTCTTCCAAAGTTTGTATAGTTTAACCATGAAGGTGAAATGTTTTTCTGTGTTTCGGTCTTTTCCCATAATCTGGTTTGTAAAATATGAAATTCCCAAACATTTCTGAACGTGGGTACATTTATTTATTTGGTTTCATGACACAAAAATCATTATTTCAAGAAACTAATCAGATGAATGTTTCCAAATGAAACCCATTGTGTTCATTCAGAATATGATACTTAATGTAATAATCTTCCTTCACTCGTTTAGTTGGTACCGGGGTGCAACAACCAGGAGGTAGGAGTCGTTTCACGTATACATACATACATACATACATACATACATACATACATACATACATACATACATACATACATACATACATACATACAGTATATATATACATATATACGTATGTACGTACGTACATACATACATACATACGTACATTCATTCATTTGTCATCATGAAGCTCTTTTGAAATTAGTTAATTAGGTGTAATGCATTAGCTGACCACATAGTGGTGACAAACTACAAATCTAGCAACTATATCTCACTATGTCACTGCACCTTGTAAAACTGTAATCCTTGTTTTCTGTAGTGTAAACTTGGTTGCGCCCTGTGTCATGCACCAAAATGAGTA
Source organism: Gymnoscopelus braueri (assembly GCF_963280865.1). Classification (NCBI taxonomy): domain Eukaryota; kingdom Metazoa; phylum Chordata; class Actinopteri; order Myctophiformes; family Myctophidae; genus Gymnoscopelus; species Gymnoscopelus braueri. The sequence goes on from NC_137606.1 coordinate 8,496,799, forward strand.
GATCTACAAGCTCACAACACGTCACACTGCGACACGTTGTGAGCTTGTAGATCTGCTATTTTCAGTGGACATGGCACGCAACTAAGTACAAGTCAACCTGAAAGAAACCAACACACAGCACTGTTATTTTCAGGTGCGGGTGTTGGGACAGGGGGAAAACCACCTAAACCATACCTACCAGCAGGTAAGGATGTCTAATATCTGCCCTTACATTTTCTGCTCAAGTATATAATGTATATGTATATATGTATACTGTACGTATATGTATATGTATATGTATATGTATATGTATATGTATATGTATATGTATATGTATATGTATATGTATATGTATATGTGTGTGTGTATATATATATAGATATATATATATATATATATATATATATATATATATATATATATATATATATATAGATAGATATATAGATGTAGATGTAGATGTAGATGTAGATGTAGATGTAGATGTATAGATAGATAGTTAGATAGATAGATAGATAGATAGATAGATAGATAGATAGATAGATAGATAGATAGATAGATAGATAGCTTGAAAGCTACCCAATTGCCGAGTACTTGTAGTTACTTTTCACCCCTGCACAATGATATTGTGCTTGTATGTGAATTTATGCCCCTTAGATTTATGGGTGAAGCAGGCGAGATTTAGCTCCTTTTCTAGATAGGTGGCAGCAGAAGCTAGCGAATAGGTGGGTGTCATTTACAATATCCAAATAATTGACATGAGATTATGTAAATAAAATATACAGTATTTATCCTAACATAAAGTGGGAGATTGCTGAGCTATGAAAAACTGATTTAGTTAATCCCTCCAAAGACTTTGAATATACTGCATACAGTACAGTATGTCAAATGTCATGTAAATGTCAGCATATCTCAGCATATGTCAGCAGAAAATTGCATAATTATTTTCTTTTCTTTTTTGGGGGGAAGACCTACGTTACACCTCTAATTGGGCCCCCTCTGAATTTTGGCTTGCATGACTACCCTGACTGCAGATGTACTTGTAATATTAGAATTAGACTCAAATCTAGCATTAGAATGCTCTAGCAAACAGATTGCTTAAAATAACATTTGAATCATCTTATCTTCACCACAATTTGATATATTATTTCGTTTATTTCAGTCATACTTGAATACTACACAACATTATGTCGTTATTGACTGCAAAACCATCTATCATTTATGTACATGAATCAATAGACTTACTGTCATCATCAATTGTCTCTCTTTAATGCCCCAAGGCCCATTAAGACAACACTCTATGAATTATGATTATATTGGGAGATACATTTGCATAATGCTAACCTCTGGTCCTCTAAGCATGTTTTCTTTGTGGTTTGAATAAATGATTAAACACACACTCACTCACTCACACACACACACACACACACACACACACACACACACACACACACACACACACACACACACACACACACACACACACACACACACACACACACACACACACACACACACACACACACACACACATGCGCGCACACACACACACACACACACACACACACACACACACACACACACACACACACACACACACACACACACACACACGTCTTAATCGATTTAATCGTTGCATGATCCTTTCTAAGCCTTCATGTCATAATTCACCACTTCATAGCTGTCGTTGTGAAAAATGCATAACATATTCAAAGGTCATAGTTCATCCTTCTATAATCCCCCTGTGCGTTCATGTGACTGGATGTATGATTTAATGATCCAACGTGAATCCATAATGCAGCTGGTAAAATATGCAAATAAATACGGCATCATGCCTTTTTGTGCCTGGTTACCCCCCGTGTTGTCTGAGTTCTCATCAGTCTTGTATGCCGCAATCAACAGCATTAACCTGGGGTCCCTCCCTATTCTACGTAAGGTTTAAAAAAAAAAAGAACATTCAACAGCGTATCTACAAGCTTGGCTATTTTGACTCTTCATCTTGCACAAAGTATATACATATAAGGAAGGACTCTGATATGGCCAGATACGGCCCAGATATGGCTCTGTAAAAGTCTGATATGGGGCTCGGACATGATTACTGGCTACTGACCTATGGACTGGTAGAATTAAAAGTTATAGAGCAGCTTATGTTATGAGATATGTGCTCAGCTCATCATTTAGCATATATTTCATTCAGCATGGAAAAAAAGCATAAAAAACAACTAATCACCTCACAAAGTCTTGATTGACAAAGACCAAAATGGTCCAATTAATCCATTATTTGACTGTGACAGGACAGTCCTAGTTTGTACATAATAATGTTAATCCAAAAGTTAATGTTAATCATTATGAAGCAACAGCAGTAATCTACAGCAGTGGTACTCAACCAGTGGTTTGGGGAACACCAGTCGTCCTTCAGGGGGTTCCAGGTGGTCCCCAGCTAAATGATGGAGAGTTGGTAACCAAATGGACCCTTATAGATCTTTAACTCTTGAGAGTGTAAAATGAAACCAAATGGTTTCATTTTACGCTCTCAAGAGATAATGAATAATTGTTAAAGATCTGCATTACTTAATTAAAGAATTGTTATTTTGATCAACGTTTGCCTGTTATCTCCTATGGTACCACATCAATACAACATGGAATTGTGGACAATATCTTATCTAACGATAACAAAATATTCTACGTTTTGGGTCTAGAGTCTCAGAGTCATCTCATCAAATGATGGTCCGCGGCTCAAATAAATAATGGACCTTGATATTAAAAGGGTTGAAAACCACTGACCTGATGTAGCCTCCTCGCTGATCTTCACTCCAAGCAGGCTTGGGGAGCCTCCTTGCTCTTGGCTCCTCCAATTTAACATTTGTGGTGACGCGAAGGAATCTCCGGGTCACGGAGAAGGCAATGAGGCAGAGAAATGTGAGTTATTGACATTTTAGCTGATGTGTTTCAATCACATCTTTTTCTGTGCTTCCTTCAGCTCCGTATGGTGGTGGTGCTGGAGTCCCATATGGCGCTGGTGTTCCGTACGGAGGTGCTGGAGGGACGTACGGTGCTGGACTTCCCTACGGTGCTGGTGCTGGACTTCCCTACGGTGCTGGTGCTGGACTTCCCTACGGTGCTGGTGCTGGACTTCCCTACGGTGCTGGGGCCGGAGTTCCCTACGGTGCTGGGGCCGGAGTTCCCTACGGTGCTGGGGCCGGAGTTCCCTACGGTGCTGGGGCCGGAGTTCCCTATGGTGCTGGGGCCGGAGTTCCCTACGGTGCTGGGGCCGGGACCGGGGTTGGACTTCCCTACGGTGCTGGGGCTGGGGGCACCGGGGTTGGAGGTGCTGGAAGCCTACCTGCAGCTAAGCCTTTGAAGCCCCCAGGTATGCTATACCAGAGGTTCTCAACCTTTTGAAGACCCCCCAGTTTAATATTGTCTCTGTCGGGTGGAAACCTCATACTGTATGTCCAAAATTGTTACTTTTCAGGATTCAAATTCAAAAGCGGCAAAAGTAGCAGATCTACAAGCTCGAAACGCGTCGCTTCTCGCCGCGTTTCGAGCTTGCGGATCTGCTACTTTTGATGCTTTTGTGTGACGCTGTAGTATGATCAAGTAGGCCGTTAATTTACGAAAAAACACAAAAAGTTAGAATATGGAGATAAGAGGTTTCTGCCCGACAACAACGATATGCAGCGTGTATATTCTCTCATGTTGATATGTTGTGTGTGGTGGTCTTGCAGTGGTAGGTGGAACCGGAGGGGCTGGTATCCCACTGGCAGCGGGACCTGGTGCAGGTATGGATTCTACACAACCCTCTAACTCACCTACATTTACAACAATGACGTCACACCTGTGTTAATTTTGACAGCAAATTTTGATAGTCATAGTCTTTTGAATAAAATTCAATCTAGTTTTAGTCTTGTTTAGTCATCAGAAATGTTTTAGTGTCAGTCTAGTTTTAGTTGACTAAATATCATCAAGATTTTAGTCGACTAAAATGTCTCTTGGCGGGCTTCAATGGTGTTGTAACGCCTGATTTATTCTTCAGCTTCAGCTGCGACGCGTTGTGAGCTTGTACATCTGCTTTTTTTCGGAGCACGACACCAGTGCATAACCAAGCATAAAAAGACTTGTCTTACGTAGTAGTTCTTCTCCACTAGTCCCTCCCTAACATTTTCGTCTAGTTTGTTAATTTGTTGACGAAATAGTCAATATATTTTGTCACAGTTTTAATCATCAAAGCTTAGTTTTTATTTAGTCTTTATTTAGTTTTCGTCAGTGAAAAGAAGTAGTCAAAGAAATGTTTTTGTCATAGTTTAGTCGACGAAATCAACACTGCATCACACTACATTATATAATTTCAGCCAAAATGTATTATCATAAACCGGATCTCCCTTTGAAGAAAATGTAATGTAATGTAATAATTTCACAACGTTTAGTTTAACTATTGAAGAATGTGTTGTTGATCTTATCAGTTACTATTTCTATTGCCGTTGCCATTCCTTGAGTGAGGCCAAGTCCAAGGTAATAATAAAGCCACGTGTCAGGAAATAAAGCTGCTTTTTTCTGTCATCATGATTCAGGGGGATACAATCCATATTATGGTCAATATTATGGACAGGGTATGTATAAGAGAGGAACAGGATGACGGCACTCAAACACTAATTCACTCCAAGCTTGCTTGGTTTGAATAGTTCTGCCTTTTTGCTTTGCTAGTGCACAAAGCGACCGTTGTACAGGAAATGCCATCCGTCTGTATTTCCTGTGTAGCTTCTGTGGTGGGTGTCAGGGTTGAGATGCCTCCTGGGAGCTTAGATACTGTAGATACTAGGTCAGGAGATAGAAAAACCCAGACGACTGTTACTGAAACATTATTCATACTGATAAAATGCTCCTGCCCTTGGAAAGACACTTGGCATACAGTATACAGGGTTCCATTGATTAATTCCTGCTGTAACGACAGAAAACTGGCTTTTTGTGCTGATTGCTTTCTATTTAACGACTCAGCAGATGTATTTAATGTAGTGTTAGTTTCTCCATCTTGTTGAAACCCATCAGTGCAGCTTATTTGAAGGATTTGTTATCTTCCTGCCTAATTTATGCTTGATTTATTAGGGGTGTCACAATATATCGTACCCACGAAATATCACATTTTGATATTATCGGACAAAAGACTGTTATCACAGGAGTGGATATGGTGTGTGATGAAATTAAAGACGACTATAAACACAGTAATCATTGATTAGTTCTCATCACTGACTGTCTTCCTCCCTTTTCATGGGCTTTTGGGAAGAAATGAAAGTAACTAGAGTCACAGCTGATTCTTGTTCAATGAGCCTCGTTGTCAAGAGGGAATAATATAGCCTGGAAACCAGACGAATCTGCCACAGCTAAAAAAGAATTGGCCTGGGAAGATTGGTCTGGCACTCCTCGGTTTGAATTACATTTCGCTCACCCGAGAGTTGTGAGTGACCAATCAGAACCCACTATACATTTTTTGCTGTGACGTTTGAATCTGTTTGTAACCGCCCCTTGGAAATGAATCTTCCACACCGAAGTTCCAGACTAATATCTATGCGGTGATATTAGTCTGGCCATGACAGGCTACCAATAATACGTTGCATTTTTCTGCAGGATCAAATAGATATTTAAGATTGCGTCAAAGGATTTAGAAGCGACCATTTGATATCATTTAGAAATAAATGTTATTAAATGTATTATTAACTCAATTCCACCACAGAAAACTGAAGATGATGGGCAATTGTTCCAATGATTATTGAAAAAAAATATATATTATTGTGAGCCCAATATCTTGTAGTGTATCATGAATTTAGTGTATCGTGACACCCCTATGATTTATACTTTGTCGTACGGCGAAGTATGACGGGTATGATGGAACATAACAAGCATTATACGCTAAAGTCTTCATTTGAATCTTCATGATACTCTTGATTCTCTTGACTCTTGATTCCTCTTGATTATACTATGTAGTCAGACACTGTTGCTTGTCAAGAAGAACAGATCAGTTCTTTCGGGCAAGCGACACCGTTGGGTGATGGAGTGTACAGTAAATAAAGCTTTATTTGGGTGTCTAAAGCAGTCTTGTTCCCATCAGGTGGGGTGAGGTATCCGGGTGCTGGTTACGGACAGGGAGGAGGTGGAGCTGCTGGTTACGGACAGGGAGGAGGTGGAGCTGGAGTAGGAGCAGGAGGAGGAGCTAAACCACCCAAACCAGGTACTGGACCAATCATCTGATTTGTAGCAACTGACATATTATGTTCAAAATATCAAGCTGTCCCTTTGACAGAGTTATACACATTGGTGGAAATGGAAGTACATTTACTCAAGTACTGTTACTGTACCTAACCACTTAAGCCCTGGCTATAATATATGCTTCGTCGTATGACAAATAGCAGCCGATCTACAAGCTCTCAAGAGGCGATGCATGGTGAGCTTGTAGATTGTGTTATTTTCGTGCAACACGGACGAAGTATAAAATCGTTGCAGAAACCTCTTATCTCCATATTTCAACGTTACGTTTTTCCGTAAATTAATGCCTACTTCATCATCATCATTTTTATTTGGAATTCTGAAAAGTAACTTTAGTAGTTTTGGACATAAGGAGGTTTCCACCCCGACAGCAATGAAATGGTTCTTAATTGGTTAATAACTGTATGAGTGATGTCAAGTCAAGGCTATTTTATATTTATTCTGTCAAAGTAACAGCGTTTTACAAAAAACACATGAAGATCCCTGAGCCCTATATCAGAACCAGACAGTGTATTCTTACAGAACTGTTGGGAACTGACCTTTACAAATGAGGAAGTTAACTGAACACATTTCCCTGTGGAGGCTGAATTAGCACCATCTTGTACAACATCAAAGTGGAACTGCAGATGGCATGACCCTCTGGAGAGCCTAGATAAATGCACAACCTAATAGCTGCTCTACCAAAACCAGGGAAGTTAGACGAAGGCTTTTCACTGACTTCAAAAGAACATGGCAGCTTTTTTTTACTGCAGTGGCTAGTCTGCAGGAGTCAAACTGTCTATAAGAGGGTCGGTCTGTGTGTCCGGCTAATCTCGCAAACCACTGGGCTGATCAGCAAAATGTCTTGTGCACACTGCTAGTAGGCCACAGACGAATTCCTCCACTCATTTCTTTTCCACCACATATGCTCTTTTTTTGGGGGGGGGGGGGGGGGGGGGGTTCTGATTTTTATTTTATTTTTTACAGTACAGTAGAGATGGACAGGAAACAGGGAGAGAGAGACGGGGAGTGACATGCAGCAGGCTCGATTAGAGCCTACATGTGGTATACACCTTAACCACTAGGACATTGGCGCTCCCTCCACCACATAATGTTTCATACTTTTTGAAATATGACTATTTATATTATTCGTAGTAGTAGCATTACTAGATTTAATACTAACTTTAATTATATAATGGGACAAGGTTTCAGCTTGCTCCATTTTGGAGTCATACATCATAGATGACTGATGTCACAGGCTGGCCACATGAAGTCCTAGATCCACATTGGAGCAACACCGTTGTCATTGTGGATCCAGAGATTCATTTCTTTTTGATCTTTATATGGTATTGTAATCACTCCTGTCTGTGTATTTGTCCTGTATCTGTGAACAACATCTGTACAGGAACACTGAAAATAATCAACTTAGGGTGGAAAAAAAGCCAAATGTCAAGGTCACAATCAAGGTCAAGATCAAAATGACAGAATTGGTGTGAACTCAGGACCCACTGTGTACGATCATCTTCATTTATTTTCAGTTACCTGTACAGTATACAGTACATTCATAGAGGATTGTGATGTTTTACCCTCTCATATCCATAGGTTATGGTAATCTGGGAGCCGGTGGTGCTGGTGGATATCCACAACAAGGTATGTATGTACACTAGAGATGCACGGCGGTTTTAGCCGTGGTTGCCGCAGTTAACCGCAGTTTGGGTGGATTTGGGTCAATCAAATATAATTATTAATTAATATCGGATAAACCGCGGGTGAAATATTGCGGTAAATAAATGAATGACATTTAATATATCTATCCATAAAATAGCTAAATCTCTGCGTGCTTGTGTCTGTGTGAGTGTGTAGAGCAGCCTCTGTGCGATGCGATCACAAAATGCATTGATTTAGCCTATGGAATGTCGGTGCGTCTTTTTTCTTTTTTTTTAACCGCTGCTGCTGTGCTGCGCTGAAGAGCAGTGCGCTCTGTATGTTGGATTCCGCATGTGCGGCATCCAACAGTTGGATGCCGCACAGTTGGATGCCGCACCGATATTCCATAGGCTAAATCAATGCATTGTGTGATCGCATCGCACAACTAATACTAAAACTAACGGGGAATACCAGAAAATAATAATATTTTGACATACGGGAAAAACGGTTGGTGCGGATGCGGATATTAAAATTGGATAATATAATTATTGCGGTTGGATAACGGATGGATAATTAATTTGTACCGCGGATTCGGATGACCATGAGAGGCCATCCGCGCATCTCTAATGTACACAGTACTGCAAGGACCCCCAAATTGCCATAGCCTCTGGCCCTACTGCTGCTGCGTCTTCTTGTCGTGTCCACGGCCCTACTGCTAAATGGCAAGATAAATACATAAATAAACTAGAAAATGTGCTCCTCGGAGCACAAGTCTCCGCCAGCAGACCCGTGCTATTTTAATCAAATGAAATCACTTACACAGTAATCTTTGCTGTGTCATGTTGTCAGCATTTGTGGCTCGTCTTCGTTTTTTGTCATTTAGGGATTCTTTGTCTCTGTTTAGTGTTCTTTGTCTCTGTTTCTTAGCTTTGGCCTTCTGCGCCTTTGCTTCTTCATCGGGTTTCAGACGATGATTTGCTGCTTCTTCAGTTTGCGTAATGGGAGTTAGTTTCATTGTGTGATCTCAGCTGTGATCTCTGTTTGTACTGTAAAGTACTGTATTTATATAAATATATATTACATATTGTGATGTCACGTGAAACTTGACCAATGTTAGGTGTTCTCAGAGGGACACACACACGCACGGACGGGTGATTTGTACTGGAAGGTACTGTTCCAATCAAGACTGATTGATCCTGTCTTACCTCACTTCAAAAAACATAAATGGCTTTTTGAAGTGACACACCTATTTATAGGATTTTATTTCGTCATGCGTCCCTCTAGCCAATCGAAAGCATTGGTGTCGACATATTGTCACGTGTCACGTGGAGCTTGACCAATGTTAGCTTGGCTAGGGGCGGGGGGGGACACAGCGGGACAGAACGAAAACATACTCTCCACCTCTGGCGGAGACAATAAAAATGGTGAACAGTGTAATAGTCACATGTTCCACCTTTCTCTTCCTCTCTGCCTGTCGGTGAAGGATGAGCGTTATTTCATAGCCACAGCCTTATTGGTCACAGATATTCACACCCATACCGCCACAACCTTTAGATGGTGTTGTAATCACTCCTGTCTGTGTATGGGCAAAAAACTGGTTTTGGTCACTTTGTCCTTAGGCCCCAACCATAAAAGTCTGTCCCCCTTTCGTCCATACATGGGCATATTTTGTACCTGTTTTCTCCAAAACTGGTTTTGGTCACTTTGTCCTTAGGCCCCAGCCATAAAAGTCTGTCCCCCTTTCGTCCATACATGGGCATATTTTGTACCTGTTTTCTCCAAAACTGGTTTTGGTCACTTTGTCCTTAGGCCCCAGCCATAAAAGTCTGTCCCCCTTTCGTCCATACTTGGGCATAGACACAGGCTGACACGTCATGTGAAGTCTGGGTCTGGCAGAACCAGGTCTCCTGGTCTTGTTTTTGGGCGGTGAAACCACCCCTATATGTGAGGTTTGGATATTTGCACCCCCAATCCTGCGCTGTGATTGGCCACCAGTGTACCCCCCTAACCCTGCACCGTGATTGGCCAATCACAGTCTATTCAGGACTCTGATTGGCTAGTGACACATGACACATGTGCATAGCCCTATAAATAGGACTATGCACTTAAAAAAAACACATTTATGTTTTTTTTAAAGTTAGGGGTGTACAATGGTTGGTCCACAATATTACTTTTCTTTAAGTGAACTTCCATCACTGTGATGACCACTGTGACCACACCGCCCACTTCACACTGGGTGTGATTTTTTTATACTAGATATAATACTAACTTTAATTATATAATGCGACAAGGTTTCAGCTTGCTCAATTTTGGAGACATACATCATAGATGACTGATGTCACAGGCTGGCCACATGAAGTCCTAGATCCACATTGGAGCCACACCGTTGTCATTGTGGATCCAGAGATTAATTTATTTTTGATCTTTATATGGTATTGTAATCACTCCTGTCTGTGTATTTGTCCTGTATCTGTGAACAACATCTGTACAGGAACACTGAAAATAACCAACTTAGGCTGGAAAAAAAGCCAAATGTCAAGGTCACAATCAAGGTCAAGATCAAAATGACAGAATTGGTGTGAACTCAGGACCCACTTTGTACGATCATCTTCATTTATTTTCACTTACCTGTACAGTATACAGTACATTCATAGAGGATTGTGATGTTTTACCCTCTCATATCCATAGGTTATGGTAATCTGGGTGCCGGTGGTGCTGGTGGATATCCACAACAAGGTATGTATGTGCAGTACTGCAATAGACAATTGCCATAGACTCTGGCCCTACTGCTGCTGCTTCTTCTTGTCGTGTCCACGGCCCTACTGCTAAATGGCAAGATAAATACATAAATAAATAAAAATGGTGAACAGTGTAATAGTCACATGTTCCACCTTTCTCTTCCTCTCTGCCTGTCGGAGAAGGATGAGCGTTATTTCATAGCCACAGCCTTATTGGTCACAGATATTCACACCCATACCGCCACAACCTTTAGATGGTGTTGTATCCTGTCTGTGTATCTGTGAACAACATAACTCAAGAACAGATGGGCAGATTTTCATGAAACTTGGTGGGAATGATCAGTACAGGACCACTGAAGAATTATCCAACTTTGGGTGTAAAAAAGGCCAAATGTCAAGGTCAAGATCAAAATGACAGAATTGGTGTGAACTCAGGAATGGAGGTGCTGTAGCGTTTACAACCCAGAGGTGTAAAACAGAACCCACTGTGTAGGATCAGCTTCATTTATTTTCAGTTGCCTGTACAGTATACAGTACATTCATAGAGGATTGTGATGTTTTACCCTCTCATGTCCATAGGTTATGGTAATCTGGGAGCCGGTGGTGCTGGTGGATATCCACAACAAGGTATGTACAGTATGTGTGTACTGCAAGGGTTCCCAAACCTTGCCATGCCACAAAGACCCCCACATTGCCATAGACTCTGGCCCTACTGCTGCTGCTTCTTGTCGTGTCCACGGCCCTACTGCTAAATGGCAAGATAAATACATAAATAAATGAATAAAAATGGTGAACAGTGTAATAGTCACATGTTCCACCTTTCTCTTCCTCTCTGCCTGTCGGTGAAAGGATGAGCGTTCTCTCATAGCCGCAGCCTTATTGGTCAGAGATATTCACCCCCATGCCGCCACAACCATATCCCCACCCCCCATCCCCAATGTCTCATCCCCCATTTTTTTCTTGGTGGGAATGATCAGTATAGGAACACTGAAAAGTTTGACCAACTTTGAGTGCAAAAAAAGGCCAATTGGTCAAGGTCACAAATCACAATCAAGGTCAAAATTGTATTAAGAATGAATGAAGTATTGGTGTGAACTCAGGGATGGAGGTGTACTGTGTGTTTACAACCCAGAGCTGTAAAACAGGATCCGCTGTGTACGATCATGGTTTGTGATGTTTTACCCTCTCATGTCCATAGGTTATGGTAATCTGGGAGCCGGTGGTGCTGGTGGATATCCACAACAAGGTATGTATGTGTGTACTGCAAGGGTTCCCAAACCTTGCCATGCCACAAGGACCCCCAAATTGCCCCCGGCCCTACTGCTGCTGCTTCTTCTTCTTGTCGTGTCCACGGCCCTACTGCTAAATGGCAAGATAAATAAATAACCAAATGAATACAATAAGTCACATGTTCCATCTTTCTCTTCCTCTCTGCCTGTCGGTGAAGGATGAGCGTTATCTCATAGCCGCAGCCCTACCTATTGGTCAGAGATATTCACCCCCATACCGCCACAACCATATCCCACCCCCCATCCCCAATGTCATCCCCCACTCCACCCTCTAACCCTAAACCCTCGCCCATAATCTGGGTAAAATAATTTACTATTTAAGCACATCATACAAATTGTATGCAAATTAAAAGGGGAAAAAGCTAGCTAGCCAGACCAATGAGCAATATTGGTGTCAAGGTTGGAAGCAGTTGGACTACTGAGCCATGATCCACAGCTTGGCTCACACACACAGTATATAATAGCCTTCACTCTTGTTGTTTCTCTACATTGTGGTAGATATTTGCACCAACAGGACAGGAACTGAAACATATTTGGTATTCATGAACAGGACCTGGCTTAATTTCAACTGCTAATGCTGATGCTGTAATGATGTTGTTATACGTGTCTTCTTCAGAGTTTGCTGAGTGTCTGTCAATTACGTTTATCTTACAGGTGCAGGTGGCTGGGTTCCAGGTTATGGAGGTGGCTATCCACAGCAGGCTTACCCAGGTAATTGTGTGTGTGTGTGTGTGTGTGTGTGTGTGTGTGTGTGTGTGTGTGTGTGTGTGTGTGTGTGTGTGTGTGTGTGTGTGTGTGTGTGTGTGTGTGTGTGTGTGTGTGCGAGTGCGTGCGTGCGTGCGTGTTATGTGCGAGAGAGAAAAAGCGAGTTTGTGTGTGTGCGCTCGCGTCTGATGAGCGGCTGACTTGTGAATGAAGCCAGATAAGGTACAGTAGATGTTCAACAGAATATGGGACCTTCAATGATGAATGCAGAATAGAGTTATTTTGTATACTGTGACCCGAGAGGACCTGCCATTGTACCATAAATCACTGACAACAACCTGCAGGTCCTGGAGGACACAGTCGTTTATCATCGTGCTGGAGCAGAACAGAACACCTACAGGGTTGGCTTCGACCTGCCAGGACCTTCAGATGCAATATGAGAAAAACACAACCTACCGTTTGAACGGTCCCGTGAATTTGGTTGAATATGATTTTAACCTCCTTTGTGCCTATTTTGGGCATGTAATTATAGAATAATATTTTTTGAAAATGTTCCAAAAGTTGCACACAAAACTACAAGCTCACAATGCCTTGCGATAGCTTGTAGTTATGGCTATTTGGGGAAAAAATGTAATAGGCGTGGTTAAGAAGTGGTTAAAGCGACGTTAAACATTAGTAGTACTGTATATTTTAAACTACAAAATATTGTCCATCTTCATCTATTGATTCTGTGCTCTGTAAACGAGACACCGTTATTAGCTATTCTATTCACTCACATAGCACTGCAAGTGAGATCTCAAAATCACACTTTTAGTACATGCAACTAAAGTAGAGTTTGTCAGTAAGAGTCCATACACCCCCCCCCCCACCCCCCTCTCTATTTTGCCCCCTTGACGGTGTCATTGGGGGCGTCACATCGAAATTGGTGACCTATAGGAAACCTCCGTCTAGGGTAATATGCGGTTGTTTAACTGTTCATCCCTGTTTCTGGATCAGGACGTGGATTTATGCCCCGCTGCAGACATACAGGTAACACAGATGGAGAACAGACAGACAGACTGACCCCTCACTTCCTGTTCAGTGCTAATAACATCAAAGAGACGGCGAGAGGGGAACTGCTAAAGATATCTGCATGGAAAGGCCATCTTCCCCCTCCCTTCCAGTCATGGATGGATGGGAATTATGTTTACATTGGCTCTTTTCCCTGGTTTTGGTGGCAAAGTCCTGAGTGTTATTTAGACCCCGAGAGTGTAAAGATTGACCTCTTATAGGTTATGTTCACACTATCCGCCTATAGTGAAAAAAATAAAATAAAAGCAAATGCGAATGATTGAAACAGATTGGTTGAAATGGACTATAACTCTGGAACATACCAAATATTGACTAGTAGGTGTGATGTGAAATTAATCAAAATTGAGCGGTGGCATATATATATAGATCCTCTATAGACAAGCTGCCAGAGACAGACATGGAGTGGCTGTATGTCTCCTTCCCCCGCTGCTCTGCTGCCGAGCAATGTCTGCTGTTTTGAGTCGTCTGTCTGGAGCAAAACGCTGCTGGACCACAACTCACGTATTAATGGCGATATATTAATAGGCCTACCTTTATGAAAATACAACTCGACTATGAATATAGTGAATAAGTAATGTAATGTAATTATATTAGGTAATAATAGGTTGTCTTTGTTGAATTGAGAATAGTGAAATAGGAAGCATTTCCAGACAAAGTCTTGAGGAAAGCCGCTCCTGCTCGATCAGCTGATAAAAAGCGTTTCTGCATCATATGCACATTTCTCAAAATGTTTAACTATTAAACTTTTGCAAGCGCTCCGCTCTGCAGAAAATGTGCACTGACCACCTTGGCCGATGGCCGCTATGTGGTTACCGATTGCAATTGTTTTCCCTTTAATGCGGATAGTGTGAACCTATCCATATGGTTACATTTTTACACTTTGAGTTCAAATAGCACTCAGGATTATGCTGTGTACTTTGGCCCCCTCTTATGCTCTTTGACCCCTATGCTAGTCACTTTCATCACCATTATGTCACTTTAGCCTTAGTACCCGCGCACAACGTAGCTTTAGCTTTAACCTTCCATCGCAACGAAAAAAACTGCTAACTTGTGGCTCATGAAAGAAAGCATCTGCCACACTGCCATACACTTCACATTAAAACTGAAAAGTCTTATCAAAATATGAATTAATTTTGTCTGGTGAACAAATAAAAATAAATAAATATATGTTAAATATATGTATGTATATGTCATCAATTCTCTGACGCGAATTCATGTCTTTTCACTTTTAACATGAAAATAATTTCACCTGCAAGTGCTCACACTCACACAAATACTGCAGAGATTAATTGGCAGTTCAGGGGTGGGCAATCGTGTCTTTACGATCGACCGGTCGATCTTGAGGAGCTTTTGAGTAGATCGCAGAGCGATGTGAAAACTATCATTCAGACCGTCCACCAGCATCCAATCACATTCAGGCCTGGCTGGCTTGAATGTGGACCCCAACGGATCAACTAAGGCTGTTGTAACAGATTGTCATTGATTGTGCCCAATGTGTGTGTTCTCTCTACTGTAGGTGGATACGTACCAGCACCTCTCACTCCTCAGCAAGGTAACAGAGTCTCTTTTCAACACTCACCTAAACATTTTTGTACCACAGTTGGAGAGGGATTCACAGGATCTTCAGTCATCAGAATGTCACACAAACCTTGTCTTATTTGCTCTATTTAAAGGGGTGTAAGTGATATGTTTAAAGGTTAAAGCTTTATCTTCCGATAGTAATCATTGCTATATAGAGTGTTTGTGCAGTAACAGGGGTCTCTCCAGCTCTTTATTAACGACCGCCTCATTACACGTACCGGGGTCTCGGAGACTCAGGGGGAAGAAAGCGTGCCGTCGGGATAATCCGTTCCATAGTTATGGGCAGTTGAATGTGGCTTGTTTTGGCCAAAAACAACAGAAAGCAGAGAAAATTTGACTACAATACTCAACGATACCAGCTTCATTTTGTTGTGATCACGTGATTTCTGGGTGTACTCTTCTTGGTGATCCTGGGATCATTCACAGGCTGCGGAAGAGCGCCCTCTATCGTAAAACCACTGATAACACAAAATCTCGTCATTCTCGTCATTGGCGGTGTGAGCCATTGCAAAATCTGACGAGAAATCTAGTCATTGGCAGTCAAAGAGTTAAACAGAAAATACATCAGGAGAGAGAACCCCAAAAAGATCATTTATCAGCTTAAATTTGAGAGTCTTCCAGTTCCAGTTTTGTCAGCTTTTTGTCTCCGCCAGGCCGAAAGGCATGGCGAGAGAGTATGTTTTCGCCCCTGTCCGTCCATCCGTGTGTCCGTGTGTCCGTGTGTCCGTCCGTGTGTTAGCAGCTAATCTCTGGCACCGTTGGCCCGGTCGCTCCGAAACTGTGCACACACACTCCCTGGATGCCAATTCAGAACCTCTGCCCCAATTTTTTCACATGGGCCTGTTATAGCGCCACCAGGAGGCCGATTTGTGCAAAACCCTTTTTTTTTTACATTACTCCTACAGATTTTATCCAAACGTCATGCAAATCGGTACACAGTATCTCTATAGTCATTTCATCAACACAAATCTGTCCGATTTCCCATATTCCATCCTCATTGCCTATGGTTGGCAGAAGGAGCGAGTGCATTCTCCGGCAGCGGCAACAGCCGCGGAACTTCCGCGGAACTGCCGGTGGAGGAGCGGCAGCTCCCGGCAGTGACTGCCGGCGGTGGAGCGTCAGCTGCCGGCGGAGCAGCGGAACTGCCGCGGAAACTGCCGGTGGAGGAGCGGCAGTCGCGGAACTGCCGGTGGAGGAGCGGCAGTCAACTTCTTTTTCCGCCGATAAAGTATAGTTTTGGACCATGACGGAGGCGCGCCGAATCAGCAGACCTTGAGGCCAAGGAGTCGCGCCCGAGCGCCTCCAGGCACGAGTGCCCGCGACGACCGGCCGATGGTCTGCTATTCGACTAAGCGCCGTCCGAGTTATGTACCGATAGGCACAGAATCGTAAATAATATTGGTGGGGACTGCGTTACACAAACGCAGCACACTCCCAAAGCTCGCGCCGCCGGCAGCTCCGCGGAGCTGCCTCGGCAGCAGCCGCTGCCGGAAAATGCACTCGCTGTCCCTCATGGTTGGCTTCCAAAGTTTGCAGGATTGGTCCGTTTTGAACAAAAAGCCTCAAACTATGCACGCAGCTTGCGATTTCCGTGAATTTTCACACGCACATTCCCACTAGGCTGAGGAAGAAATGCCACCCTTTTCACATTGGCCTGTTATAGCGCCACCAGCAGGTCTAATTTAGCAAAACACATTTTTGGAACAAAATGCCTCACATCATGAATGCAGTGTCTGATTGCCGTGAAAGACCTAAGAATAAATGGCACCCTTTTCACATTGGCCTATTATAGCGCCACCAGGAGGCCACAATAACGTACCTGACCTGGCGGAGACCTGTGCTCCGAGGGGCACTTTTTCTAGTTTTTTTTTTTTTTTTCATAATCTCAGTTGTTCATCTTGTATCCTGTATGAGTTCTCACACCTGATTGGATGGAATTGGTATCCTGACCTGAAAATGAATTTTCTGTTTATTAAGAGCTGGAGAGCCGGGAGAGACCCTTGTTACTGAACAAACACTCTATAGTGATAACAGAATCTGAATATGGAGCTTTAACCCTTATTTTAACAAAAAATATATCACTTAAACCCCCTTTACTCTATGGCACACAATGGAAACATTTCAGATTATTTGGATGAGATTAGACTGAGGCGGGGGACAGGCTGCAGATTTCCCTCATCATAGCAGATTACTCTGCCGAAAGGGATTATTTCAAGGAAAGAAAGGCACATTTCTTAGATACCTAACCTCACTGGCTTAATCTCAGTAGGTCTTTGATGTAGCATGTAAATGAAAAGTAGGAAGTTGGCTGGTTATCAGACGAAGCACTCCCTAGTCAAATTATTCTGAGCAACATCTATCTGTTTTCTGAAAGCACGCACCATAACGGTGTTGCAGTGGGAGAAAGTTCTCAATCCAATTTAACAGGTAAATGGTGTAATATTAGAATCACGTACAGTACAGCACAGTTACAGTATGTTATGCTCTGATTGAAAATCTACTGTACAGTCCTTACTAACTTATTCAACAGATACATGTGTTCAGAACACTAAACTAAATAAACTATACAAACAAAAAAGTAAACTAGAAAAAGTGCTCTCCGCCAGGTCAGGTAGGTTATTGTGGCCACCTGGTGGCGCTATAATAGGCCAATGTAAAAAGGGTGCCATTTCTTCCTCGGGCTAGTGGGAATGTGCGGGCATTCATGATTTGAGGCATTTTGTTGCAATTTTTTTTTTGGTAAATTAGACCTGCTGGTGGCGCTATAACAGGCCAATGTGAAAAGGGTGGCATTTATTCCTCGGCCTAGTGGGAATGTGCGTGCAAGTTTTCACGGAAATCGCACGCTGTGTTCATGATTTGAGACATTTTGTTCAAAACGGACCAATCCTGCAAACTTTGGAAGCCAACCTTAGCCAATCAGGATGGAATATGAAATATCGGACAGATCTGTCCTGATCACATGACTATAGAGATACTGTGTACCGATTTGCGTGATGTTTGGATAAAATCTGTAGGAGTAAATGGGTTTTGCACAAGTCGGCCTCCTGGTGGCGCTATAACAGGCCCATGCTCAGGCTCATTATTTAAAAGAGCCTTAAAAAATCACCTTTCAGCAGGCCAAAGGTGGAGGTAGTACCATTTTCCCGTTAGACAGCAGACCCCCCCCCCCCTGTTCTTGTACATATTTTTTTCCCCTCTTTTTTATTTTTTTTGTTGTACATAGTGTTATATATTGTTTTTGGCTGTTTATTTTGTAATGATATTTGAACTGTGGTGCCACTATATATGCCTATGAATTAAATACCAAGGCCCTCATTGGAAACAAGTCCGCAAGGACTTTTATGAACGGACCTGTTAGACAAAGTATTTTAAATGTAACTGTGCTGTTTTACATTTTTTGCCTAATAAAATATTCAATCAATCAATCAATGTGAAAAGTTTGGGGCAGAGGTTCTGAATTGGCATCCAGGGAGTGTGTGTGCACAGTTTCTCAGCGACCGGGCCAACGGTGCCGGAGATTAGCTGGTAACACACGGACAGGACAGGACACACGGACGGACACACAGACGGACGGACGGACGGACAGGGGGTAAAACCATAGAATTAAAAATAATAGAGAGGGCACCTGAAATCCCCTCCCACCCACTTGCATTGAGTTGCTCACCCAGCGCATGAAGCGAATTCACCCCTTCTTCCGGGTTGGAAAGTGTGATGGGCGTAGCCTATTTGGGGCCACTGTGATACGTTCTGCGTCACAGAAGTGACGCGTTTTACGTCACAGAGGTGCGCGGCCCTGTGCGCAAGCTTGTGCGCAAGCTCGTGAGTCGAGCCCATTGGTCGAAACAGTTTTCGCTCGTACATTGTGCAGTGGCCCCATCCGTTTAAGCTGCAGTACCTACGAATGGCCAGCATGTCCATTTCGCTTCAATGCAACCACTGGGTTCTGGGGGCTTGGGTAAAACATACTCTCTCGCCATGCCTTTCGGCCTGGCGGAGACAATAAAAAATATATCATCGCTGTCGGGTGGAAACCTCAAATGTCAAAAATAGCTAAAGTTGCAAATCGACAAGCTCAAAACGTGCCGCTTCGTGCCGCGTTTTGAGCTTGTAGATCTGCTACTTTTGATGCTTTTGTGTGACGCTGTAGTAGAATGATCAAGTAGATGAATATGGAGATAAGAGGTTTCTGCCCGACAGCAACGATATATTGCAGTAATAATATCCTTTTGGGAACCACTGATCAGTCTTGTCTGTCTGTCATCTTCTTTTACAGCCAAAGCAGCCAAGTATGGAGCGCTACAGGGTTTCCTTGGGGGTGCAGGAGGGGCCTACAGAGGTATTACAAAATCATACAAAATACTTTATTACGATATAATATGAACATTATACAGTATACAGACGCTAATGTCACCAGTGGCAGTGACATTTTCTACCAGTCTCAGTAATAATGTAACAGACCTCCAGCACTGTTTGTCTAACCTATATAAGCGAGTCCTGATATTTGGATCTCTCAACAACGCAACATTTAACCCATTCAATCCAGGAACGCATCTTTGTCATTTTAAGATTTTACCGGTGGTCTCTCCGGTAGGAGACTCAAAGGAGACTCTTTGTGTCCCCTACCAAAGAGACTGCCGGTTATCAAATTATTGGTTTAGTAATGCGATAAAAACTAAAAACTGTGTAATTGATAGAAAATAAGTCTTTTTTTTGGGTGAACTACTCCTTTAATGCATATCAAACTGGGGGGGGGGGGGGGGGGGGTCCTCCTTGAAATTATAAATATTGAGAATGACTACCATAGCACTCAAATAAGTCTTCATGGGGTCCACTGGTATCTGAAACTAAACCGTGTTGTGTGTGTTCTTGCCTCCCGTGCAGGACGAAAGAAGTAGAGGATTCTGTTGAGATACGCCGTGACCTCAAGAAACCATGGTGCTACTGCATGATCTAGAATGTACATTTAATATGCAAAAAAAATAACATGTTAGAGTATGTACTTACTTGACTTCAAAGGTCTATACAAACCCACCGACCCAGAGTTTTGTACATGTTCTGATGTGACTAGTGTTATTGATTGATTGATTGATTGATTGATTGATTGATTGATTGATTGATTGATTGATTGATTGTGCCTTTTAATAATCAATATGGTCAAGTTAGTCAGCCTTTACAATGACACTCCCCTCTCTGCATTAGCCTACTTAAAATGTAGTAGATAATTTGTGATTTTGTGCGTGTGCGTGTGCGTGTGCATGTGTGTGTGTGTGTGTGTGTGTGTGTGTGTGTGTGTGTGTGTGTGTGTGTGTGTGTGTGTGTGTGTGTGTGTGTGTGTGTGTGTGTGTGTGTGTGTGTGTGTGTGTGTGTGTGTGTGTGTGTGTGTGTGTGTTTGCGTGCGTGCGTGCATGTAAGGTGTGTACTATGGCTGTATTGTGTGGATGACTCTATTGTTGGTTTTCCTTTATGGGGCAAGAATGTGAAGGGCGCCCCCTTCCCATTGTAAGCACAAAGCGAGTCATGTGGGGTCCATCTATGTAGAGAGATGATGCATATTGTTACAATATTTCCTTCTATAGCAATGCTTCTCAAAGTGGGGTCCCTTAATGGGGCTTCCACGGGGTCCCCAGCAAAATGAGGAACAGTTTTAATTTCATTATTTCACTGGTAGAAGAGAGTTTCATTCTCTCCACTGTTATCTCCACACCTGTGAAGACAGTTGTAGACTTATGTAGTAAATCTAATCTTATGGGGGAGACTGGCACTAAATCTTTTGATACTCATTAAGTCCACGGCCTAGTAAGTATACATTTCAGGGTCCTTGACATGAAAATGTTTGAGAGCCACTGCCCTACTGCACCTATCCCCTTCATACTCGACATAGTGCAAGCCGATGTACAAGCTCACAACTTGTCGCTCCGCGAGCTTGTAGATCAGCTATTTTTGGTGCTCAACTAAGTATAAATCCGGCTTTATTGTGACAGTAGGCCTTATTTCCCCTCTACAGCACCAAATCACCTCGCAGCGCATTGCTTATATCAAACCTTCACATATCTGACAACATCAGAGTGGATTAGCTGGCAGAGTTCTGCCCACTCCCCAGAATTGCTTCTGGCTCCAAGATCATCTCTGCTGCTATTTTCAGGTCAGCATGGGTGAGGAACAGCATGGGGTGACGGGGTAGATGAGTTCAGCCCCATCTGCTCCCAGTAACGTTGCCAATCCTAGGTGCCATGTGGTTATTAAAGGTCTTCCTCAGCATTTCACCTATAATGTTGCCAAGCTTGTGATTTATGAAGAGCAGTTTCTGTTCTGAGGCGTGGGATGCTGATGACAATCAAAATGCGTTCGATGCAGTGCGGTGTAATGCATTTTGTTGTGACCAAATCTTTTAAAGAACTGACTTATTGTCTTTTTTTTTGTTTTTGTTTGATTGTTGTTGTTTTTTTCATTTATCTTTAAGTAGATACTGCAGCAACCAAAAGAAAAAACATTCAGAATCTGCTCTGGCATGTACTGTACATTATGTGTATGAAATGCAGAAAATGTTGACAAATCTTTTTTCTTGTTTTTGTGTTTTTGGGAGTCTGGGCTATGATGCGTTGCTCAGCTTGAAACATTTAATCTTTTTTTTTTCTCAGCAGTTATTTACATTTATAGATGTCGCCATTTCATCATTATTCAAGTTTCTGAAGTTTCCGCACCAACTTTTATTTTATTTTTTTCATCTGGCTCATCGCTTCAATAACTAATTTGTGAACAAGAAAATGAGAGAGAAGTGCTTTTGCCTTTTTTTTTGCTATTGCATTTATTCACTGTTAAATAATTATTATACTGAGCGAGAGCTTTCTTTAATGTGTCAGCCTTCGTCTTGAGCATCTTGTCTATAGTGAGACATGGGTGTCCAGTGCTCTTTATTGACTTGAGGCTTTACGACACATATTTGACCAAAGATCCATGAACCCCATCTCTCTCCCCCTCTCTCATTCTCTCTCTGGATGTGTGTACTGTATTTTGTACTAACTTGACTTCTCTTAAGTTCCTCCATTGCTCTTACATGGTGCTGTGTTAACAACAACTGTTCGGGTCGAAACCTAGTCTTTTGTGCCGTGGAATGTTATTGTTCATCTTTATTTAAACTTTGTTTGTTTTTTAAAGGAGAGTAATGCCTAATTTATACTCTGTTGCACGACAGTGTCGCAATGCAGATCTGTTTTCGGGGGCGAGCGTCACCGTCATGTGATGGAGTAGTAAATTGAGCCTAACAGTGGGGTTTTGCACTTTTTATATTTCCACGACACACACATTGTGACTTTGTTCCCGGATACCCTGGCATTTTATTTGCTTCATTAGATAACAAAATAAAATGTTTTAAAGGATGTCATCTCTCTTGTTGTTGTTTTTATATATTGCACATCATAGATTTGATATTAACAGAACAAGGGGCCTCAACAGTTTAGATATGAAATAGCAGGCATACGATCAATGTGATTGGATTCGAAATATAATATTTAAAGATATAGTGTGAGTGATATCTGTTTTGTTAAAGCAGCACTTTGTAACTTTTTAACAACTATAGGCTATAGCATATGTCCCACAAAATTGTAAAGTTGCATGTTTAAGCAATAACAATCATCCTTCCATAAATGTATAGACTCAGGGGGGTCCCTGCTAGGGCTTGTCTGTATTACTATGTATAGGGGAGACAATGAGTTTCATCCTGGCATTTGCCAAGGCAGAACTGCCAGTCAAAGCGAAGACTGGCCAATCACAGCGTGTCCTCACCGTACATGCTTGCAGAGACTCTTGGGTAGAGTAAAGTCAAAGATGTTGGCTGCCATGTTATTTGTGTCCAAAGTGGCCACTGATACCCCAAACTACATAGTGCTGCTTTAAAACAAAAAGTTGAAAAACACTCATTGCTCTAGAGTCTAGAGTGTTTATTCAATAGCAGAGGTTTCCCTGTCTCTCCAGCACTTAAATGAACAGAAAATACATTTTCAGGTGGGTTGCCAATTTCATCCAATCAGGAGAGAGTGCCAATTTATCAGCTTCATTTTTATAGTGTTCCAAGTGTGTCTGCTCACTTCTTTGTCATCACTTCCAATTTCACTTGTTTATCTTGTATGAGTTCTCTCTCCTGACTGGATCAATTGGTATCCCAACCTGAAAAAGCATTTTCTTTTTACTAAAGAGCTGAGAGACTGAACAAACACTTCACTGTAACACTTATTTTAAGAAGAAAATATAACTTGCTGCACCTTTAAATTGAATCAGATTTAAGAGGTGTGATTCATCACATAGCCTACTGTATCTCTGTGCTATTTGCAGTGAACTGTTGGTGTGGCAGACTGCCAGATTATGAACAATGTCCAACATAATACAAGTTAATATAATTAATAAAGTACGGTAATAAAAGTTAGTATGGGGCAGCCCGACAGCCAAATGGTTATGGCGTGTACCACATGCCTGACAGTAAGTCCCCGGTTTGATTCCCGGCCGGGTGGACCATTTGCTGCTGCCATGTCACTCACCTCTCAAATAAAGGTCCTGTACCAAAAAATGATTAAAAGTTAGTATGCAAGGTAGTAATAAAGTGTAAAGTGTAGAAAATGTTGATAACCATTCATGTGGGGGAAGAAAAACAGCATTGGTGTGTAGAGAAATAATACAGAAAATGTAATATAATGGAATACAAATGGATGAATAATACATGGTTACAATTAATAATGAATGCAAACAATATCACAAGTATAATCATGCATCGATATACTACACAGCCGTTGGCGTACTGAAATAATACAGAAGATAGATTTTACTAGAATATAAATGGATGAATAATACATGATTACATTCATTTAATAAATACAATTAGGCAAACATAATCACAAGCATAATCCTGCATCAATACATATACATTGGTGTGTAGAGAAATAATCCAGAGAATAGAATAGAGATGGATGAATAATACATGACTACAAATAAGGCAATTAATAATTAACGCAATCAGGCAAACATAATCACAAGCACTGTGTTTAATATGTAGTGCTAGTCCTCAGTGGTGTAAAGTAACTAAGTACATTTACTCAAGTACTTACTTTACTGGAGTAGTACTTTTACTTACTCCACTACATCTCAGAGGCAAATATTGTACTTTTACTCCACTACAATTATTTGAAAATTTTAGCTACTAGTTACTACCCCATTACTTATATTATTATTACAAAACATACATTAACCACTTCAGCCCTATATAGGAAATAGTCGATCTAAGCTGTAGATCTGCTATTTTCTAAATATTTGTATAAAATACATTTAAAAACTTGAAATGGGACATTCTTCTGCATAATGAGTACTTTCTACTTTTGGTCCTTTAAGTACATTTTGATACCAATACTTTGGTACTTTTACTCGAGTACATTTTGAATTCCGGACTTCTACTTGTAGAGTATTTCTACATTGCAGTATTGATACTTTTACTTAAGTAAAACATTTAGTAGCCTACTTTTTTCCACCACTGGACATTGGTGTATAGAGCAATAATCCAGAGTATAGATTAGAACATAATAGAAATGGATGAAGAATAACACATGAATGACTACAAATAAGGCAATTAATAATTAATGCAAACACACACAATCAAATTAGCACTGTGTTTGATATCATATGTACAGTAGTACTCAAAGTTCTCAGTCTCATATAGGGTGCATTGCGTAGTAGAAGATTGCGTTGCACTCATTTGCACTCGACTCCCAGTCCCAGGGATAGTCGCTGGTTGGCCAACCAGGAGCTGGAGGGAGGGAGGGAGGGAGGGAGCAGCTTCCCCCGGCAGACAGGCACAGGCAGGCGGCCAGGCGGCAGAGAGCGGCGCGGTGCGGAGGGAGTGCAGCTTGGGTTATTTGATATAGACTGACTACTGGACCAGGCTGGGTTAGGTTGTTGTTGGCTCTCTCACGGAGCTCCCGGTCGGACAGTTGAATGAGGTTGATGCTGCTCTGCTGCACCTGGAAGGACGAACGTATGGGAGAGGAGGAAGGTGAGTTTATTATTAAATATTATAACACATAATTATGAATGTATTGGAGAGGAGGAAGGTGGGTTTATTGTTAAATAGTATAACCCATTATTATGAATTGATATGGGAGAGGAGGAAGGTGAGTTATTTATAATAGCAAAAGACGTTATTATGAATGTATTGGAGGGGAGGAAGGTGAGTTTATTATAGCAAACAACATAATTAATAATGTATAGTGTTGGTGGTGAAGGAGGGAGCATCCTTCTGTTCTAATTGCACTGTGAGCAGGGCTGCAGTAACACTCTCCTAATCTCCTCATCTATAAATACATGCATTTATTGCTGCAAATAGGACATTTGTAGAGTGTGGTTTGGCTTGCAGAGGGTCGTGACCAGACTAGGACGGAAGACGCAGGGAAGATTTAAGCCATTTCTACAACATGCATACATGGTTCAACTTTTCGCATTTATGACGCCTCCTATGGGGCAGAAGTGAGAAGTGCAGAAAGATGCGTCATGACCATGGGTGTACTGGTCATGACCTTATTTATACCACCGGTCCAGACCCATAGAGACAGAGAGTTATGACACGCTTTGATCTCGCCGCAAAGCGGGCCGCTATGGGCTTTAGTTCCAAACAGTGGAACTATACCATTGTGATAGAACAAGCATTTCCGCATTCCATTCTTACGATGGGAGTCAATGCTAAACTCTCATATTAGATCATGCTGCACCAGTCATCATGACCATGGGCATGGGTGTACTGGTCATGACCCAATAAATCCAGGGGAAAATGCTATATATTTTTAACGTAACTTCTAAAGCCCTTTATACTTAAGTTGTGTGACAATTAGGGGAAATAGCCGATCCAATAATTGAGATATTTAATTACGTTTTCACCTGTAAAATAAAAATATAATAATGCTCAAAATAGGAAAGTGGTTAAAGTGTTGTAGCTACCCGATTGTGATTTGTCAGAAACAGCTACTTTTATGAAAACTGTGACAATACACACATTGGAAAATGCTATTCATATATCTATGAAACCATAAAACATGTTATTCCCTATATTTCCTATATAGTATTTAATTGTAAGCACACCATTCCTGATGAAGCTTATCAAACTGATGTAGCCTAATTTAAAAAAATATTCAATGAAAAAAGCATTGTCAGTTGTCACCCCATCTGGGACTTGAACTCCCAACCCTCCATATTCTAATCCACTGTTTTGTGGGTCTGCGGACCCCCACGGGTCCTTGAGGAGGGGGTTCCAGGGGGTCCCAAGCTAAATGATTGATACTGTATAAGAACCAAATGGACCTTTTACAGGTCTGTAACTCTGAGAGTGCACTCTCAGAGTTATGTGGGTCCATGCAATTCAAAAGGTTGAGAACCACTATTCTAGTCTAAGCCTATATGTTCTATAAATAGACTACAATGAATGTGGAGCAGCTTGGCTCACATTGTCATGTGTGTAACATGTGGAATAACGGCTGAACATTCTTATTGAGTACCCCATGTGTCACTCTTAACGTTGACTTCAACTTCTCAGCGTATCACTTCAGCATTTGGCTGTGAGTTAGGGTTAGTACAGCAGGGTGAAAATGAAGGTACATTGTGGCTGGCTGTGTAGTCTAAAGATTGTGGGAGATCTGGCAAAGAATGTAGGAGAATTGTAGCTCTGAATCATAGCCTAGAGTGGATCAGTTCCTCTCCCCTTCTGATCCACTCTAGGCTATGATTCAGAGCTAGAAGAATTGAGGAAAATCTCCGATTTAAAGTGGAGAGCAAAATGTGTGAGTTAGTTAGTTAGTTAGTTTCAATATAAGTCCATATGTTTTTGAGTTGATGCACAAATCCTCGAATGAATTGTTGTGAAGAATCTGCATTTTATCCAAATTCTAACCTCTGGTTCATTTACAAACACGATGCCAATGAATAAACTCGTAGTAATATGGACCGTTTTGAACAGTTGATACGACATTACAGTGTAACAGTGTACTGTACATACATGTAGGTTGATCGAGTAATTTCATGAGCATGCTAGACAGTATAGACTCCCATTTGCTCCATACATAGAGCCTACTTCAAAGTTCAGGTCTGACAGTTACTGTACATAGATATACATCTCTTTCTTGTTTTAGCCGTGTTGGTGTGTCGTGATTTAAGAGCCAAATTTGACATCAATTTCTAGTTTCAATGAAATATAATGGCACCTACTGGTTACGTATACGGTAGGTAGGGGACAGGGGTAGAGGTGGTCAGGGATATAAAATGACTGTTAGTGTTCATGATACTGCTTAGTGACACTCAGAACTGCCACTGTGTTGAGCTGTAGTTGACTTAATTAATCCCAGTCCAGCTATCACTTTACAGTGGCTCGAGTGGCTCGTCTAGTAGTGAAAGGTGTGTGTGTGTGTGTGTGTGTGTGTGTGTGTGTGTGTGTGTGTGTGTGTGTGTGTGTGTGTGTGTGTGTGTGTGTGTGTGTGTGTGTGTGTGTGTGTGTGTGTGTGTGTGTGTGTGTGTGTGTGTGTGTGTGTGTGTGTGTGTGTGTGTGTGTGTGTGTGTGTGTGTGTGTGTGTGTGTGTGTGTGGACATTTAGTGAGAGGGAGGACGCCGTTTGTTTCCAAAGCAGTCAATGTGCAGAATGTTGCTGCTGGTGCATGAATTACTGTGCATGTGTCTGTGTGCAGGCCTTAAGTAGGCCTATGTGCATGCTGGTGAGTGAGCTGTGCGTGCTCTTTGAGACCCCTGCAGTTCTCTGTTGTCAGGGGGGCTACAATTGTCAAATAGAGTAATGGTCCAGTAATGAACAGCAGAAGAGAGAGTGAGAAAGGGAGGGGGAGGGGGGATTTATAGTTGGAGAGGCATTATCCCAGGACAGTCGTACTTCTAGCCAATGAGATCAATACAACTACTCCAGCAAGACCGCTCACCCCAGCATTCGATTAGAGAAATGAGCCAGCTACATGAACCCTTTGCCAAAACATTTTAATTCTAATGGTGTACAGTATGGTCAAAGACTCTCAACTGATCATGTTGATTAAATATAACAGAATCAGAATCAGAATCAGAATCAGTTTTATTGTCACATCACAGGTTTACAAGGTAAAAAAGTGGGTGAAATTCTTTTTTGTACATCGTTCCCATCGCAACGTTAGTTTCCATAGAAAGAAGAGGGGGGGGGGAGAAGAAGAGGGTGGGGGGCAGGTGGGAAGGAGATCAAAAACAAGAGAGCAACAGAAGGCCAGACAAGTTATCTACATATTTACAAATTACCTGAGATAATAAATAAAAACTAAAAAAACTAAACTAAGGTGCCTGAGCATAGCAGCAATGTATTGTACTGTGCATGTTATACTTATACTGTGCATGATAGACAAGGACGTTAAGGTGCTTAAGGAGCACAATAAAAAGACCCAAAAAAAGTCAGTGCGTTATACAAGGGATTAAGGTGCAAAAGGTCAGTGCGTGTCCACCTAGAGTGGACTGACCCTAGTATAATCCGCATGTAGCTCCATGAGGGAGTGCAACAAAAAGTCATTTGTACCTGGTGTAGTCCACAGGTGTGTCCGAGGGGGGGGGCTAAAGTCCAAGTCATTGTCCCTGGTATAATCCACAGGTGTGTTCAGGAAGAGCCAGAAAAGTCTGCGCCGCCTGCTGTCAGGCTGCTGAACTCATCCAGGCTTATGCCCCATTCAGCATTCTGACAGCGGCTGGATTGAAACTACACCAAAATCTGGTGGTGGAACTCTTGATACTGCGGTAGAGCCCCTTGCCCGGTCGCGGTCGTTGTAGGGGGTTGAACAGTCTATGACTTGGGTGGTGCTTGTCCTTGATGATGCGCTTGGCTTTGACCACGCACCGCTTTTTGTACAGTTCCTGGAGCGCTGGGAGCTCGATTCCCATTATCCGCTCTGCCGATCGCACTACTCGTTGTAGGCTGACCTTTTCTCGGGCAGTGCAGTTCCCGTACCAGGCCGTGACACAGCCTGTTAGGATGCCTTCGACAGAACTGTTGTAGTACAGCCTGAGGATGCGACGTCCTACTCCGAGCTTCTTCAGGCGGCGGAGCCAGTACAGTCGCTGCTGAGCCTTTTTCCTCACGTGTGTGGAGTGCGTCTCCCATTTGAGGTCCTCCTCGATGTGTACTCCGAGGAACTTGAACTCGCTGACCCTTTCCACTGCAGCACCGTCGATGAGGATGGGCGCATGGTCTCTCCGCGGCCTCCTGAAGTCCACGATCAGTTCTTTGGTCTTGTCGACGTTAAGAGAGAGGTTGTTCTCACGGCACCAGTGTGCCAGTGATTTGATCTCCTCTCTGTAGTCAGACTCGTCGTTGTTGACGATTCGGCCTATCACTGTCTTGTCGTCCGCGTACTTTATGATGGTGTTGGAGACATGTGTGGCTATGCAGTCATACGTGTACAGGGAGTAGAGGAGAGGGCTCAGCACGCATCCCTGGGGTGCTCCGGTGTTGAGGGTCAGGGGGTCGGATGTGATGCTGCCCATTCTCACCACCTGATGTCGGTTGGACAAGAAGTCCTGTATCCAGTCGCACATGCTTGGGTGTAGCCCTAGGTGTCTGAGCTTTTTGTCAAGTATTGCTGGGACAATGGTGTTGAATGCTGAGCTGTAGTCCACGAACAGCATACGTACATATTTGTCCTTCAGCAGCTTGTTGTCCATGTGCGAGAGGACGGTGTGGAGAGCCATGGCAATAGCGTCGTCGGTGGATCTGTTTTTGCGGTATGCATACTGCCACGGATCCAGCGAGGCAGGTAGCGTGGAGCTGATGTATTCCCTCACCAGTTTCTCGAAACACTTGCTGACGATCGGGGTGAGAGCAACAGGTCTCCAGTCGTTCAGGCATGTCACTTTGGCCTTTTTGGGAATGGGCACAATGGTTGACATTTTGAACCCTGCAGGGACCACAGCCAGGGAGAGGGAGAGGTTAAAGATGTCAGCGAAGACACCCGCCAGCTGGTCTGCACATGTCTTAAGGACCCGGCCTGGAATCCCATCAGGTCCGGCTGCCTTGTGGATGTTGACCCGTGTGAAGGCTGTACGCACTTCTCTCTCCGAGATGGTTAGAGGAGGGTTCTCCTCTGCTGGTGCTGCTGATGGCCCCGCTTGGCTGCCGCGGTTGGAGCTGATCTCAAACCGGCCGTAGAAAGTGTTCAGTTCGTTGGGGAGGGAGGCAGGCGGGTTCACCTCGCTTCTGGTTCTTGTTTTGCAGTCTGTCAAGGTGTGTACTGCCTGCCATGTGCTCCTGATGTCGCCACTGCTGAGTTTGTCTTGCATCTTTTTTGTGTAGGCCTTTTTCGCCTTCCTGATGGCGCTGTTTAGGGCCGCGCGCGTCGTGTTGCGCGTTTCCACGTCGCCAGATTTGAAACCAGCGTCCCGTTCATGCAGATGTGCACGTACTCCGCTGTCCATCCATGGTTTCTGATTGGGATAGATCCGAACTGTCTTTTTTGGGACTATGTCATCTATGCACTTGCTGATAAAGCCAGTGACTGAGTCTGAGAGTTCGTTGATGTTATTCCCAGCGGCGTTCTTAAACATCCCCCAGTCAGTCTGGTAGAAGCAGGATTGTAGCATAGCGTCTGTGTCCTCAGACCAGATTCGGATTTCCTTCTCAACGACCGGCTCCCTTTTTAGCCTCTGTTTGTAGGCAGGTAGCAGCTGGATGGCGTCGTGGTCAGAGCTTCCTAGCGGTGGGCGGCGGAGAGCTTTGTATCCATCCTTGAAGGGCGTGTAGCAGTGGTCAAGAATATTGTCACCACGGGTACTGCAGGCGACATGCTGGTGGAATTTGGGAAAGACCTTTTTTAAGTCTGTCCGGTTGAAGTCGCCTAGGCAGATGACTGCGCAGTCCGGGTGGCGATTTTCTTGTGCACTGATCGCCTGGTGTAATTCCCTCATAGCTGTGTCCTTATTAGCTCCAGGATGAATGTAAACAACGGCTACAATCACGATGCTGAAGTCGCGTGGTAGGTAGAAAGGACGGCAGGCTATGATTAAAAGTTCAAGGTCTGGTGAGCAGTGACTGTCTAGGATTTTAACATCTTTGCACCAGTTGTTGTTGATCAAGGCACAAACTCCCCCCCCACGTTGCTTACCGCTCAGTACAGGGTCTCTGTCTTTCCTATACGCGGTGAAGCCAGGAGGAGTGATAGAAGAATCAGATGCTAACTCCGTTAGCCACGTCTCTGTTAGCACAACGATACAGGTCCTCCTCGTCTCTGCGTTGTATTTAACGCGCGCCAGTAAGTCGTCCATAGTGGTCACTGTTCTTGATTCACACAGAGATCTAACGTTCGCTAGCAGGATTGAAGGCAGTGCAGGTTTATATCCACGTTTTGTTGTTCTTACGAGAAGACCCGCTCTAGTGCCTCGCCGCCACGGTCTTTTTCGTCGGGGGTATGTTGTTGATCCGGCTGGAACAAAGGGTACCCCACCCCCCCCCCAGCCGAGCGGGAGGTTTTCGGCAAAAAAGTCCGGAATTCTGTGTGTAATCGCTGTGCTGATGTCCATAAGTGCTTGTCTGTCATAACTCCTTAGACACGCGACGGTGTAGGGAAAAAAGAGAAGGCTAAAAAATACTAAAAAGATGGAAAAACGTTGCGATGCTACGGAGCTTGTACGAATGCGGCCGTCTTTCATGGCGCTTCCGGTCAACCTAAGTTGGCGACAGAAAATAGTATGGATCACTTCAAACTTTACACTTTATTTGTCCCCAGAGGGCAGTTATTGTTCTTTGCAGCAAGACTTTAGAAGACGATACAATACAGAAAGGTACATCTGCATCAAAGGACTGAATGTTGCCGACTCGGGGAAAAACAACAGAGTGTGGTCTCAGGTTGACCTTCCTATTCTAGCATCTCGTACAAAAAAATGAAGTGCTGAGTTTCAGGATATCAGTTACAAGGACACCATGTCGCTAATATAAATACAACATAGGTATGTAAATACACTACAATACTTGAAATCTGAACCTGAGAATGAAGGGAGTGGGAGCTGACGGACATGTATGTTGTACCAGTGGTGCTATATGTTACTTTTCTGGACACCTTGGATTTAAAACTGCTGACTTTGGCTCTTTTGGAAAGAGCAATTTTGGCCTTACACAGAGATTACCATACCAGCAGATTACAGAAGATGTTAACACAGACTCAGTGTAGGTCTTATTTTATGGAGGCAGTACATTCGTTGCTGCATGGCCCTTTTTTGCAAAGTATCTCCGTGTTAGAGTTAAAATTCTACTTAAAGGGATACTTCACTTTAGGGCCGGGGACACATTTAAAAAAAATATTAAAAATAAATGAAAAAAGTTATGGAAAATTCATGGCCCCCTCACGCATTAGTAGGACACTCTAATGCGTGAGGGGGCCATGAATTTTCCATAACTTTTTTCATTTATTTTTAATATTTTTTTTAAATGTGTCCCCGGCCCGAAAGTGAAGTATCCCTTTAATGTCAATCAAGCTGCCAGTATGTAACAGAATCAGAATCATCTTCTTTATTGTCACATCATTTTGTAGTATTCCGTGAGAAGAGAGAGGATAGAGGTAGAGAGAGAGAGCAGAAGACAAAAAAAAGAAACAAACATGGGCTAGAAACGGGTTAAATAAACAAATCAAGATATATACATATCAGATAGCATATGTGATAGCACTGCAGGTTATGTAAATGATGTTTTAGAACATTAGCATAATATGCAGCAGGTGTGTACAACCCTGCCCTTTGATGGTAGTGATATTAGACACAGAAAGTTTGTAGGCTCAAATCAATGAGCAATGCCCTTCATCTTTGTCACATTTAGTGGCAGGAATACCCTGTCACACCAGTATATCGTTGCTGTCGGGTGGAAACGTCATTATATCCAAAACTGTTACTTTTCAGGATTCAAATTCAAAAGTATCAAAAGTAGGCCCGGGCACCTATGCTCCATTGTAGCCTGGCGGTGCGTCGCGGGTTCGAGTCCCGATCCTGACGGCCTTTGCTGCGTGTCACTCCCCATCTCTCTCTCCACGTTTCCTCTCTAAACTTCACCACACTATCAATAAAGGCATAAAAAGCCCCAAATAAATCTTTAAAAAAACTTTTAAATAGCAATAGTAGCATATCGACAAGCTCAAAATGCGTCGCTTCGCGCCACGTTTCGAGCTCCTGGATCTGATTTTGTGTGACGCTGTAGTACAGCGCTACTCAACACGCGGCCCCAACGCAGCGTCTCTGCGGCCCGTCATGGTCAAGCACAGGATAGAAATATACATTTCCGTTCAAATATATGGGTTGCTTCCTCTTTTTTCAAAAACAAACAGACATACACAGGGGCGTCAATTGGGTATGGCAAGGTAGAATAGTAACCTAATGCAGGTGTAAGACCATTGTGTTTGTATTGTGTTATAACTGTTATAAACTATGCATTATACCATAGTTTTCTATGCATTTCGCGCGCGGCTTTGCCGCGCGCCCAGGATAGGTGTCTCTTATTTCAATCTCTGGGAGTTGGCAAACCTAACCTTACCATACCTTAGCTTTGCTGTAACTGACGCCACTGGACATATACACAAAATAAACAGGTACAGTGAAAATAATAGGATGTCAAAATGAACATTTTCTTATAACAATAACAATGTGTAGTGTTTTACAAAATCGAAAGATCCAAAATAGGACCGCCATTTTTAGCTTGCGGCCCTTTGGACTTTTGGTATTTTGCTGAGTGGCCCCTGAGCCATCTTAAAGGGAATTTTCACTTTCAAAAAAACTTTTGGTAATTTTATCGTCTACTCAGGCTTTTGTGAGCCCCCCAGACCATTTTTAAGTTTCTTGATTCAGTATTTAGATATTTGATATTCATTCACTAAATTTTTAACATGTTAGATTCATCAAAAATACCCGTCCTTGGTTCTGCTGACTCTCCCTGCCCTCCTAATACGCAAGGGGGCCGTGTTTTTTCGATAACTTTTTTCATTTATTTTTTATATTTTTTTTTGAAAAATTTATTAAATTAAATACAATAAAAATAAAATAAATGAAATAAGTAATCGAAAAAACACGGCCCCTCACGTATTAGGAGGGCAGGGTGAGTCAGCAGAACCAAGGACGGGTGTTTTTGATGAATCTAACAGGTTAAAAATTGAGTTTGAAGTTATAATGGGTTTGTATAGGAAGGGGGCGTGTCTGATAAAATGATTATCAAATATCTAAATACTAAATCAAGCAACTTTAAAAACGGTCTGGGGGGCTCACAAAAGCCTGAGTAGACGATAAAATGACCCAAAGTTTTTTTTAAAGTGAAATATCCCTTTAAGTTGAGTAGCCCTGCTGTAGTATGATCAAGTAAGGCGTTAATTTACGGAAAAACTAAACGTTATAATATGGAGATAAGAGGTTTCTGCCCGACAGCGACCATATACAGTACATGAAGTCATCAACGACAGGACCACGATCCTTTTCATCAGCATGGAGGAGAATGACACTATGAGAGTCGTCTGTAAATGTTACTGATGGCAATATAAATAATACAGAGGCGTGGTGAAAGGACACACCCCTGGGGAAACCCTGTAGGTATATCAACAGACAGACCATTAATGAATCAATTAATTAAATCTGGCCCCTTCCCTTTTAATTGTCTTTGTGGTGCTGGCCAAGTACACTTGCAGATAGTACTGTACAGTACCTTATAATGACTCCTTATAAGGAGCAGTGGTCAGCTATTGAACAGCAGCAGTTGAGGTTCATTGTTTAGCTTGTACACTAAGCCAGGAGGAGCCAGGGATTGAACCATGTGCACAAAGATGGTCGTTTTTTATTTTTCAGTCTCCATGGCCCTTCCCGCAGAGCAAAACGCAGTTTAAAACATACTTTACTTTACCTGGCAAGAACAACTGATGACATTATCTATAGGTGTGTCACTGTGGGACAGTAAGTTTAATATGTGAATGAAAGTTAGGAAGTTCAGTAATATTAGTAGTAAACATCATTTCAGGAAGTACTTGGGTGCATTCATTGTTTACTTTGTTCCGCTTACAGTGTTCAGTCAAGTTTTGTTTCAGATAGGCTTGTGTTTGCTTGAATATTTCAGTCTCCTGAAAATGTACTGTATTTTACTTTCTTTATGCTCCATAAAAAAAAAACACTTTAGCAAATTCAATGTAACAAACTATAAAGAATTCTGATTAACTGATTACATTCTTAGATGTATCTCTGTACCTTGAGGCTTCTCAATAGCAAGTGGTTTGTTTGTGTTCTTTTCCTGAAGAGGTGTCTGTAGGGTATTAAGAATTCTGAATTTGATTTTGTGTTCCTTTTCTCCCAGGTACACTACAGTATGTACTTGGATGTTTTTACGTACTATAGTCCTAAACTCCTTATAACTGGACCAAAAAGTGGACCAACAGAAAGTTCTGTTTGCACTGACATTGTCAGTTCATTTGAAAGAAGACTCAGTTCTCTTTCTGGTCAACCTCAGCTTCTGTTCACACTTATAGTTCATTTTTAGAGTTGGTTCAGCAGGCCATCTGTCTATGGCAAGCCTAGAGGGCGAGGTTGTGTGTTTATATAGATGACTATTTGTTTGTCTCTTCTATTCTAACTAACAGACTCAGTTAGATAAGCAAATATTCTTGGTCTTTCTTTGGAAACACGTGTACAGTCACGCACCCACGCTCGCAGACAAGCACGCACGCACAATAACAATTTTTTTTACAAAAAGTAGAGAAATATTTTCCACCTACTGTATTAGATAACCGAACACTTTGATTCAGAAACTTCGAAACTCCTAAAATGCTTTTCCATGAAAATATCCCACGCCTTTGGTCGATGGTGGATAAGCATAGCAGAGCCTAATGTTCCTTCATTAGAGGGGATTCTGCACTCCACAGCTAATGAGGGTCATTTCATGGATGCTATCTTTAGCTCTCTCTCTGGTGTTGTGGTTCGTATAGCTGCTGTTATTTCCGTGAGCAATACAGCCTGTTGTGTCTTAAAGAAAGGGATGCTAAACATTGTAGGAAGTTTCATCAGAAGGAGCTAGGAGATGGCAGTCCATTTGCAGTGAGCTTTGTTTCCAAAATTCTGTTGAAAAATATGAATTGTTAGCAAAAAGGTTGTACAACCTCTACTACACCTTCAGACAGATTGTCTTGGGTTCTAGAGGGCTTGGATCTTCAGCACCAGCTAAAATTATGCCATTTAAAGTTACAATCCGAAAGTTTCCATCGCCTCTTTCTCCCGGACGGAGAGAAACAATTACAACGATATCTGAATTGCAATAAATATGGCGACTCAATCTGGTGAGGTGTGAGTAGGGAGACTACTAGTTCTAACAGAGGCCTACTTTACCATGCAGCTTGGTTAAAATGGTGTTTTATCCATTGAAATAAGTCCTGGATTGTAGCTTTAACCACCTCCATTTATTACCTATTCTAATAATAACCTGCTAGAGTGTGACAGGTTGCTTTAGAAACTAGACAGACTGCAGGTAAAGTAGAGGATTTCTCAGAGTCTCTACGGAGCTGGTGTTTTTTGTCACACCGTCTCAAACCAGTTATGTCATGTTCGATGTGTTGAGGCTGAATTCTTCACCTCCTACGTGTGATTTGTATGAGAACAAGGTTGTAGGGAAATGATTGCACGCCGTCGATGCACATCCTCTCTGCTGCTAGTATGATGTGTCATTGTTGACAGGATTATGTGTCATGAATTTGTAATATGCAAATGAAAAGGTGTACTGTGCACATAATGCCCATTCATCCCTATGCCATTCACATGGATAAAAGTTCTGTCGCCACGACTGATTTCAGGCATTTGGATTCCATAGAAGCCAGCATGTCTTCTATGGAATCATGCCATGCACCGAAAATATGCTATCTAGCCTATTTTCGGTTATTTGTTATTTTAAGATTAAAGAGTATTTGAAATGGTCAAACTAGCAATAGCATGCATGTTCAATCTTTCAGAAAATCCTAATGATCTCAGATATTTCATAAAAGCATGCAGGTTAACCCTCTGGCGTCTGGCATTTTGTTTCAAAATACATGTCAGGTCTGGTATGGCCAGTCTTTAGCATCAATCTGCACTTACTTCAACTGGTTGGCTGTATGGCTACTAAATATAGTATAATTCTACATATTGTGCTCTACTTGTTTGGGTTCCTTTAACGCTGTTTCACAAATCGCACATTAGGACTTTGCCTGACTGCATTTTTTCAGTCGTGAGATTTGCTTTAATCCGTGTGTGTGTGTGTGTGTGTGTGTGTGTGTGTGTGTGTGTGTGTGTGTGTGTGTGTGTGTGTGTGTGTGTGTGTGTGTGTGTGTGTGTGTGTGTGTGTGTGTGTGTGTGTGTGTGTGTGTGTGTGTGTGTGTGTGTGTGTGTGTGTGTGTGTGTGTGTGTGTGTGTGTAGCTGGTGGAAGCTTGCCCGTCTGTGCGGGATGCAAACAGAAGATCTATGATGACCAGTATCTGCAGGCCCTCAACAATGACTGGCACACCATCTGCTTCAGGTCAGTAACGAACGATGACGCAAATCACAATTCACTGTTCATTATTTTACATATAAATCTTGAGAACAGTTCCTTAGCTGTTAGCGAATGTATTTCACAGCTACGCTAAATTTCAAAAGGGCAATGGCACTGTAAGTGTTCTTGTCAGAATAGATGACTGAATGGGTGAGAATGTTCTAAAGTGAAAACACTTTCTTTTAGCAAAAAGATGAAATACTTCTTGACGAAGAAGGAAGGTAGACCTTGTTAATCCTGTAGGGGAAATTCTGTTTCAGCTTCACCCAGCTGATGGCTGCTCAGATGGTCGTGATGAGCACTTGGTGGTTGTTGTGGTGGTGGTGGTAGGAGGCTGTTAGGGGTCAAGTATCTTGTTCAGGCGAACAAGTGACCTTCTGATTACCAGACGGGGAAAAAAAGTGTAAAAAATAAAAGGCCTTAGTGCAGTGGGAGTGATAAAACCTGCAGATTGATGCCAATCTGTTGGATCGGACTGGACCTGAGGGTCACGGCTGGGTCAGGATGAAGTAGTTTAATCAGCTTGGACAACTTTGTTATTTTTTGGAATTCATATGTTTTTTGATCAGCAGCTTGTCACAAGAATGCTTTCAGTCCGTGTGGAGAATAGATTGAAGCATTTCCTCCTAACCTGTCAGAGAGAACGAGAGGAGAATGAACATGTGTGTTAGTAAAGCTATGGCAGCACTTAACACCCTGTGATAAAGATTCACACACTGTCACACTTCTTCTGCCTGTCAGCCATTATCTCCATGCCCCTCTCTCTCTCTCTCTCTCTCTCTCTCTCTCTCTCTCTCTCTCTCTCTCTCTCTCTCTCTCTCTCTCTCTCTCGCTCCCCCCCCCCTCTCTCAAACTCACTCATTTATCTGTCTCTCTCCCACTCTTTCTCTTTGTGTGTATTGCCAGAGATTGAGACATTCATCCATCCAAATTGAATTACTTACTATAGCGGTTCAAATCTCCCAAAGTGCTTTTTTGTTGTTCTCTGGTTCTCTTCCCACTGAAGAGCCTGTATATTATAAAGCCTGTCTGTCATGTTCTTTCCGCTGTTAATGTTATTATCTCTCTCTCTCTTCATACTCTCCTGACTGGGCTTAAGGAAAAACCTGAAGGGGTTCATGCATGAGATGTTACTTCATTGTCACATTGATATTGGATAGCCGGCCAGCTCTGATTTCATGGCGGTGGTGTGCCTGCCTGCCTGCCTGGACATGTGAATGAAAATTGATTGGCGGATGTGATGTGACTTGCTAATGGCTAATCAGTCCTTTTCACTACCTTCCAAATGCAATTTGAGACTTCCACTGTAGCATCTGCCAGGCTGCCATCACAGGCAGATGGCATAAGTCTCTAGGCTGAGTTATATACTTAGATGGCGAGTGGGTGTCGCACACCAGAAATAGCCGTTCTACAAGCTCCCAACGCGTCTCGCTGCGACGCGTTGGGAGCTTGTAGATCTGCTATTTTCCATGCGTGACACCGCTGGCTGCGCAACTAAAGCATAAATCATAATGTGTCTGGTTCAATCGCTGGTTGCAGTTTATCACAGATTGCCAAATTTGCCAGGGTTCCTTCCTGGAAAACCTTGGAACTTTTTGATGCACTTAAGGAAAATGACCAAATAGTTTTATGTACACTAGTGGTTTCCAAACTGGGGGGTGATTACTGTAGCTTAATATGCAACATTGTTTTCTCACTCAACAGTAAACAAACCAACATACAGTATAAGTGGATACAGGATATCTGCACATTTCTGAAGTTACAATTTAATGACTATTAAGACCTTTTTAATACCAAATTGGCCAAATTGTTAAATATTACCCAAGAAAGAGGCAAACATTGTGAAAATAGCTGATCTACAAGCTCGTAGTTCGGCTATTTTCACAAAATGTATCTGTGGAACCGAGTCAAACTAAGTGTTACCTACAATTCCAAGTGCTTGTCAGGGCGGGGGGGGGGGGGGGGTCGCGGCCTGAAAGGTTTGGGAACCCTTGGTGTACATCTTATAAAATAAAATAGTTTTAGGTACAGTATATATATTATGTTTATAACAGACATGATGACCTGAGATTAGGTTTTGGTACAGTAAGCAGGGAGGGATGGGTACAGTATGTTCACATGCACCCTATGAAGATGCAGTTGCAGACTGCAGTTAGAACGGCACTATGGCGGACTCACTCCCAATTTTCCGGTGTAATCTGAAGAAAAAAAAAAGGCTCCACTTTAGCTCCGTAGCACTTGTACAATCTACAATTTAAAATGTAGGCATTTAGCAGACGCTCTTAATCCAGAGCCATTTAAAGCAAGGTAAACATGAGGTAATACATCAAATGCATAGAGATAGTAATCTAGAATCATAGGTAAACCAAGAACCAATGTTCTGTTACTAAAAACAGTACAATATGATAAAAAAAAATCTGTACATTGAAACTAAACAAACTATAGGATGCCAGGTCAACAATGACCTGGCATCTGTCTACATAACATGTCTAAATCACATTTTAACCTTTGCATAAGCCTGCAAGTTCGTCAAGGCTAGACGACCTTGACCTAGTTATGAAGACCAATGCAGACTTACCGTGCATGTTATTTAGACATAATGCTAGGTTCATTGTTTACCTGATAACCTATACTTTCAATGTACAGATCTTTTTTTTGCTAGGTTCTTGGTTTTACCTGGGATCCTTGTTTACTGAGCCACTAGACTGTCTCTCTGCATTTGATGTATGTGTTTACCTTGCTTGTAAGTTGCTCTGGTTTAGAGCGTCTGCTAAAATGCCTAAATTTTAAATTGATGAAAGCTATATCTCGCAGAAATACTTTTTTTCATTTATCCAGCAGAAAAAAGTGGGAACCTGTCCCTGATTAGGAGTCTGTCTGGCAGTAGAAATTCAACGATCAAACTTGATGTGGCAGCTAATTTCCCTTGGTACAATACAAACTCAGTGAATAATAATCAGTCAATTATACCTTCGCCCCTTCATTGTCATTTGTTACATCCCTCATGGGTACAGAATATGACCTCAAATGACTAAACATCAACATCAAAGCACAGTCGTACTACGCAGTACATATTAAATATGAATTAAATAGTCAAATTTATTCTGGGGTGCTGTGCTTCCTGTCATTATCACTAGAATGACATCATTCTGGATCAAAGGCAACAGAGCGTGATACTCTCTAGAGACATCATTTCATTAATGCCGTCTAAAGGGTTAACTCATTTAATGCGGATGAGTTGAGGAGAAACGGTTTCCTCTGCCTTTTGCATCCATCCTACATTAACACGTTTTATTAGAATATGATTTGTAGAGATACAGCTTTCATTGCCTGTGTGAGCGTTGGCATTCTTATGTAACACCACGCCTCTGCTTGCCTCATATATTCATCCTTCAGTGTCCTCAGAATAACCTGCTTTCTGAAACAGAAGGCATGAGATAAAAAAAACAGTCTCCTGAGTCCTCGCTCCTCCTTGCCGAGGAGTTGAATCAGCCTGTTTGCTCGTCCTCCTGCTGAATTTATTTTGTTTCACACAATTCTCTCAGGAATCAATGCAAGTTCACCGGCAGCATGGTACCGTTCACCGTTCAGGTGTTTAGTACCATTTCTGGAATGTTTTACAAACATTCTTCTGATGCTGCAGGTTTATTTTCCTGCCTTCATTCATTCAGCGCTGTTATGACGATGGTTCTGTATGTTTCCAACTTATACTCCCATCGTACGACGGCGTCGCTTGCCAAAAAGAACAGATCAAGCTAACAATGCTTCCCAATGCTTCACAATTGCTTGTAGATCTGTTCTTTTTGGCAAGCGATACCATCATACTACGCCTACAGAATATACATTAAACACTTCATATGGTTGAGTCCCCCAGTCCCCCAGGGCTCTATGCTAGTGTCTTTTCTGTTTTCGCTCTACATTAAATATATTCGCTGAAAATAGCAGATCGACAAGCTCACACACGCAGAATATGGATCCTGGGGATTAAGTGGTTAAAAGGTTGACATTTACTGAAATGAAGTTTCAGCTTCACCCAGCTGATCAGCTTCACCCAGCTGATGGCTGCTCAGATGTTGAGTGCTTGGTGGGGAGATTCATTGATTGATTGATTGATTGATTGATTGATTGATTGAATACTTTATTAGTTCAAAATGTAAACAGCACAGTAAAACACTTAAGGATAAGACAAAAAAGTTGTTTCCATTGTGGTCCTATGTAAAAGAGCAGTTAAGGGTTAAATCATAGACATATATACACATATATATACATTGGCCGCTGCTGTTCTTTGGAGCGATGCCATGTTGGAGAGGGAAAGCCGCTCCTCCTAATACATGTACAGTATGTCTATTCGTTGTTGTCGGGCAAAATATCTCCATATTGTAACATTATGCGTTGTTTCGTAAATTATCGCCCTACTTGATCATACTACAGCGTCACACAAAAGTAGCAGATTTACAAGGTCGAAACGCGCCGAGACGAGCTTGTAGATCTGCTACTTTTGCTGTTTTTATATTTGAATCCTGGAAAGTAACAGTTTTGGACATACTTACATGCAGGAGGTCTCTCCACAATTAAAACGTTTTTTTCAAGTGGTTTTGGTTTGTTGCAAATGACAGACATGTTAATTCTGTTATGATACAGGATACTTTGAGAACAACACATACTTTTAAAAACGAAAAAGGTTTTTGTCTCCAGGTGCTTCTATGATATACAGACCCAAACTGCACATGACTCATGACTCAGGCATATCTCTTGCAGTGGAGTTATGGCAAGTTGCCCGGAACAATATGGCAGCAACATTGATGTATGATCCAGTAGTCAATGCGGTATATACGTACAGGTTACATGCAGTGGTGGACAGTATTGAAGTACATTTACTTGAGTACTGTACTTAACACATTTTTTTTTGTATCTGTGCTTTACTTGAGTATTTGTATGTTTTGGATACTTGTGACTTTCAC
The DNA here is from genome assembly GCF_963280865.1 of Gymnoscopelus braueri. Taxonomy (NCBI): domain Eukaryota; kingdom Metazoa; phylum Chordata; class Actinopteri; order Myctophiformes; family Myctophidae; genus Gymnoscopelus; species Gymnoscopelus braueri. The sequence continues at coordinate 8,539,551 of NC_137606.1, forward strand.
TCCACTACATCTCAAAGACAAAATATTCCCTTTATTTTCTCTCCACTACAATTCTAGGAAGGGGAATACGTACACTACAGTACATTATGAATTAACCACTTGAGCCCTATCTCAAATAGTGAAAATAGCCCATCTACAAGCTCACAACGTGCCACAGTGCAACGCGTTGTGAGCTTGTAGATCTGCTGTTTCCCTATTATTGATATTTTCTGTACTTATATAATTTGTACTTTTAAATACTTAAAGCGGCACTATGTACCTTTTTTTTTATGAATAAAATGTATTTTTGTCCAATCTGTATGGTAGAGTATGTTAATACAATATAACTTTGTCTAACTTTGTCTTCCTGTTCTTCTATTGAGACATTTAGATTGTGTCAAAGGTCAAACGTCTCACCTAGACACAGGATCTGACACAAATTTTGACCTGATGGTCAAGATTCAATTTATCCCCTGAGCAAGCAGGCAGGCTCTATTAGCTCAAAGGTAACAATTTCAGCACATTTCAGGAAACCGGTTTAAATCCAGGGTAGAAGAGGAAAGTTGCAGCTTTAAGTATTTTTTAAAAATCATGTACTTTTTAAAAGCAAGTACTCCAGTACTTAACTCAAGTACACATTTGACAGAGCAACTTTCACCTGTAGTTGAGTAATATTTGACCAGGAGTATCATTCTATACTTTGACTCAAGTACAGGAGTTGAGTACTTTGTCCACCACTGGTTATGTCATTGGTTCTCAAAGTGGGGTCCGGGGTCCCCAGCAAAATTTGTTAATACAGCATCACAATCATTTTAACCACTTTATCCATTGGCTATTCAAAAATAGCAGATATATAAGCTCACAGCCCGTCACTTCGTGCCACGTTGCTAGCTTGTACATCTGCTATTTTTGAACATTTGTTGTTGTTGAATAATTGTAAATGTTTTAACACAAATCTTCTCTTCTGGGGGTCCCTGGCACAAAACATTTTCAGATGGGAGTCCCGGGGTATATCAGTTTTTCGGGTCCTTGGCTCGAAAACGTTTGAGAACTATTGGGTAAAATGTCTTGCTCAGAGACACTGGGCTGACTGAGGGGGTGAACCGGTGACCTACCCATTCCCAGATGGCCTCTCTACCCTTCCTGCTACAGCCTAAATGAGGCTACAGCACATCCCCTCTTTCCTCGTGCAGCACCTAGAGGTGCTCTAATTGCCTTTAGGTCCATCATGTCCTCCTCGCTGTACTTTTGTCAGCAAAGACGACGGGGTGGATTGGCTCTGTCAGAGTGGAGAGAAGAACTGGCCCTGCTGTAAAAGCCTGGCATCAAGGACTAACACTGGCAAACGCCTCTGAGCAGGACATCTGAGGACCTAATCTGGGTCACCCTGGAGAGGCCACAATGCTGCTGCTGTGTGTGTGTGTGTGTGTGTGTGTGTGTGTGTGTGTGTGTGTGTGTGTGTGTGTGTGTGTGTGTGTGTGTGTGTGTGTGTGTGTGTGTGTGTGTGCGCGTGTGCGTGTGCGTGTGCACGTCAAGGAGAAAAGCTACAGATGGGACACACTGGATGAGAGACAGAGTCACATCTGGCTGCTCCACAGGGTAGAAAGATGATTGCCTTACAGTATGTCCCACCAGGGAATCATTGGAGTGTGTGTGTGTACTGTATGTATACATTCTACTTTATGTGTTCTTTTGTGTGCACGCAGGAGTCAACACTCTTGTCTGTGTGTTGTTGTTGTTGTTGTTGTTGTATTGTAAAAGTTGATCCGTCTGTAAAGGGGTCACATTGTTTGTGCTCTCTGCCATCATGTGCATTATGTAAGACATTTGAACCAGTGCCAGTTCCTTTAACCACTGTCAACCTGGTGTCCCTGTTCTGGGCAGCATCCCTGAGCGCTGCACGGCACGCTGGCTGCTCACTGCTACTTAGAGTGGGTTAAATGCAGAGGACAAATGTCCCCTAGGGGACAATAAAGGAAAATCTAATCAAATGTCATTTTAGCCGAAACTTAGCATTCTCAGTCCCAGTCCACATATATTGTCACTGGAGCAACTACATTTCATGTAGCGCCTTGCTCAGGAACTCTTCACGGGACTCTCATGTCCGCTTCTGACAGCACACATGCCTTGTGTTAAGTTTCAATTTCGTTTTCAATGTATCATGTGTCACGTGATGCGGAATGTTGAAAAGTGAAGCTCAAGGTGTTGACCCATGATGTCGCAAATGGGGGTCCCAACCAAGTGTCAGTATATGTGACGAGTTGGAAGTGAAAATGTGTTGCAAAAGTATAGAAAATAGCAGATCTACAAGCTATTGTTGCTATTCGTCATACGACAAAGTATGTAGAGCTTAATTGGTTAGGTTTCCTGTGTGATATCTGATGCCAGCATCTCATTTAGGAGATGTACCTTTGGTGTTTATATTATACTGTAGCACCTCATAATTCTCTTATCAGAGCTTCAAGAGAACAGCAGTGAGGTTGTTAGATTTGTTTCTATTGAAAACGGATAGTTCCCCTCCTTGATTATGACCTATAACCACATGTATCAGTATTGCTGTCAAACTATTTGTTTCAAAATGTCCGATTTTGTTGTGAACATTTTATGCTAGAAATAGACCTTGCAGCTTTGCTTAATTATTGATTGATTTCATATTTACAACATCTAGTTTAAATCCACCTGAATGTAAACATTGCAGAGCGAAGGCAGTCGTAGACTATTTTCTTGTAGAATGGTTCTTGTAGTAATATGTTTTATTGAAACCGTTTTAATCGGGACATGTCTATGATTTTCACGTTGCTATATTTGGTAACCATTTGATAAACGCAATAAGCCACAGGAGGCTGTGGTTTACAAGTGGGGTTTAGTCACGCAGCTAACAACAGCCCTTAGGTGTTGGCTTATTGCTTTAGTAGACAACATCATTCTCTCTGCTGTCTCACACTGGAAACCCTCCATGTCTGGAATTTTGCAGTTCTTCTGACCCAAATCCATTTCCTCACAGAGGAAGCAGATAGTCATGGAAAAAAGAGAGGGATTTATTTGAGAAGGCTTTGCTAGTCAGACTAGACTTCCATGGAAACCTGCCCAGGCTTCCAATTCAACCCCCCCCCCCCAACCGAGGACACTAGGGAATGGAGCTTAAAGACCAAACAGAACGTCTTGCAAACTGCTTTAAGAAATATATACGTGAGCACCAGTACTGGATGGAATGACAGCTTACTTTAACCTCTTGAATGCACGGATTATGGACCGGGCTAATGGGGCCAGTGCCCAGCTAGGGGCCCATTGACAATTTATTAAAATGTACATAGGTTAAAGCTCAAATACATGGGCCCCCAGCCTATAAGTACAAGGCCCCTCCTATTTGGCCATAACGGGGCATTCGGACGCCCTATAGCGTCCCTTTTGTGCCAAAATAATTCTGTCGGGTATGTGACTCTGTGTCGTTTATGATATTGAGTTACATTTGATACGTCTGTGTTTGGAGATTTTCTTACTCTTTAAATTAGTACTTTTTCACCGTCAGTTGATGCTTCATATCCATATGAGTAAAATCGCCAGGCTCATTTGTTTATTTTTGGAACACAGTTCTGTTATGACGTGATCTAAGATTCCCCAATGGGATCTCCAATGTAAAAAAATAACTCTGTGACCCAGGGGGATAGCGCCCTCTAGCAGCAGTGATGTCAGACTTCAGTGCTCCATTGACTGCCATTATACAATTAAAAGTTGAATATTTCATAAAACATAACACAAAATTCGAAAAAAAATGTGTGCAAGCACTGACAGTGTGCATAAAAATAATCGCCGCTGATCGGTTTGCGAGTTTATCCCCCGCGACAAACGGACATAAACACTCAGTCATAAACACAGACGGACCCTCTTATAGATGACAGCTTAGCCTCCTATGGAGCCTCACCATAAAAACAGAGTAAGGGTTTATTTGGAGGCTGTACACAGAGTCCCTGGGGTGGAAAGAAAAGCATTGCTGTCAACAGAGAACATCCACCACCACCACCACAACAACAACAAACTGCAAGCTTCATGGGAAAATACTGCAGCTCTCTGCTTGAAACGCCCTCCTCTCATTGGCTGTGCCAGTTGTGGGACCAATCCCCACGTCCCACAGCTCCTCAGCACCACAGGCTGACACACACAGATATCTGCAGTACTTTATATCGTCTCTGTCGGGCAGAAACCTCCTATCTCCATGTCCAACTTTTTGTGTTTTTTCATAACGCCCTACTTGATCAAACTACAGCGTCACACAAGAGCATCAAAAGTAGCAGATCTACAAGGTCGAAATGCGTTGCTTCGCGCCGCGTTTCGACCTTGTAGATCTGCTACTTTTGATCCTGGAAAGTAACAGTTTTGGCATATGAGGTTTCCACCCGACAGAGACGATATGCACACGCGTGTGTGTGTTTGTGCCAGAAATTCATGTTCACCATAATAAAACCTCTACACTAGAAGCAGTAGATAAATACTACAGTATATGAAACCTACAGTATGTAGACAAAACAAAGTGCGTGCCTTAACCCATTCAATCCGGGAACGCATATGTGTCATTTTAGATTTTTAGCTATAATATAACCATTGTTTTATACTTGTGGCTATTCATACCGATGCACCCAGTGCCGCTGGGCTATGAGCTTGTAGATCTGCTATTTTTTTTAAATCTTGAACATTTGTGCAAATCTTTGAATACATATATTTTTTTAAACAACATTTTTAACTCAAATCTTTGCTTCTGGAGGGGGGGTCCCTGGAACAAAATATTTTGAGATGGGGGTCCGCAGCCAAATACATCTCATTTTGGGTGGTCCTTGACATGGAAAAAGTTTGAGCACCACTGATATTTAACAACATACATTTTTCAGAAAACTGTTAGGATTTAGAAGATATTTGTAGATACGTTCCCGCATTGAATGGCTTAACCTGGTTGCTTGCTAAAGTGCTGACAGAAAGCCAGCATAATGTAGCCCGTTGGGAGCTGTGTGCTGGCCAGTGACAGTCATGCAGAAATGGTATTATTAGGAACAGTACTGCAGAGACACACATACTGCAGGACATCTGGTAGCGTTGAACTGTTGTTACCGTTAGTTAGAGCAGTGGTTCTCAACCTGTGGGTCGGGATCCCCAGGGGGGTCCCCACATGACCCCAGGTGACAGTGAAGTGACGTAATTATTTAAGACCTTTTTTAAACCTAAAGAAAATGAAAAGAAAAAAGACCATTACTGCATCAAACGTAAATAAAAACTGGTCAAACAACTCCTACAATTCCAAGTGCTTGTCAGGGTGGGGAATCCCCAGTTCAAATATGATTATTTTGGGGGGTCCCCAGTTCAAATATGATTAGTTTGGGGGGTCCCCAGTTCAAATATGATTATTTTGGCGGGTCCCCAGTTCAAATATGATTATTTTGGGGGGTCACGGCCTGAAAAGGTTGAGAACCACTGAGCTAGAGAACCAAGAAAGACAAACATCACACAGAAAACATCTAGGGGGGTGTTAATGATTAATCGTCTAACCGTTAAACAATAATAAGAATTGTAATTGATACTTTCAGTTAAACTATTCATTTATTATTATTATTATTATTGTGTTTCAAATATCAATTTATCAATAATATCATTAATATCTAAATACTGAATCAAACAACTTACAAAAGTCTGATCAGACATTAAAATGATCCCTAACATGTTTGAAAGTGAAATATCCCTTCAAGCTCTATTTCAAATATAGTGAATCTGAAAATAGATCTACAAGCTCGCAATGCAGAAGACTCAATGCGACACACGATACAGCAGTGCTTTTTAATTTGTACTTTGAATACTTAAGCCTTTTTTAAAGGCATGTACTTTTGAATACTTAGTATTTTTAAAAGCAAATACTCCAGTTCTTTAAGTCAAGTACAAATTTGACAGAGGAACTTGTAGTTGAGTAATATTTAACCAGGAGTATCTATACTTTGACTCGAGTACTGGAGTTGAGTACTTTGTCCACCACTGAGCAGGATGTAGTGTAACTCGGCTAACACGTTTTTGAGCAAGTGAAAGTACATTAAATGTATTTCTCAAGGACAGGCTGACACAAAGCTTCATATAGGGTACACAATAGAATGTATCATTTGACACAGTTTCCACTGTGTGACTCATATCTACAAGTACTTTACGCTTGAAAATGAAAAACATTTCTGTCATACTTGATCTGGGGTCCTATAGAGATAAAGCATGATGTTTTGTTATATTATCACTAAAATAAATCATTGCAACTGGTCTGGGGTACAATGAATGAATTCAATATCCAAGGCATAAATAGTTAAAAATCTGCCTGTGGAAATAGAATAACTGATATTAGATTGTGTGTGTGTATGTTTCCATATATTAGCACAACGATATTATCAAGGGAATTGCACTTTCATTCCCCCTCGGATGAATACAATTGTTTCTCATGTATTACCTTGTGAAGAACAAGCTTGTGCTTGTGTACTTTCAGATGCATTATTAAACCAATGAATGTACGGTATGTACCGCCCGGAGATATTTACCAGCAATACAGTCTGATGCAATGATATCATGGCATACCTTCATACATGACATAGTTCCACTTTAAATCATATTTGATCACACCCTCTCATATCAGGACCATGCAGTCATTTAATAACCACATGAACCCTAGCTGTTAGGATCGCTGTGTGTGTGACCCAGGTGCACAGCAAGGAAGAGGCGAATTGAAGGCTAAAGCCCACAAGGGCAAGTTTATTAACCAAGGTCAATAACGAGGAAAGATGAGGGGTGTGGGCTCGGCTGGCTGCCACGACTCAGCTCAGGATGCCTGGGTTCTGGAGAGGAGAGGAGAAGCGGGGTCAGTGATAAAATCACAGAGGAAAAAACAAGTGCGCTGCAACTGCGTAAAGTTAAGCAGGCTAGAAGCTCTACAAACACTGGAAAGCTAAGTATTGGCTGGCTATACTTTACCATACGTAAGGCTGGTTAAGCTCTGGCGCCGGGTGGCATGCAGGCCAGGCTCACGTAGAGTTTGGAGGTGATTGGAGATGAAGGGCAGGTGAGGAGATTGTGCTGTGGAACCCTACTGGGGGCGCTGATGAGTGCAGAGAGCCCACAGAACATAGATTAGTAGTAGACCGTCTGGGACTCAACAAAATATATCGATGCACTCGCGCCTGGAGGCGCTCGGGCGCGCCTCCTTGGCCTCAAGGTCTGCTGAGTCGGCGCGCCTCCGTCATGGTCCAAAACTATACTTTATCGGCGAAAAAGTCAGCGGTTGTTTGAAAAAGTACCTCAAGCGGGAGTCAAACCCTGACTTCCAGTGTTAGTGGATGGGGAATCCAATGATTATCGAAGTGCGCCACTGAGGCCGGTGCTGAGATTGGGTATTCGGGCTGTATTAGAATGTGACGTCCTAACTATTCTAATCGTTAGCTATTATACAAAGCTAGCAGCTAATGTAAACTGGGAGCTGGCTAGGCTAGAGCACTATAGCTTCCTGGTTGCTATGTTGTTGTTGTCGTCGTCGTCCTCGCATCAAAGCCCCGCCTCGCAGCGCAGCCCCGCGCCTAAAAACAAGCGCTCCCCTTCCAATTTACCTGGAATGCCAATTTACCTGTGACATATAGACCCCTGGGGGACTCCGGTCAACAACATTATACAGTATATAGGGTTTAAGTGGTTAAAGGCTTCGTATGTAACTTTGCCCTGTGTTTACATAGCAAAACATGTGTTTACCCATCATTTCCCTCTACCCTGGGGTAATGTGGTGGTGTTTACCTGCAGAAACACACTGTCTTCTTGCTGTATTTTGGTGTTTTCACTGATTGTTTTGGTAGACGGGATGTTTTTGTTTTTCAAAACAAACAGTGAAAACAACAAAATACATGATGTAGAGGGAAAGGATGGTTATGTAAACACAGGGCAAAGTTACATTCTATGCTATATCTTTAAAGTGAAGGTAGCCAACAGAACAGAACAGGGTAAATAAAGTAAATATTCATATACCATGTTGGCTCTGTTCTCTGCAGACAGCCTCTGTGATTCAGCAGTTTTCTACCTGCAGCCAAACTCTGCATAGCAACAGAGACGTGGGGCGTTTTCTGCCTCTGAAGTGGTCTCAGACCGTGACTCAGCTATTTTTGTGCGCATGATATGATGTGAACACCCCAAAAGAACTCAGACTACACCTCTGGAATGAACGGTTTGCTACAATTCACTACCTTCACGTTTATGGTTCAATTAAATGAACCCTAGTATCCCTATTCTGGGCATGTCATAGTATAGGTGAGCATTTTGTGGAAGTAGGCGAACATTGGACACAAAATAGCAGATCTGTCGGGTTTTTTGGGCAAAGAGATTTGGTGGAGAGGGAGAAAAGGAGGGCATCCAGTACAGACCCCTGAGGAGGGACCACGAGAAATGAAGTATACTGAACATCGGTGGTTCTCAAAGTGGGGTCCGGGGACCCCCAGGAGTCCTTGGGGGGTTCCAGGGGGTCCCCAGCAAAAGTAGTTAATATAGTGTCACAATCCTTTTCACCACTTTATTCATTTATATGTTGGCTATTCAAAAGTAGTAGATACACAGTAGTAGATACACGATACATACAAGCTCACACACGTCACAAGCTTGCACATCTCATGTTTTTGAATATTCAACAATGTTTTGAAAATGAAGAGTAATTATAATTGTATTTATTTTTCAAACATAAATCTTCTCTTCTGGAGGTCGCTGGTACAAAAAGTTTGAGAACCACAGAAAAGCTCTCCAGGTTCACTTCGCCCTCTCCCATTGTACTTTAGCCCTCTATGCTTGCCGTAGACAGATGGCCTGTGCCAAACCTAAAAAAGAACTGTGTGTGAACAGAAAGAGAACTGATGCCATGTCAGAGCTGAAGTCGAACAGGACTGACTGTACTGACAATGTCATTGCAAACACAACTCAGTCCCTTTTCTGTTGGTTCACTTTTTGGTCCACTTTAGAGGACTGAGTTTGGTACATTTGAAGGACTATTATCTCCATATTTCAACGTTTCATATTTTTTCCATCACTTTTTTTTTAACTAACTTTTTTATCACACGATTTTTGTAACCTTTTTTTTCACCCGGTGCCAATTTTCTAAGTGATCCTGGGCACTACACTCCCCCCACCAGCCTAGGGAGCCCAGGGCCGAGCTCATGCCTCCTTTAATGCATGAAAGCCAACTGACCTTCTTCCGTCAGTTGGTTTCCCCGGTAGGACGTAGCGCGTGGAAGGAACACGTTATTCCAACCAGTTCCTTTCCCCTCCATCAGGCGCCCCGGCTGACCAGGGGGAGGCAGTATAGTGACCAGGATTACTACATGTTTTTGTGAGGGTATTAATAACTACCCTGGGAGACACGGGGAGAAAATGCAAACTCCACACAGAGTAGACGTCACTTAATGCCCTATTCCGTCATGTGTCAAGCAAAAGAAGTGAAAATAGTGGTTTGCAAGCGGCGTGACGCGTTGTAGGCTATTTACTTGTGCGGCTGTTTTCACTATTTCTGTAACGGTTTATTCCATTTCCCTGAGAAGTAACAGTGACAGTTTTGGACAAGGTTTCCACCCGACAGCCACGATATCGTCGCTGTCGGGCAGAAACCTCTTATCTCCATATTTTAACTTTTTGTGTTTTTTTGTGAATTAATACCCTACTTGATCATACTGCAGCGTCACACAAAAGCATCAGATCCACAAGCTGTAGATCTGCTACTTTAGCAGTTTTTTTTTAATCCTGAAAGGTTTTGGGCGTATGAGGTTTTCACCGGACACTGACGATTATGTGAAAACACCCAGAGACAAAAGAATGGATTGTTCATGTGTAAGCTTTGACTTCCCTTTAGAGAATGAGTCGGTTTTTCGCAGGTATTTCTAAAAGGAACTGAGACTTTTTAACTGAGATACTTTTAACACATTCACTGCCAGGGGTTTTCTAAAACAGGCTGTAGCTTCTGCCAGCATTCTTAAGCATTCTGAGTAATCTTTCAAGAACCACAGAATATTTATCTCCAGTATGATGGATCCCCTGATGGAACTAATCACGGAGGGTTTCACTGTGCTTCTGAAGCACAGAAAAAAGTTCATTGCGACCTCCCGTTCGCTTTTCATACGCCGTTGAAAATGGCATGTCTCGCCAAAAATACATAGTAAAACACAGGAGCAGAGATACAGAATATTTCCCAAATACTTTAACCAGGAAGTGAATGGAGCGGTAAATCTTTGGATCAGGTTATCTCCTGGTTCTGTGTGAAAATGATAATAATAATAATAATAATAATGATACTTTTTTTATTTATTTTTATGGACAATGGTTTCCAACCTTTTCTCCTCAGAGCCTCCCTTTTTACCACAACGCACGTTTTCGGCGAATATTCCTCCATATGGATGCTAGGGTTCGAGTGCATGGTTAATGTAAAAAAAAAGAAGAAAAGTTCTTGTCACACAAAGATTTTAGCAGCTCCCCTGTAGTAACTCTGAGGACCCCCCTAGGGGTCCCGGACCCCCTGTTGAAGAACCTTGCTCTATAAAGGAGAAGTTCACAAGCTTTCGGTGTCAGCATTCTGGCTGAGGTTGTATATCAAAAGTGAAAACGCACACTTCAAAAGGCCTTTGGTGTCCAACGTGAAGGATTGTGTTTAATTGGCTGAAAGAAGATGCTGTCTCAGGTGAAACCCTCGGCCGCTTTGCAGAGGAGACGCCTGCTGTGTCCTTCCAAAGTGAACCAGCCCGTCAGGACTGTTGCAGCCAGGTTGGTCAAACTTAATATACTGAGCGGAGATAAAAGCATACAGTAATAGGATGGGAAATGAGCTTTTCTGCTTACGATCCATGGGAGTTGTGTGTGTGTGTGGCGTATCGGATAGCGTAGGAGGAGGTAATGGGCAGTAATATACATTTAAGCCCCATACTATACAACTGACCTAATGGAGATTGTATGGTGGGTTAAACATACTTAAGGAATGATCTGCCAGCTACTGTAGTTAGGCCTGTGTGTATTGGAAAGCATCTGGCGGTACCATATGTTTAAGCAATAAGCCATGAGAGGGAGTGCTGTATCATGGTTTTTGGCATACTGTAAGCAAGGTGATATACGGCCGTTAAGAATACATCACCATGTATTAGGGCATTAACAGAATAATCGAATATTCGACTATCAAACCACTATTCGACCACTTTACATCAAAGTCGATTATTCTATTAAAAAATATATATATATATATATAATTTGGCTTTTCTACAGCAGACACGCAGCTGTGAGCTCTGGTGTGACGTCAACTCGCATTCCTTGAGTCGAGTCGTCAATGCCATTGGCAAAAAAAAAATAAAAAAATTTATTACTTTTTTTAAAATATTTTTTAAATAATAATCAAATCGATTAATCGAATATTCGAATACTTACAGGTCGAATAATTTGAATGCTAAAAATCACTATTCGTGAATGCCCTACCATGTATAGAATCTAAGTAAAGACCATGGTAAAGATATGTTTGTTTTTTATATAACCAGAACAGTGGGATCTGTATTTATCACAGTAGCACTACTTTTTAACATTTGCCTACTGTAAAACATCAAACAACAAAAACTAAAATAAATCAGTGATATATATACTGTATACATTTTTTATTCAAATCAATATTGCTTTTGAAAATGATCAAAAAACATATCATATGAATACGATTAAAACATTTTTACACCCCCTTCCAGCGAGACCAGCTAGCCAGGGTATAGGAAAAGGGAAAGGCTTGTGATAATCCCAGGGTCGCGACCGCTCCCAAAGGAAGCCACCAGCGAGGGCAGAGGACAGGAAATGGTTGGAGGGGGAAAAAAAGAGAGAGAGCAACCCCACTATGCAGCTGCAGCGTGAGAGAATAAGAGAGGAAGGGTGCAGGAGAGAGAGAGAGAGCGAGAGAGAGAGAGAGCGGGGGGGCATTCATTCATGGCAGTGACAGTGTCACAGTGTGTGACTGTTGGTCTTCGCTGCTCTAGTTCATCATCAGTGGCGTTAGACTAATATGAGCATGCTTCCTGGTTGTCACAACACGGCCCTCTCCCTCAGAGGTGACATGTCTCGGAGGGACCAACGTTACAGGAACCGTGTCGGTCGCAACCGGTGAGTTTTATCTGTCTTCTGTCTAGATGGATGGATGTTACAGTTAGCTTTAAGCCTGATTTATACTTAGTTGTGTGCTGGGGTGTCGTGCTCAGTAAATAGCAGATCTACAAGCTATCTGCTATTTACAGCATGGCAACTAAGTATAAATCAGGCTTTAGCAGAGCGACGACGGCGGTTGATCTGGGTTTATAATTGAGTGGAATGAAAGTGTTCATTGTTCAACTTGTTGGCAAATCTCACTTAACTTAGTCCCCCAGGGGCCTCTGTTCTAGGCATCATCCCATCTGTTTAAATATCTTCGCAGACAATTGCTGCCAACCTACAAGCTCACAACACATCACGACACGGTGTGTTGTGAGCTTGTAGATCTAGTGTTTGTTGCAGAATGTTTGCCCCAGAATAGGGACGCTACTGTAGGTTTCAAGTGGTTACATAATTTTGTTGTGTTTCTAACAGAATGGAGAAATAACCAGCGATAGAGGCTGCTTTGCACTGTTGAATGGAGAAGTTGAATAATAACGATATCATAACGATGGTTCTGTTTTTGAACGCTCACAGTCGAGTGGTTTGTGTCTGGCAGTTACAATGCAGTTTCACTTCCTTATTGAAACCTTTTTAAAGTAATACAATGTTAAGACTCTTGAATCAAAAGTAAATATAGCAGAACATAACTAATCTAATGCAGTGTGTGAAACGCATTTGAACTTTCACTCCATGCATGCATGCATGTGTTAAATGTCACCTACAGTACAGTAGTTTGACTGACTGATTGAATACTTTATTAACAGTTTGCAAAAAGTACAGAGGTACACTTGTACAATAATGCTAAAAGGATAACACAAAAAGCCCAGAGGGCTTGTTTCCATTGTGGTCCTGTGTATTCAAGGGAGTCGCACTTTTTGATGGCTGTTGGTAGGGCATTCCACATTTCGGGGGCATAATTGTAGAATGAATTCATCCCCATGTTTGTGCCGAATCTGGGGGGAATGAGATCAGTGGAGCTGATCCAACACCTCCCTAATGACACAGCACATGGCGTAACATCCATCATCATGACAAAATAATGTGTCATAGCTCTTTGTCACAGTTCTCCATTGTGGCTCCATTCCAGACAGGACTAAAGCTTTTGTTATGTGACAGCAAGGCAGTCAGGGTGACAAACTCTGTGCTGTCTAGAATGTGACAGTTGCTTCAGCATTCATGGGAACGTCCGATGTTACTTTCATCATTACATAGGTTAAATAGTGTTATAGGGGCTATAAGTGATATGTAAGTGATATATTCTCATAAAAAATGTGTTTTAGTTAATAAGTTAAAGCTCTATATTCTGATAGAAATCATTTCTAGTGTTTGTTCAGTAACACCCTGTCTCTCCAGCTCTTTACAGAAAATACATTTTCAGTTCAGGATACCAATGTTATCCAATCAGGCGAGAGAAGCCCACAAAGATCATTCAGCTTAATTTTGCCAGCTCTTTTTTTCTACATTTTTTTACTTCCATTTTCATTTCCCACTCTTTCCTGTATGATATCTCTCTCCTGATTGGATAAAATTGGTATCCCGCATTGAAAATGTATTTTCTGTTCACTAAAGAGCTGGAGAGACAGGGAGACACCTGTTACCTCGCGTGGCCAGACAATATCACACGACAGACTGCCGAGGGATAAAGTGCAATGCAATTTTGCAAAGGCAGATTCGTCTGGAACCAGGCTAACTGAGTATCAGAATATAGAGCTATTTAACACTTATTATAACAAAAACATATCAGTCCCACCGTCACTTAAATGTCAGGTTTTGCCTGGCACTGAAGCTTGTGTTGTATTGCATTACAATGAGCTTATTTCATCTCTCATGAGGGATGGATGCTCATACATGTGAATAGGATGGATTATGGCAGTAGTATCATCACACAGCCTCTGCTGCGTGTGTGCGTGCGTGCGTGCGTGCGTGCGTGCGTGCGTGCGTGCGTGCGTGCGTGCGTGCGTGCGTGCGTGCGTGCGTAGAATATCGTTTCTGTCGGGTGGTGGAAACCTCATATGTCCAAAACTGTTACTTTTCAGGATTTAAATTACAAAAATAGCAAAAGCAGCAGATCTACAAGCAAAAATAAATAAATTAGAATATGGAGAGAAGAGGTTTCTGCCCAACAGCGACGATTTGTGCTTGCAAGCATGCAAGTACTGTATGTCCATGTGGAGATGTGTGCATGCGTGTGTGTGTGTGTGTGTGTGTGTGTGTGTGTGTGTGTGTGTGTGTGTGTGTGTGTGTGTGTGTGTGTGTGTGTGTGTGAGTGTGAGTGAGTGAGTGAGTGAGTGATAAGCATGTTATCCCACTCCTTCAGGCTGTGGGCTGCGTCCGAGATGTCACATGTGTGTGAGAGGACATGTTAGTGGTGTTAATCACACTAAGTCACAGTGGCTCAGAGACCATGGGACACTTCTATAACCACTTTAAACCCCTATTTATAGGGCATGTCAGTATAGGGCAAATAAAGTCACGTTTTAAAACAAATTGCAGATCTACAAGCTCACAACGTGTACCAATGTGATGCGTTGTGAGCTGCTATTTTTGCCTGACACGTCATATGACAGAGTATAAAATAGGGCTTAAAGGGGAAGACCACCCATTTTCAATATTTAACTATGTCATTAATATAGCATAAAGGAGTTGTGTGGAAATAAGAAAAATTTTTAATGTTAAAAATTTTAAATGTTAAACCCAAATTGATTTTGGGTTTAACATTGCAAATTACACCATGATGAGTCATCACGGTGTAATTTGCAATGTTAAACCCAAAATCAATTTGGGTTTAACATTTAAAATTTTTAACATTTAAAATTTTTCTTATTTCCACACAACTCCTTTATGCTATATTAATGACATAGTTAAATATTGAAAATGGGTGGTCTTCCCCTTTAAGTGGTTAAATATTGTTGTGTACGGTAGGTTATAGACCAGCATGTCAGAGAAAGTCCCATTTGTCATGAAGCACTTTATAAATGATCTTGGTTCTTGTGTTCATCAGTGAAAGTCACCAGCCAGTACCAGACATCTTATTGTTGTTGTCAGGCAGAAACCTTGTATGTCCATATTTAAACTTTTCATGTTTTTTTTGTAAATCAATGCCCTACTGACACTGCTGTCATACAAGTTTCACACAAAAGTAGTGAAAATAGCTGATCTATAGGACCACAATGGAAACAAGTCCCCAGGACTTTTTTTTTAAATTTGTGTGTTTTTGACTAATAAAGTATTCAATCAATCTACAAGCTCACGATGAGGTGCAGTGTGAGCTTGTAAATCGGCTATTTTCACGAATTTAAATAGTACTAATAAAACGGATTTTTGGACATACAAGGTTTCCGACCCCGACAGCAACAATATTTTACTCTCGAATAACTGTATAAGTGATGTAACAAATGTTGAGTTTTGACCCTTGAGAGCGAGCGCACTGCAATAGAACATAAGCATTCTTTAAGCAACACAATGATCACATTTGGGTTCATATTCAGGTCAGTCAGTTCCTCATTGTGTGTTCGGGGCAACAATGAGTCACCACTCTGGGTTTCAAACATCACTGCTGTCATCATCATCACTCTGTTGTGTTTCTACAAGACCATCTGGTCACTATAAGAACATGGACAGTGTACAGGTCACTGGTCAGAGATGCACACTCTACAGAGGGTGCTTCTCTGTACAGTGTACTTCCCCTACTGTACGAAGTGTCCTTGAGCAAGACGCTGAACCCCTAATTGCTCCCGATGAGCAGGTTGGTGCCTTGCATGGTTTCCTCCGCCATCGGTGTATGAATAATGTGTGTGAATGTAATGCACAAGCTATGTAAAGCGCTTTGGATAAAAGCGCTATATAAATGCACCATTTACCATTTACAGATCATGGGTCTTCAACAGGGGCAGTTACTACAGGGGCCCCCCAAATATTTATGTGATTGCATTTTTATTTTCATTTTTTTGCATTGAAGGGATATTTCACTTTAAAAAAAACGTTGGGTCATTTTATTGTCTACTCAGGCTTTTGAGAGCCCCCCAGACCGTTTTTAAGCTGCTTGATTCAGTATTTAGATATTTGATATTCATTTTGTCAGACACGCCCCCTTCCTATACAAACCCATTATAACTTCAAACTCCAAAATGTTAGATTCATCAAAAACACCCGTCCTTGCTTCTGGTGACTCACCCTGCCCTCCTAATTGTATTGAATTGTTATCATTTTCCCAAAAAAATATTAAAAATAAATGAAAAAAGTAATCGAAAAAACACGGCCCCCTCGCGTATTAGGAGGGCAGGGTGAGTCACCAGAACCAAGGACGGGTGTTTTTGATGAATCTAACATGTTAAAAATGGAGTTTGAGCAAGGCACTGAACCCCCTAAACTGCTTATTGGCCAACAGTATAAGACTGTGTGTGTGATTGTGAAACAGGCACTGAAAAAGACAAATAGCTCTCAGTGAACCCCCCTGGGTAAATAAAGGTAGTTCGGCTGTTTGGATTGGGTTTAAGTAGAAGGTAGGAGTAACCTTGACAGGTGTGGCTCTCCGCCTCCATTGACAGCTTGGCATGAACTCCATTATACAGCCCACCCCCAGGTCTCATCATCTCAGACAGAAGTTGTGCTGAAATGTTAAACATTTAAATGTTTTCCATAGTTTATTTCCTGTTGATCAGATATTCCAAACAAAGATGGATGTTTTACCAGAGCTATTCACTGGGGACAGTTTCAGTGAATACGTAAGTATCAGCCAAATCCTTTCAGAAAGGAAGTTAAACTTAATCCTCTTGTTTAATCAAAATAAAAATAGAAATGCCAAAAAGAAGATTAGTAAATAACACCCCCTCAACAAAAACTGTTTTGACAGCTATCGACAGCTATCTTTTTTTGGGGCTTTTTATGCCTTTATTGATAGTTCAGTAGATGACAGGAAATGGGAAGAGAGAGATGGGGAGTGACACGCAGCAAAGGCCATCGTGATCGGGACTCGAACCCGCAACACGCTGTCCGGCTACTTTGAGCCTCTGTGCCCGGACCGCTACGCCAGCCGTCCGGGCCCCCGATAGCTATCTTAAGTCATAATAATGTGTCACAGACTCACAGGTGTATGAACAGGGTAATTGACGGCTGGGCAGATAGTCTCGTCATCAGTGTGTTAGAGAATTGGAACATGGATTGACAGGATTAGCTCTGCCTGCTTCTTCGTTTGATTTCCCGTCCTTGGTGCCAGGTTTTATTCTGGTATTGGAGGAGCAGCCTGTGCAAATGGTTTGCTGAGTGGAAATTTAAACGGTTTGACAGATGTCAGATGGTGGGGATTTCATCTCTTCCAAGGTGATTAACCTCTTAAGCCCTATTTTATACTGAATTGTACGACTGTTGAGTAAAAAAGTAGCACAAATATAGCAGGAATCCGGACGAATCTGCCAGTGCAAATTATTTTTTTGCCCCAGGCAGAAAATGATTAGTCTGGCCCGGTCAGTTGTGATTGGATTTAACTGCCCCCGAAGTTGAGGGGCACCAATCAGGATCCAGTATACAAATATGGGGTGGGTTTATCACCATTTTTTTAAATACGCCCCTTGGAAATGCAGGTTCCACACAGAGATTCCAGACTAAAGGCGGTTACACACCGGCGAATATGCGAATATACGCAAAATTCGGACTTGTTCCGAATAATTAAAAGACGCTTTTTTCGCATGAAACGTATTATTCGCATGAAAAAAATCGCCCCGGTGTGTAAGGACCTTAATATCTACGCAGTGATATTAGTCTAGCCATGCCAGGCTAGCAAAAATAGCCTATGTACAAGCTCAGCTTGTATTGGCATGCTATTCCAACTTTTCTCCCCAAATCGATTATTTTCATTAGAATAGATTGCCGATTTTTTTCATTAATCAATTACATTGATTAGTTTGAATAATTGTTGCACCCCCATTGCTTTTTCTTCCCTTCTCTCAATGTAACATTTGAATGCTTATTCTGTATCACAGAGATTGATTTAACTGTAGATCTGAGATACGAGTGACACCTATTTTCTATTTTGTCTCCCTACCAAAGCCTCTCTCTGCACTGTCCATGGTTGATCAAATCAATGGTAGTGTGACTGTCTGTTCTTCACACTCGATGGTAATACTGTAGCTGTAAAAAAAAAAAAAAAACATGTGGGTGCTTGATTAAATACCTGCTCCTGAATCCGATCTTTAACCTTTAACCCACTCTACAAGCTTTCATCACCCCTTAAAAATGCAATCTCATTCCATTCATCAGAATACACAGCTCCAGGCTTCAAGCCTTTGTGTGGAAAAAAGAAAACAATGATGCTGTACCAGAATAGATCTGTCACTTTCACTTAATTAACCTTGGGTAGAAAAGAAAAGACGTTTCAAGTGTCAAGATCTTCATCAACATTCTTAACCACGTAAACCCTCTAGTCTAGTGAAACAGACTTGTGTTACAACTGTACTTGGACCGCTTTTTCCCATCTACACCAAATCTCTTTGCCAAGATCTACAAGCTGACAACGCGTCACAACATGACGTGTAATCAGCTTGTAGATCTGCTATTTTTGGCGAGCGTTCCCCCCAGAATAGGGATGCTGGGGTTCAAGTGGTTAAAACAGTGTACATTTCCTATGACAGTTCTTATTTCAGCCTGTTCCTCGTCTACATCAAGCTGCCTGTACACCAGGACATACTCCAGTGATTTTGTTCCTAATGGACATGGGCAGAGCGAGGAGGGTCTCTTTTTGTCCTGGTCTGGCCCCAGACAGAATGCTGACAGACAATCCTGCAGTGGGGGGAGGCAGGCTTAACATTGACAAAAGGAAACTGCTACCATCCACACTATTCACTCTCTCCACTAACCAACCAGCGCCGGCTCAGTAGCCTGCTCCCATTCACCTGCTGTAACCCCACACTGAATGGATGCAAACAAAGAGAGATCCGCGCAAACAAACAAACAAACAAACATAATCCCTCAGCAAGCCTTCTCAGTGCCGAGACTATAAAACCATCTCCGTTTGGTTTTCTGTGGCATGTGAAAAAAAAAAAAAGTAGAACAATTTCCCCTCTGCTGTGTTTATTTCCTTGCTCTCAGGCAGAAACCTCTTATCTCCATATTCTAACTTTTTTTTGTAAATTAACGCCCTACTTGATCATACTACAGCCTCACACAAAAGCTTCAAAAGTAGCAGATCCGCAAGCTCGAAATGTGGTGTGAAGTCACACGTTTTGAGCTTGTATATCTGCTACTTTGGCTATTTTTGAATTTGAATCCTGAAAATTAACAGTTTTGGACATATGAGGTTTCCACCCGACAGAGACGGATTTGTACGTTTCTTTTGTTCTTCAAGAAATGCGCAGGGCACTGAACGAGTTAAAACGCCGGTACCGGTGTGTGTGTGTGTGTGTGTGTGTGTGTGTGTGTCTTTCTTTATGCTGAGTTTGTGTTTGCCAAAGCAAAGCCTATGATTGGCTGTGGGATTTCCTAGGAGAGTTATAGACCACCCAATGGGCAGGGACTAGTGGTAGGATGAGGTAATGCCTCTGACAACAACACATAACGTCATCCACATGGAATTCTCCTCTTCTAGGAGGGGGGGGGGGGTTGATGGAGGCTGTGTGTGTGTGTGTGTGTGTGTGTGTGTGTGTGTGTGTGTGTGTGTGTGTGTGTGTGTGTGTGTGTGTGTGTGTGTGTGTGTGTGTGTGTGTGTGTGTGTGTGTGTGTGTGTGTGTGTGTGTGTGTGTGTGTGTGTGTGTGTGTGTGTGTGTGTGTGTGTGTGTGTGTGTGCGCGCCTGTATAGCTCTGCACCTCATTATACAGCCATGGCCATCTAATTGTCTACTATTGTGGTACAAAATCCCCCACAGACAGACACACACACACACACACACACATTCCTTTCTTTAGTAAATGATCATTTGATGTCGGAGGAGACAGAGCTTGGCTCTGTGCCGGGAATCCCCTCTTCTATTTCTGTTTTGTGGGGAGGTCCCCCCTCTCCCTCCCCACCTTGGATTTGTGTCTGTCTGTTTTCACCCAACCCCCATCTCTCTCTCTCTCTCTCTCTCTCTCTCTCTCTCTCTCTCTCTCTCTCTCTCTCTCTCTCTCTCTCTCTCTCTCTCTCTGACTCTCCTGCTCTCTCTCCATCTCTCTACTACAATGTTTAGCATTATAGTTCTAGAGTGTTTTATTTATTGTTGCACTGCCTGTTTTATGTTCTCGAGGAGCAAGGCACTTCGAGCAAAGACGACAGACCAGTCTGCATGTTCTCTATTTATTCAGCACGAAGTTCATTTATAACATTGGTTCTAGGTCTAATCTAGCAAGCGCGAGAGCATGCGGCGGGAAGCGGCTTCATTATTACATTTCAGGCTGCTTATATACTTTTTTCTTTCCCTATGAAGCAGATCTATTCTTACCTACCAATCACAAGGTGTTTAATCCAATGAGCATCCTGCCTCCATCATCTGAATTAATGTTGCTGTCCTAATATGTCTAGTCTTCTTCTCATCTTTATTTGAATCACAGACCTTTAGTGACCAGTACAAACAAGTGTCCAGTAGCTGGTCATTGTGACCCTTACAGATATCATAATATGATATGGTATGAGTCATGACACATATTATGTGTCATCATGTTTTATCATTCTTAATATAGCAGTTCACGCTATAGATTCACCTAATCTGTAGTCTGTCTGACTAATAAACATATGTCTGAGTCTTTACTCAAATATATCCACTCAATGTACAATATGAATCTTGCATATCACCGCATAGTATAGAAATTTCCTAACATTATGTTTTGTTTGTCTCAGACCAAGGACCACAATGTTAATAGTAAAGTCACTGACTTTGTTGTTTTTATCCTTGACATTTCTCTGAGAAGCATGTGTTTTTCTTTTAACCATGACGTCTAATAAATCAAATCAAACTCTCGCGTCTCTCTCTGTCTCTCTCTCTCTGTCTCGCTGTCTCTCTCTGTCTGTCTGACTGTCTCTCTCTGTCTGTCTGTCTCTCTCTCTCTCTCTCTCTCTCTCTCTCTCTCTCTTTCTCTCTCTGTCTCTCTCTCTCTCTCTCTCTCTTTCTCTCTCTGTCTCTCTCTCTCTCTCTCTCTCTTTCTCTCTCTGTCTCTCTCTCTCTCTCTCTCTCGGTCTCTCTCGCTGTCTTTCTCTCCTAGAGGTCAAGTTGTCTCAGAGTTGAACTGTTTGAACTGTTTGGTTGCTACTATATATGTCTATGAAATTAACTCAAGGACCCCAACGGAAACAAGTCCGCAAGGACTTTTTGGCCGGGCCTTTTAGACAAAAGCATTATTAATGTAACTGTGTTGTTTTACATTCTTTTGCCTAATAAAAATTTCAATCAATCAATCAAAAGAGTCACATGACATGCTGTTGGCCTGCAGATATTACACTCAATTCACTTCTGACACTGATGTGGTATTTTAGCCTCGCGTGGCCAGACAATATCACACGACACACTGCGTGGATATTAGTCTGGTCCCTATCAACGATAGATTTTTTTCCAAGGGGCGGTTACAAAAAGATCCAAACGGACTCTATTGGTTAGACCTAAACCAATCAGAGCAGTGCTTCCTTGTTCACGAACCAATCAGAGCAGTGCTTCCTTGTACGTCATTGCTCCAAATAAGGTGATAAGCCCGCCCACATTTGGATACTGGGCCCTGGTTGGTTCCGCACAACTGCGGAGGGAGAGAAATGGAATCTCTATGGAGGGGGGCCAGACCTAATCTGCCGAGGGCTAAAGTGCGATGCAATTTTGCAAAGGCAGATTCGTCTGGAACCAGGCTAGTGGTATTTGGTTTTTGATTCACTGCCGGTTGGCCGGCCTTCTGAACAAAATCATCATTTGTTTCGCTGCCGCCATCAGAATCAATGACTTAAATAATGTCTTCTACTGTGTGACTGTCATAGAAGGCATGATGGGAGGCTAGCATTTCCACAAATTTGATCACCAGCCACCAGTCAACTGCATATTCTGCTGCCTTTGGGATTTGAGTAAAGGTGACTCTTCACCAAACAGACTACTTCAGACTACAACAGACTGGCAGTCTGTTGGCAAAAGTTGGCATTTGGTTCAGCACAATGTGCACATTGCGTTAAAGCTGGCAGCGCTGGTCTGCAAGATCCTGCCAGTGTTGCCAGGTCTGCTTATTATAAGCGACTTTGGGCTTGTTTTCCTGTTGCTTGTAAATATTCATAGTTGCGGGTTGCTTTTGTTTGGGCTTGTTTCTGAAGTGTAGTTGCTTATTTGGGCTTGCTTTCAAGATTATTTTTGAAAATAGCTGATGTAATAGGGCTCATGTGGTGAAACTGGTCACTTCTTTTGACCTCGTTTTCAATCTGGCAACACTGGAGCCAGCTCGGACCAAACCTTTACCCCCCTCTCTCCCCCCTCTTCACTACCCCACGGCTATCGACGGTTCTATAGGTCGGGACATGACCGATCCTGCTCGGTCGTTCATCGACGGTAATCTAGAAGTATCAACCCGACAAAACGGCTCTATCTACAACTTTCCAACGGCTCCCGCCGCCGAGTCGGGCCGATATCGGTGCGGTGGAGAGCTGCCTTAACACACTCTGAGCTTGAAGAAATACAGACTTATTAACCACTTAAAAGTATATTAAAAAAAATCTAGCATCGCATCACGACACGCCTATAATGACGCCCAAAATAGGCATGCCAGGTTGAAAGTGTTGAATATGCGAATATGCCCTTGTGTGTGTGTGTGTGTGTGTGTGTGTGTGTGTGTGTGTGTGTGTGTGTGTGTGTGTGTGTGTGTGTGTGTGTGTGTGTGTCTCACATTTCCTCAGTCTCCGTAGTGGAATAGTGTCTCATCAATCTTTCACTCTTTTTCCACCTCTCTGTCTGTCTGTCACATGTGTTCTTGTGTAAACCTCTCTGTTCCCTGCCACGGTCCTTCCTAAAACACCCCATCACCTGCTTCCTGTCTCTCCCACTGCGTCATTCATTCACCTCTTTGTGGACAGACAGACACACGTGCACAAACACAGACACGTGCACGGTGCTCAGTGGACCATTTACATTAGAATGTCCCCTTTAACCAAAAGCGTGCATCTTGATTATTCGATTATCCCATTAAGACCTAAGGCCAATTCTATAAATGCCTTCTCACACTTTCAAGATCTTTAAAATGTTCAAAAATAACAGCTGTACAAGCTTGTATATCTGGTATTTTTGAATAGCCAACAGTAAAATCTAAAATGACAGATGCTTTCCTGGTTTTAATGGGTTAATCGAGTTAAAGTTATCGACAGATTAAAGCGGCACTAACTTTTTTTGAATGAATAAAATGCAATTTTGTCCAATCTGTATGGTAGAGTATGTTAATACAATACAACGTATACAACTGGGGTGGTTGTATTTGGTCATTTATATCCTGTGTCTAAGTGACACATGACCTTTGACACAATGCTGTTTGACACTAGATGTGAGGGCAGTGTAGCGGCCCGAACCTCTAGTCTCATAAAAAGACATACCAACAGGAAACAGATGAGAAACAGAAAGAAGCACTATCAATGTACAAGCTCTTGTTTTATTGGATCTTGTTTATTTGATACACTTATTTTTTAGTTCTTGCTCATTTGATTTTCCTATTTGTCTCATCTGTTTAAGAAAGTAGGTAGCTGATATATTGCACTTTTACCTTAGCACTAGGTATACTCTTAGTTGCTTTTTTTAAAGAAGAGAATGCACTTATGTCACGGTCCGCTCCTCGGGCCGTGGACTTTGACTTTATTATTTAGACCTTGAATGCCCTTATATGGTCATGGACACTTTGGGCCGGTTAGGCCGACTTATTATTTATACCTTGAAGATGCCCTTATATGGTTATGGACACTTTAGGCTGGTTAGGCCTAAAGTGCAGTTTGTATGTTCTGCATACTGCGTGTTCCATTTGTATAATTGTATCTGTCATTCTGTTGCTGCCTTTTGCATTGGTGTTCTGTGCTTTTGCTTTGTAGTATTGTTTCCTGTCTGCCTTGTTTACCGTTTCCTGTCTTGTCTCTCTTACCCTTGATTAGTTATGTTCTCCACCTGTGTCCTGTTGTGCCCCAGCCAATCACAGTGTTGATTGTAGTTTGTGTTCACCTGCGTCCTGTTAATCCCCTGTCTATTTAAACCCTGTGTTTGCTATGTGTTCTTGTTGGTCCGTAGACCCATGTCACGTGTGTCTGAGTTGATGCTTGATGCCAACTTCAGTTTACCTGGTTATTGGAAACCCTGGTTGTTAAATAAACCTTTTGATTTGAACATTCTTGCCTACCTCGTCTGCTTTTGGGGCCTACCCGTTACGCACCCTGACAGTCCGCTGGGTCCAGTACTGGTTGGTCCGTACTGTCAATAAAGTCAAAGTCCACGGCCCGAGGAGCGGACCGTGACAACTTAAGACTTCTAGTGATTAGTGACTTCTAGTGATTAGTAGTTTTCTTGCCTACCTATGTTGAATGCACTTATTGTCGCTTTGGATAAAAGCGTCTGCTAAATGACTAATGTAATGTAATCAATCTGGTATGTAAGAAAGATGTTATTGTATGTTTCTTTTGAGTGTACCTTATATGAAGTCTGAAGTTCCCTTTTAACACATTGCATGCCAGTCGCGTAGATCTACGCGAACCTATTTAAAGCCGCAGCGTGCCAGTCGCGTAGATCTACGCGAACCGCCGATTCCCATGTTAAGTGCCCCAGGTGCACTTTCCGAATTTTTTTGATCCATTTCCGTTTCCGGTTTCCGGTCGGAAACGGAATTATTCGGGTTCCGGTTTTTTCGATCGTATCCGCTTCCTGTCTGGGATCCTGTTTAAAACTCGATTTTCTCTGGTTGTTTTTCTCCTCGCTGATCACTGTTTACCGTGTATCGGCTGTAGCTTCAAGATGGCGGCACGGATTTGGAAACTGTTTTCGCTGACCGTTTCTCACGGATCCGCTGTGTGTTTAGAACCAAATGAACGCGCACTTTTAACTTATTTAGCGAGGTCTGTGGCGACATGAAAAAAACTAAAAAACAACAATAAAACGCTGGCACTGGTGAGTACATTATGAGATTAAACTCTGGCATGGAATGTGTTAAAACAGACTTTTTCTTTGGTGTTACGAATATCACTTGGAAGACTATTCCATAGTACAATTGACCTATAAAATACAGTTATCACCCCTTCTTGAACTACTTGAAAAATATAAATATTTCCCCGACCAATAGAATGAAGGGATTCCTGGTTTACTATCTATGTTTATTATCCTTCTTATGTGCTGGTGGCAAGGGCTAAACATTCAAGGGCTAAACAAAGCCGCGACCACATCTGTGTAAAATGCTGATTGATACCGATCACAATAAAAAGATTATTAAAAAAAAATACAGTTATCAATCCACCTCTCGCCCCAGGAATGGAATATGTGTGGATATTTGAGCAGTTATATTAGTATTTAAAAATAATAATTAGGAGTCTGGGTGTTTAATAACGTTATGAGTTGACTTTATGCTAAACTAAGTCTTTCTTTGACACTTGGCCAAGTGAGACACTCATGCATGTCTAACACTTGCATGTTCTATAAGTAAAACCCCAGAACCAGCCTTGTTTTGAGCAACTTGTAATTTTTGGAGCAGACCATTAGATGCAGATGACCATACTACCATGTGGCCATAGGGCAGGAGCCTATCTCCTGTTTCTGTAGTGTGAGCAAGTACTAGGGTTGCTCCGATCATGTTTCTTGGGACCGATCCCGATCACTGTTTTTTTCTCTCACGATTGGCCGATACCAATACCGATTTTGAGCCCATGGGGAAAATTCCAATATTTCCAAAATTATTATAGGTCAAAACTGTTCCTGTGTGTGTTGGGGGGAAGGGGAGCATGTCTAGGCCTGTCACAAAGATGCAATGCGATATTATACTATATATCTGATTGACTTTTATACCACTTGTGGTGCAGCTCGGTCATAAAAGATCGGTTTCTCCGGATCGGGTAAATTGCTGATCACCGATCGAGTCATTTGGAGTGAAAATCAGCCGATTTAAATCGGTGGCCGATCGATCGGAGCACCTCTAGCAAGTACACCCCCTGGACATGGTGTACAAGTGCACACCCTGGACATGACGCTAGTATGTCACAGGGAATCCAATCTTTGGTGCTGAGTGCCAAGCAGGGAGGCATTGGGTCCCATTTCTACAGTCTTTTGATATGACCTGGCCGGAGAATCGAACCCGGGCCTTCCAGTCTCAGGGCTGACACTCCAACCACAAGGCCACTAAGCTGGTCCATATTACAGAGCAGTAATAAAAATGACATAAAACTAATGGATAGTTGCAGCTCTAGATGAATATTTTATGCAGGTGAAGGGGGGACTCAGCTGAAACAATAACTGTAGAGGGAGGAAAGACGGTTAGAGAGCCACTGATCTAAACCCTCATCCTGACAGGAAATGAACAGTCAGCATGTTTAACATACGGGCTAGAGGTGAGACGTGGGGGTTTTACACTGTACTGTACATTCCTACAATATAGACACTCCTTCATGCATGTCTTGCAGTGCATGCATGTAGAGTGGGCGTTCTGTACTGCCTAATACGATGGTGCATGTGTCTGCCTGCATGAGTCTGTCGTCTCTTGTCCCAATACATTTACTGTAATATAATTCTACCTTCCACACAATCTAATCACCTTGGGAACACTCTACTCCATTCAGTCATTATTCTCTCCATTCATTTTCCAGCTGCTCATACACTCAAGCCATCTTCGATGGGTTAATCACATAATGTATTGACTCGGGTCAAGTGGCCTGTGTGATAAATGGAGCACACAGACTGTGGTTCAGAGCATATGACAACTCAAAACAGACTAATGAGATCATCTCAATGCACGTAATATGGATAATGGGTGTAATTTGCTAAGTAGAAGTGTGTGTGTAATTTATTTGCCGGTCCATAATTGTTTTAAAATGTTTCCAATTACTCACCCCCCCCCCCCCCCCATTGATTTTGACTATAGAACCACAGTCATAACTGGAATTAAAGGGAAAGATACTGTTTGAATATATCGTTGCTGTCAGGCAAAAACCTCTTTTCTCCATATTCAAACTTTTTGTGTTTTTTCGTAAATTAACCCCCTACTTGATCATACTACAGCATCACACAAAAGCATCAAAATTAAATTAAATGATTGTGATGCTATGTTAACTTCTTTTTCTGGGGACCCCCCTGGAGCCCCCTCAAGGACCCCTGAAGGTCCCCGGACCCCACTTTGAGAACCACTGTACTAACTGTTGAAACAGCATTACTTATATAAACTTCCAGAGGACCAATAAACTGGCTCCGGGTGTTGTTACCTTAAAAAACCCATATCCGTGTTATAATCATGATTATATCACCACCTCAAGTATGATTGCTTTCATAACACGGTTACCAGCGATTAGAACCGAGGTTCCCCTTCACCCACAGGTTTATTTGTTCTTTACTAAATAACATTGCTAAAGCTGGACTCACATTACGG
Organism: Gymnoscopelus braueri; assembly: GCF_963280865.1. Lineage (NCBI taxonomy): Eukaryota > Metazoa > Chordata > Actinopteri > Myctophiformes > Myctophidae > Gymnoscopelus > Gymnoscopelus braueri. The sequence continues at coordinate 8,567,223 of NC_137606.1, forward strand.
ATAAACGGGGAGATTTTGGGGTCAGGAACAGAGAAATAAGCAACCAGGTCTATGAAAACAAGCCCAAAAAAAGCGACTAGGCTACATGAGCACTTTAAACCTTAAAGTTGGATATTTGAAAATAGCCGGTCTATATATATTCGGCTGATCGAGATCTGCCGAGGCTGAGCCTGTAGTGTGAAGGGTGCAAAGATCCAATCTTAAACCGCAGATTCAATCTGTGGAATCACAAGCATTGTCTAGAGCCGCGCTGCGGCTGGAATTGGAAGAGACTTTTGACATGACAAGAAAACAGCCTGTTGTAATGGAGGAAATACATTGTTGCTCTTGGGCAGAAACCTCTTATCTCTCCATATTCTAACTTTCTACTTGATCATACTACAGAATCACGCAAAAGTAGCCTCGGGCCGCGCTTCGAGCTGCTACTTATGCTACTTTTGAATTTGAATCCTGAAAGGTTTTGGACATAACGAGGTCTCCACCCAACAGAGACAACATGGTAGTTAATTGTTCTGACAGGCATGATAATAATATCCTATAGTCCGTGATGCACAATGGTTTTAAAATCTTGTAGTGTTTAAGATTTCACAGAAGGGAATCTTAGACCGTAACGGTCTTGCACCTCCCTGTATTGGGGAACTTTTAGACCAATCTACCAGGTCCAGGTCACCGTCACTCAGATCTGACAGTCAGTTGTATATGAAGACTCCACGGTCTAGCACAGTAAGGACGGGTGACCGTGCCTTTGCTGTGTTGTTGGCACCGAAGTTGTGGGACAAACTCGCTTTGAGGATCAAAGCTGCCCCCATCCTAGGGACTTTTAAAAGAGGACTCCTAGGTTCACTTGTTGTGTGTGTGTGTGTGTGTGTGTGTGTGTGTGTGTGTGTGTGTGTGTGTGTGTGTGTGTGTGTGTGTGTGTGTGTGTGTAGTTTCTACTCCCTCCTGTTGTGACTGACTGACAGTGTCTGTTCTTAGTTTTCTTCTCCCTACCTCTTTCTGCGGACTGCGCCCCGGGATAGTGTAATAACTGGATGAGGGGGGGGGGGCACTACGAATACCGAACCTATGACCTCAGTATCGGCGGATCTGTGTAGGTCAGTGAGTAGATGAACTCTAGCCTATCCTAAGTGTAGTTTGACTTCATTCCATGAGGTGATTTTAGGAAGCAGTGTGAGAGCTTCTCCATTTGACCAACAACAACACCACCCCCCATTCTCTTTCTCTTTGTCGGTGGTTTACTTTCTGCTCCTGCTGGGGGAGCACAGCTGGTTTTAATGCTGTCTCAAATGTCTCCACACTGTAAAAATGTGGTCCATTGCTGGTACACTTTTAACACTCAGAGGTTAAATAAACATTCTTGCAGGGCACTCCTTCTTCCTCTCTTGTTTGTAGAAGATATTTATATAGAAGCGTTATTTTTCTCCACTCTTCTCTAAACCCTTCTCCAGCCAATTATTTTTGTATGACATATGTTAACAGAAGCATTTTTTTGCATCGATGCAACATGTATTAAGAGTAGATTGTCTGTTCTCATTATGTTTCTTACGTGTATGTGTGTTTGGGGACATTGAAGCTTAAACAACAATAACAGTAGAGCGTAGAAGTTGTTAAAGTGTGAATCCGTTAACTTATGGTTATTATAATTGGACTAAAAACATAACTTCAACACTGCATACTTTACCACATAAATAAGGCTATAGTCCTTCCTGTAAGGCAGGGGTCTTCAATGTTTTTCAGGACCCCTTAGCTGAGAGAGACATGAAGCAGGGACCCCCACTACCTATTGGATTCATGTTAATGTGTATTTTCAGACAGTTAACCACTTAAATCCTCAATACTTTGTAAACTCTACCTTTTTCTTGGTCTGCTCTTTTTTCCCTCTACACCAAACGTCTTAGCTGAAAATAGCCGATCTACAAGCTCATGACGTGCTGTGAGCTGGTAGATCTGCTATTTTTGGCTAATGTTTCCCACAGAATAGGGTTCAATTAGGGTTAATGTAGAAATTAAAAAATATTGTCCCTATCACTCAACGATTTGGCGGCCCCCCTGCAGTATCCCTGAGGACCCACTAGGGGTCCCGGTCCCCCTTTTGAAGACCCCTTCTGTAAGTTATGTCCCGCGTAGCTGTGCCAAGTAACGAGTAGTCTCACATAGCCAGACGATCGATTGGATATCTCAGCCTACCAACCAATCATCTGGATACATTTACATTCATTGTATGTGATTGGACGGCCGACGAAGGCAACCAGTAACAAAGCTACTTCCAGATTATTTTTTAGGACACGCCCTTACCATCTTCTTTTTTTTTATTTAAATTTTTATCCCGCGATTTTTATAACCCATTTTTTTCACCCGGTGCCAATTTCCTAAGTGATCCTGGGCGCTACACCAGCCCTACACCAGTATTACACCTGTCACCCCACAGTAGGGAGGCCAGGGCCGAGCTCATGCTTCCTTCAGGCATGAGAGCCAACTGACCTTCTTGTCACCTGACAGGGGGGAGTTTCCCTGGTTGGACGTAGTGCGTGGAAGGAACACGTTATTCCAACCAGTTCCCTTCCCCTCCATCAGGCGCCCCGGCTGTCATGGGGGAGGCGGTATAGTGACCAGGATTACTACATGTTTTTGTGAGGGTATTAACTACCCTAGGAGACACGGGGAGAACATGCAAACTCCACACAGAAAGGCCCTTTCGCCAACCCCACCTAGGGTATGGGCGCTGATGACGCGGAGGAGAAGACACGCCCCCAGTGCCCACAGCGTCCCCGGCGGGAATCGAACCCAGGACCTTCTAGCTGTGAGGCGACAGCGCTACCGACTGCGCCACCGTGCAGTCGGTACCACCGCGCCCTTACCATCTTCACCACATGAATGCCTCCCTCCGCCCAGATTAGGAAGGACCGCCCCTTTGTTCAACGCAATGCAGGTTTTGTCACCAGAGTGTCACCAGACTTATCAGTAGGTACTAGGCAAGGATGTCTGAAAGTCTGCTACGCCAGACTAAGTAGTGAGTGAAAGGACAGACCCTAATTAGAGGGCGTGACAGTGTGCAATGCTACGCTAATCGTCATAAACTTGCCCGGGTGGCTGGCTGTTTCTCTCCCGCCTTCCCTGTCTCTCTCTCTCTCTCTCTCTCTCTCACTGTCGCTGAAATAATGAAGCAGAAATGCTGACAAAATGATCATCATAAAAAATGTAAAAAGGCATTTGGGGAAAAGAATGAGACGGGTTGTAATCACTCCAGTTATCCTCTCACCACTGCAATATCAGTGTTGATGCAATGCTCTCTAGGTCTGCAGGCGATTAATCTGTCACTTACTTTTTTGAGTGTTTTTTTTTATTTGTGTTGTATTTATAACGAATCAACGTGAAAATAAATCTAGTTGATTTATTATAAAGTAACACAATTGATTAGTCTGATTAACCACTTAAGCTCTGTTTTACACTTACAGTACGTATAGCAGTGTCACGTAAAAATTGTGAAAATAGCAGATCAATAACGCATTGTATTGTATTATTGTGAGCTTGTAGATCGGCTGTGTTTGGTATTTTTGAAAATGTTATTTAAATATTTTTTTAGAACGATTCTGCTGTTTTCTATGTCCTTACCCTATACTCTGTCTTCATCCTCCTACTCTCTCCTCTCCCTCTGTCAACACATCTCTGAGTGAGAACCCTACTCTGTCTTCATCCTCCTATCCTCTCCCTCTGTCAGCACTTCTCTCTCCTCCAGCTTGCCTCTCTGTATTTATCTCTCTCTGTGTCTCAGGGGTCTCCTGCAGACAGTATCCAGCATGCATCCATTGTCTATGCACAGTGCATATACTATGCATTTATTTATATACTGTATGTATAGGTACTGTCTGGTAGAGTACAGGTAATAGCACATTTATTTAAAGGTATGATGACTGGCCGACTCCCAGGGGCCTGATGAGACATGACATGATTTTGGCTTTGATGTGCATGTCGGGAGGACCCTTGACATGTGGGCGGGCCCTCTGCATTGACATGTACTGTAATGGAATTGGTTTGAACGCAATACCATGTGATCTTTAACCAGATGAAGCCCCAGTGTCCCTATTCTTTGCTTGTCATAATAATATAGGTGAACATTCAGCGAAAATAGCCAATCTACAAGCTCATAACGCGTTGCAGAGGTTTGGTGTTCCCTGGGGGACCCCTGTCAATGAAGTATATTGGGGTTTAATTGGATAAAGTATTAATATACCCTCCTTCAGTCCGTGCACTCAGTTAGTCATCTTCCCTGGCCAGCTGTTTTCCCTCAGAAAGATGTTTAGGTACCCAGCAGCCAGTCACCTCTACATTCAGTAAGGTTTTCACGGCCTGTCGAGGCTCATTCATTCTCCAAACTAAAACTGTTATCAAGGTAAAATGACTGGGTGAAGCAGTTGGACATATAGGGCTCATTGTAGCTGTCATTGCGGAGCTCAAGGCTTGCAGAGTGCCCTTCAAATAGTGGTGAGCAGTACAATTGTCATATAGGACCTTTAAGGAATTGACAGGCTGGTGTGCCAAGTTGTCTAAATTCTAGATATGGATCATTTACAGTAGGTAGACTGTTGTACCTTTCTCATTAGTCGAAGCGGGTTCCAGAATGACGTTTACTAGGCTGTCAGTGGTGTTGAGCTCTTAAGGGCCGGGTTCACAGAAAGCATCATTTTGAGCTGACAGTGCAAATTGCCATGCACGACGCACTAGGAGGAGCACTACTCTTCCCAGCACCGAGCATTTCAGCATTTCATCTCTCTCTCTCTCTCTCTCTCTCTCTCTCTGTATCCAGTGTTTTTGATTGATTGACTGAATATTTTAACAGTTTGCAAAAAGTAACAGAGGTACAGTTATACAATAATGTTAAAAGGATAACACAAAAAGCCTTGAGAATGAATTCATCCCCATTTTTGTGCCAAATCTGGGGGGAATGAGATCAGTGGAGCTCCCACTGCTCATCAATGTCACTTTCCTATGCAGAGGGTTGGAGAGACACGCCCACAAGCGGCAAACATTGAGCAGAGGCATGTGTATCGATTGGATTTTTATCCGATACCGGTGCTAAAACACCAGAACCGATACTTTTCAAAACATTTCCGACATTTCTTTTATTTTTTTGCCAAGGCCAATTTGAACAATGTTGTACTAAACCGCTGCTCAACTGTTATTTTTATAAAGGTGCCTAAACTGTGCCAGGACTGACTTTCCATACATTAAACAGTCAATGACATTAATCATTGCATTTTTCCTTTTTTTTAACAATGTTACTTGTTTTCATTCTGAGAGCCTGCTGCCAGTGTTGCCTTACTTTGTGCTTTCAGCATAAATCATCACACAAGTTACACAGCACTACAAAACGGTACCTATTCGGTACTGTACTACTAATATGCGGTATCGGTAGTATCGGATGTGGTGGTACCGGTTCTAGTATGGTACCGGTTCTCGGTACTCAACCCTGTGTGTAGTGCATGTGTAATGCATGTGTAGCACTTTGGACATACGTTTTCCAAAGCAGTCCGTCCCTCAAAACAACTCGTGCCGTGCTGTGGTGATGTGCAGACAGACAGCCATGCACTGTAGTGTTATTTCGTTTCCTGTGTTTGTCCATTTTAGCTAATCAAACAGCATTAAATAAAAGTAAAACAGATACATAGACAAGCCAAAATGGTCTAAATAGCGTTTAGTAAATGTATATCCCCTACGTGTGTCCTTTAAGCCCCTCTGCTGTGCAGTCAGTGGTCATTGTGTATTTTTGCGATGATGCTTTAAATTTGTGAGAAAAATTTAAGCAAGGCTTGTAAGCCCCACAGTTAAGCATTCGGGCGGGCCAATGTGTTTTTGTCAACTCACCATATCCTTCTAAGTACTGACCGCACCACCAGTGTGTTCTTAGTTATCTTGAGAAGGGCTTATTTCCTGTGTGGTGATGAACATGATAATGTCAATGGCTTGCACGATATTCCACTAGTTCCATTCATTTTGTTCATTTTTTGTTGTGTGTTCATGCTCATAACATGTTCATATATCGTCTCTGTCGAGTGGAAACCTCCACTCCACAAGTCCAAAACTGTTACTTTTCAAGATTCAAAAATAGCAAAAGTAGTAGATCTGATCATACAAAAAAGTTTAAATATGGAGATAAGATATTTTTGCCCGACAGCAACGATATGCATGTACATATATGGACATGTTATGAGCAACAGTAGTTCATTATTTTAGGTATTACGCCACACTGCCCATACTGTACATTTCCCCAGACATATCCCTGATCCCTGAAGTGTGCATGTGAGCACGCAAAAAAATGAAAGAATATTGGTGCAAAGGGATGACAAGGGATATGCATTTGTTCATGGAGGAGTGTGCTTTCCTGACTGACTGACAGACATGCACACACACACGGACGCACACACACACGCACATATGGTTTGCAAGGTCATTTCTTCTTTCTTGTCACAGAGGGCTGCAGGATGTGGGTGTGCAGAGTGTGAGTGACAGTAATGACTGAAGTATCTTCTAGTTCTAGAATGTCCTCTGTTGACCTGCCAACAGCACACTCTAATACCCTGCAGACAGCGGCATCCTCTAGTACAGAGGGTCACAACCTGGGGTCTGGTGGGGTGCCAAAGACCACCAGGGGAGGGGTAGGGGCAGGATGAGGCCTTGCTGTCTTGGAGGTAGACGAAGATATTAACCGTCCGTCCGTCCGTCCGTCCGTCTGTCCATCTTCATTCGCTTATCTGGAGTCGGGCAGCGGAGGCAGCAGTTCCAGCAGATCTAACCCAGACTTCTGCCTTTCCGTGCAGGCCACATTATCCAGCTCTGACTGAAGATCCCAACCCGAGGCGTTCCCAGGGTAGCATGGAGATACACCTTATCATTATTACATTTTAAACACAAAAAAATATTTGCAACAGCAAAAGTCATCTTGTATATTATATTTAATCTCATCAGGTACAGTCTTGGCACACTCTGTTCTTGTAATGCGATCAATACTTTTCCACTATATTTGTGCGTTCCCCTTTGCCTGTTTTATTGTCTTAAAAGAAGAAATTAGTTTTGGCCTTCATAAGCTGCTTATTTCTAAGGTCTTTAAATATCGTCTCTGTGGGGTGGAAACCTCTTATGTCCAAAACTGTTACTTTTCAGGATTCAAGTTCAAAAGTAGCAAAAGCAGCAGATCTGCAAGCTCGAAACTTGTCGCTCCGCTTTTGATGCTTGTGTGTGACGCTGTAGTGTGATCAAGTAGGGCGTTAATTTACGAAAAAACTCAAAAAGTTAGAATATGGAGATCAGAGGTTTCTGTCTGACAGCAACGTTATCAAACAGTTAAAGCTCTCCCATTGTTTGACTGTAAATTCAAACCTTTTTTTCCTTGGAGCCCCCCTTCTTACATCTGACTCCCCCTACACACGTGCACACTTGCACACGCACTCATGCAGGCACACACACACACACACACACACACAAACACACACACACACACATGCACGCACGCACAAATGTGGTCCAACGGCTTGCGAGATGAGCTCCGGACGCACAGACAGACAGACACACACACACACACACAGACAAGACAGATCGACCCTCTTATAGACTAGGCTTGACATCTATAGAGCCATGCCGTCAGTATAGTCACTACAGGTTCTACATCTACACACTACACTGTATATATGTGTATATACTGTATGTAGAACCTGCACTGCTGTGTGTGTGTGTGTGTGTGTGTGTGTGTGTGTGTGTGTGTGTGTGTGTGTGTGTGTGTGTGTGTGTGTGTGTGTGTGTGTGTGTGTGTGTGTGTGTGTGTGTGTGTGTGTGTGTGTGTGTGTGTGTGTGTGTGTGTGTGTGTGTGTGTGTGCTGTCTTACAGTTGTCTTCTCTCAGCTACACACTCCCATGGTGTTAAATGACAACAACACATTGTCTCTGTTCCACTTGTCCTCTACTTCTGAGTCATCTGCCCTTCTGTCCTCACCCTGTCTGTCTGTCTGTCAGTCAGCAGCTGATGCCTAGCAGTTTGACATCATACTTTCATCCTGGACTCTATGTTAACAGAATCTTATCTTAATCTGCTGTGATGACACAGACATTAAATAAACATTCCATTCAGATGTCAGTGTTATGATACCAATGTTACTATAGGACACAGTAGGGATAGTCTAGTAGCGCGCTATAATGTGGTATGACAACATGTTTTCCTCAATATGAAAAAGCTGCCACGCCTCCACATGCTGTCAAATAAACAGAAACTTTACCACTTAAGCCCTATATACTTATACTATGTGAAAATAGCTTAGCATAAACGCGATTGTCTTTTTTTGTCTTTTTTGCCTTTTTGCCCCTTTTTCATCCCAATTTAGTCGTAATGCCAATTCATTCCCCCCCACACACATTTGTGGAGGGTGGGGGGTTCTTTGATAGTGTTGGGGAGCGTGTTCCACACACAGGAATGGGGCAGCAAGTAATGAATGATTGTCCCTCGTCCTCTCCAGGTGTTGTGAGTGCAGTGCGTCTCTGTCCCACTGGTACTATGAGAAGGATGGACGTCTTTTCTGTAAGAAGGACTACTGGGCCAAGTTTGGAGAGCTGTGTCATGGCTGCAACGACCCCATCACTACCGGCCTCATCATGGTAAGGGGCAAACCCGTAACTCTGTCTGTCTCTCTGTCTCTTTGCTACAGTTATGCTTTCCTCATACAGCAGCACTTATATTACATTCACAAAGATTCATCATCATTGGTTTTAACTCTGTGTCAAAAGTGACCCGTAAGAGTGGAGGGTTAATTCTGCCATATTGCAAAATTATTTTATACAGCCCTTATGTGCTATCGAGATTCAACATCATTTTGCTGTCGGGCAGAAACCTTGCGTTGTGAGCTTTTGGAGATCTGTTATTTTCACTATTTTAAAATGTTTTTAAAATGAAAAACGAACGGTTTTGGACACACAAGGTTTCTGCCCGGCAGCATCTAGTCAAGATTGGAAGCAGGGGTTACACAAATGACAAAAACATGCAGTCTAATAGGGTTGTGTTAGTCTCATAATGGAATGTCAGGGTCCCATACTTACCTTGTAGAGCATCCAACCTATAGTTTTGCTCCCCCATGTTTGGTCCACGTTGGGCACCTTAGCTGTGGATACAAATGTAGGTCTGGGGCAGCGTACGTACGTACGTAGTACTGTGGGAATGCGTCCAGAGCTGTAACGGAACACAATCAGCCTTTCTGTGGTTTTTGGTCAGATTACCTTACACAGTGTGTTGTTGTCACCAGTGAAAGCCGCTACCTGTGATACAGGAAAGTAGAAAGAGGGACAGGTGCTGAAAAGACATGACCACAGGTCACTGCAGGGCAGAGAGACAGGGAGACAGTGCTTCTAGAAGTAAGTGGTACTGCATTATAGAAGGGACTGGATTGATTCCAGTGCCAGAGAGGAACCAATCTGTGTCAGTTTGCTGTTGATGGCTGCAGATCAAAAAATCTGTTCTATTTGCATTTCGGTATCGTGCTGTGAAATACATTGCAGTCTCTCTGATGATCATGATGATGATGAGGATGCTTTCTTTTTGTCTTGGCAGCTTGCTGTCACTCAAAATGGGTTCTTTTTTAATCGCAGATGAGACCAGAGAGCATGAATGTATGAAAAAGTACTGTAGGTTTGATTTCATTTCATTTCAACCTTTATTTAATTCTCGGAACTGAGGGCTGAGACCCTCTTTTCCAGTGGGAAGTCTGAGAAAAGCACAAACAATATAAAAATACATTTTAAATAAATAACATAACATGATTTAAAAGAAAATTGCATCACATGATTTATCAACATCAATTAAAACAGGTGCAATTTAGAGTTGATATATCCGACTGAAAGTGACCTAGGGGAACAAGAGAGCAGTACCGATCCTGTGATAGTATTCACAGAAGCACAGATGAACACATTCAAACCATGTCTTAAGTTTTCTCTTTTAATGTTCTTTCTTAGTTCTTATCTGTTTCTTATCTGTTTCCTTCCATCTTGACCTTCAGTAACTGGCCTGAACATCTTGGACTGCACACAGCAGTGCTCTAGTCATCATTTCAGAGTGCTTTACAATGCATGCCTCACATTCACCCATTCACACACACTAGAGATGCGTGTATTGCAGTTATATCTGCGGACCCCACGGTTATCTGCAGAGCAGGTGGACTTGGGTAATAAAAAAATTACATTCTGATTAATAGTGGATCGCGGGTGGGGTCCGCAACCGATCCGCTACCAACACCCAAATATTTTGTTTTCCTACATTAATTATGTATTATGTCACCCACCCGCAAAATATGAATTTGGGTGTCTTTATATTCTCATTCTGTGAAGTCTTAAGTTCACTAGCTTTTTTGCTGGTCTGCTGTCACGTCCATCTACAATAGGAGAGGTTCCATGACATACAGTGCGTAATGCACACCAGTGTAAGTTCAGTGTAAGTTTTTTTCTCTAGATTTAGAGTATGAAATTATTAATAAGTTATGTCCATGTGGGTGCAGGGCGGATGCGGATCTGTATTTCGGGGAAATAATTATTTTGGGTGTATGGTGGATGGATGATTTATGTGTATATCTGGATTTTGGTGACGAGCCGAGCCGATGCGCACAACACACACATTCACGAAGCCATGCAAGGATTCCTGTTAATCAGGAACAGTTAGGGGTTCAGTGTCTTGCTCAAGGAAGGACACTTTGACATGCAGTGTCAGGAGTCGGAATTTCAAATCTGGAACCTTCCCGTTCCCATATCTTCATTAACTACTTTCATTATGTCCCTTTTGGATTACGTTGAACAATGAGGCTAGGTTGACAACAGAGAAAAACAACAACAACACAATCAGGTGCTCGCAGGAGAAACAAGTAGTTAGAAGTAATTAAAAGTATCAGAGGTGCTCCTGGATCAAACCAGATAAAAAAGTGAAAGAACAGAGGATCCGGGCATTCAATAGGATTGCATTATTGAATGCCCGGATCCATAGTGTTTTCGATGAGCTAGACTACCTTTATATTTTTTGATACATTGTATCAAAACGCGTCGCTTTGCAACAACACGTTGTGAGCTTGTAAATCGGCTATTTTTGGTGAAGAGATTTGGTGCAGACTGAAAACCGAATACAATTAACAGGGTAGTTCATTCAGAACTATGGAAACCCCCCCAGCTGGTTGTGGTGAAGTCAGGGGCTTTTAGTCATTGTTTTTACCCACACACAGCAGGCCAAGTGTTTTCTAAAACTTCCTCTAAAAAGTCAGGGCATGTGTGGGCCTTGTGATACTCTGAATACAGTATGTGTCAGAAATCATACATCCCTAATACAGGGGCGGGCAGCCTTCCCGTATCCCGGTTATAAAACCACCATGGCTTTTACGTCTTATTATAGGCTGCTAATTAGAAGAATACAAACACAGAATAAATCAATAATTATCCCCGCCAGGCGATGGATGGGATTATGTTTTCACTCCTGTGAGTATGTCCGTCCATCTGTAAACCGCTAATCTCAGCAGCACCGCTGGACCAATCGGCGTGAAACTTTGCACTCACACTACCAGTAGGCCAAGGAAGAACCTCTGCCCCAGGTTTTTTTAATTGGCTTGTTACAGCGCCACCATGAGGCCGATCTCTACAAAACACTTTTTTTTGTTGTTGCTACTACTCTTACAGATTTTGTACAAACCTCACACATTATCTCTGTAGTCATGTGATCTGTCATATTTTTCATATTCAATACCCATTGGCTTCGATTGGCTTCCAAAGTTTTGCAGAAAATGACGCACACAATTTCTGTGCAACTTTGCACACAAATGAACACAAAGTGGGAACGCGCGCACACACACACACACACACACACACACACACACACACACACACACACACACACACACACACACACACACACACACACACACACACACACACACACACACACACACACACACACACACGCAAACACAGTATTTATCCTTTATAACTGACTCTACCTCCATCCACCTCTCCCTCTGCAGGCCAATCAGAGTAATGAAACATCCCAGTCTACTGTGGTAGTCTAGACGTTAAAGTGGATGAACAGGAGAGATGGCTGCACCCGTCTCTCTCTCTCTCTCTCTCTCTCTCTCTCTCTCTCTCTCTCTCTCTCTCTCTCTCTCTCTCTCTCTCTCCCTCCCTCCGTCACACTCTCTCCGTTCTACACTTTGACTTTATTGCCCAGCGTTCTCCTTACAGTGCAGAGACACTGATGACATACTGTCTGTCTGAGCAGCTGCTGCTCCAGTCAGCCAATTACACTGTTCTGTGAAGAGGGTCAGGCTATTACGATGGCAGACAGACAGACAGACTGACAGACTAAGGTCATCTTCACGTGTGTCTGTGTGTCCACCCAGGAAGGACAGGACATGGCAGGGTGTAATCCCATCCCATACTTGGCACGTGCCCTGTTTAACAGGACAGCACAGGACAGGACACTCTGATTGCGTCATTGTCCCAAACACAGCCTCAGGTTTGTCCTGGAGGATGATGAGCCAAGTCCCTGTCTGTCTGTCCCCTCATGTCCTTCCCCTGCTGTATCCATCCCTCTATAGACAGACAGACAGACAGACAGACAGACAGACAGACAGACAGACAGACAGACAGACAGACAGACAGACAGACAGACAGACAGACAGACTTTTATTGAGCCCGTGGGGGAAATTCAGTTGCCATGGCAGCACAGCAGTTAAGAAACACACGACATACAGAAAAATAGATACATCAAGGAGTAATAAAATAATAGTACTAATAATAAAAATGTACTAATACATTTAAAAAAGAGTAAGCTATTGTAAAGGAATTAAGAAAAGAGTGAAACCAGGTATACAGAAATCTTGCTTGACCCTCAGCACTCAGACTCCCTGGGAATTAGCATGGTGAAAGAGGTGTAGATATACGTTTAGTTAAAGTGCACAGAACAGAATATTAACAGTATATTAACGGCATATTATTAGCAGTATATGAAGAGGTGTAAATATAGTCCTGTATACATCCCCCAGTCTCCAGTAGCGTGGGTAGAAATGAACAGTCAATGGGAATGGTGAGAAATATACAATTTATACCAAGGACAAGTTTATTACAGTGCATGGCCTAGTGGAAGAAAAGAAAGGCCTGTGTATGTATATACAGTATGTACTGTATAAATACATGAATAAATAAATACACACACACACACACACAATATGTGTACAGTGTTATGTCATAAAATATGGACATTAAATCAACAGAGTAAAAAAGCTATTTATCGTCTCTGTCGGGGGAAACCTCATATGTCCAAAACTGTTACTTTTCAGGATTCAAATTCAAAAACAGCAAAAGTGGCAGATCTACAAGCTCAAAACGCGTCGCTTTGCGCCGCATTTCAAGCTTGTAGATCTGCGACTTTTGATGCTTTTGTGTGATGCTGTAGTATGAGTAGGGGGTTAATTTACGAAAAAACACAAAAAGTTAAAATATGGAGATAAGAGGTTTCTGCCCGACAACAAAGAATACACAATCTACCCATAAATATGGAATAAATAAATGTACCAGTGGAAAGAAAACAGCAGTTCAAGAGCAGAAGCTCCACCATCACTCAGTACTGAACCCATCCATCCCTCCCTCCCTTCATCCCACCATCCCTCAATACTGCATCCATCCATCCCTCCCTCCCTTACTTTATCCATCCCTCAATGCTGCATTCATTCATCCATCCATCCCTCCCCTCATCCGTCCATCCCTCATGCTCCCTCATCCCTCCCTCATCCCTCCCTCTCTTCATCCCTCCATCCCTCAGTGCTGCTGACCATCAGTTCAGTTCACAGCCAATACTCAGACTGCTGAGGGAGGGTATACAGAATGTCTCTTTGCCTTTCAGGATCCCTGTACGGTACATGTTAAAACTGTACATTTATAAACCTGATGACCCCTGATGTCAATTAAAAGTCTGGCATGGCCATCTGCACATGTACAAATAAACAAATAAATACATAAATGTAACTATACAGTACATTGAACATACAGTATACTGTACATCTGCCTCTGCTTATAGCGTAAGAAAATCAATCAATCTCTTCTCCTGGACTTGAGTTGTTAAAGTCCCCATCCAGACGCATTTTAAAGCATGTAAAAAAAATACTCTGCTATGATTACTCCTTTAGCATCACGTAAAAGTTAAATAATATCAGATGGAATCAGATCTGCTCTTTCTATTATGACAGGCGAAGTGGTTTCAGGTTGCTAATTTGCATATTAGTCCATGATAGGTTAGTTGGATTGGTGACATCATCACACAGCCGGCTCAGATTTTAAGGAAGTGCAGAGAAGTTCCCCACTGCACCGCCAGTGGAAGAATGTGGAAATTAGTCAAAGTCATGCCTCCAAGAAACGGTAGAAAAACACCAATGTTTCTCACATGGAGGACGGACTTTAACACCAGGGAACTCTAGGGTATTTTCTACTGTGAGAAAATAATAGCCAGCACTCCGTCCTTCTGGTACTTTTTAATTACACAGACGGTCAAGCCTTCCTCAGCGTGTATGATTGATACATGCTGAGGAAGGCTTGACGCCGAAACGCGTCCGTGCATGCTGCCCGTGCCTTAATGAATTAAAAAGTACCAGAAGGACTTCGTAGTGCTGGTTATCATTTTCTTATTGTGAATCTTTGTGAGCCGTGCACCCGGCAAATTGCATTTAAACAGACTGAGTGTGCTCGTTTTTGTTTCTACTATGGCTTGCACCATCCAGTACTACTGCTTCCCTTAATTTAGACAGGAACCATCACACTGTTACCAGAATGTCCTGATTAACAAGCACATATCGAAAAAGAAAGATATATTAGCATGAAAAAACTAAAGCAGGAGCAAAGGTGAGTTGCACCTGAAGTAGAGAGGTTGCAGTAATTACTGAGACACATTTTACTGTATGAGACACAAATAAGGATGGGACGATAATCTTTATTATGATTTATCGTAAAAATGCTCACAATAATCATATTGTGGAGGTTTAAATGTATTGTGAAATTGCCCGTCATACACTGAGCATTAGTTTGCTCTGCCGCGTTTTTCCATCTACACCAAATCTCGCTTGTAGATCTCAGATATACAAGCCTGTTAGATCTGTTATTTTTGGCTAACACAAAAAAGTCCTGGCAGGGCCGGCCGCTGGCATAAGCAGTCTATGCGGTTGCTTAGGGCCACAACCACTATGGGGGCCGGGGAGCCCGTCATAGTCACAGAAATTGTTCAGACTAATTGAGAAACCTGTGAACGTTGGCACCTCAGAAGATCACGTGATGTCTGCTACTATTCAGTCATTTCTGGTGATGGCAGATCAGCTTTATTAATTTCCAATGAAGAACACACCGTCCTGGCTCTAGACAGAGGGAACTAGCCCAAGCAGGGTTGAGGAGATGACTTATAGGGAAGTAAATTGGGCATCACCCTCTGTGATGATTGTGATCGAGGTTTCTATGGTTTCTGCAGGAGCAGGAAGAAAGGCCAAACTCGCAGGCAATCAAAAAGTGTGATCCGATGATCCGTCACTGTGACTGTAGCCTCGGAAACCCAGGCTTTTTTTTTGTTACAAAAGAAAAAAAGCCTGGGGGAGCGATGCAAGAACGATGGTCTTGGACCTTGTTATCTCCTAACCAATCAGAGTGCAGAGGGGCGTCGCTCTAAATTTGGTGACGTCAGCGTGCTCCGTGCACAGGCCGAGGGGGGGAGGGGAGGGGAGGCGGGGACATAGATTGGTGAGGCAATAGGAAGCCACGCACAAATCCAGGCGGCTGTGTTTGGGTCCGCCCTTCAAGACCATGGATTGAGCTCGTAGCCTCAGGCTACTGTGACTGTGACAGGTACTTCAAATGACAGGTGAGAATTATAAGCCTGGTCAAATTATTAAAACTTGCAGTTTTGGACAGTCACAGTAAGTACACTTTTGGTATAGTTTTGGTATATAGTATAGTATCAGCTGATAACAGCTGATACTATACTTAAAAGTAATGACAACGTAGTGGAGTAAACGTAGTGGAGTTAAAAAGTATAATATTTGTCTTATTGCAGAGGAGTAAAAGAAAAAAGTAAAGTGAGCTTTATGGTATATTTACAGCACATTTATGGACAATTAATCGAATAATCACTTACTGATAATTAGTCTACAATTAGGCATGAATTAGGCATTAGGGGCGAAGCACCCCTAAAGATCTGACCCTAAAAATGCTCCTGATATTTACATTAACAAAAACGCAAGCTTTAACTATTATTTTTGCCATCCTTTTAAATTTTACTCTATGCCTGTGTGTGTGTGTGTGTGTGTGTGTGTGTGTGTGTGTGTGTGTGTGTGTGTGTGTGTGTGTGTGTGTGTGTGTGTGTGTGTGTGTGTGTGTGTGTGTGTGTGTGTGTGTGGGGGTGTGTGTGTGTGTGTGTGTGTGTGTGTGTGTGTGTGTGTGTGTGTGTGTGTGTGTGTGTGTGTGTGTGTGTGTGTGTGTGTGTGTGTGTGTGTGTGTGTGTGTGTGTGTGTGTGTGTGTGTGTGTGTGTGTGTGTGTGTGTGTGTGTGTGTGTGAGAGAGTGGGAGGTTGTGCTGGGAGTGTTTTGAGGCCACAAACAATCTTGCTTAGGGCCACCAAAGTCCTAAGGCCGGCCCTGGGGACTTGTTTCCATTGTGGTCCTATGTATTCAATTAATCAACATATAGCATAAAAAATGCACACAATAATACATCAACAAATACAAACACCATTATGTACAAAGGAGAAAAGGGCGGCAGGCAGTGAATGACACCTCCTTTCGATGGGAATTTACATTTACCTCCCCTTGTGGTCTCCTGATAGATGTTTTTTCAGGCCAGTTTGGAAAGAAACCAGTGTTACACATCCTTTAATGGATGGTGTCAGGGCATTCCACATTTTGGTGGCAAAGTAGTAGAATTTTCCCAAACTTTTTCAAAGTTTGTTCTACATTTTGCATGAAATGTTCATATAGTTCCATCCCACAAATTCACACATGTGGTTTAATGGACATTTGACTCATAATTCATAATGTTCATGAAAGGTCACTATAGCAATGGAAAGTCCCTGTTGTGTTCTGCTACTACAGTGTAGTTGAGTAACTGGTATGAGACAAGACATTGTTTGGGCAGGAGTTTGTAAATGTCTCATCAGTGTCTCGTCTTCTTTAGACGTCAATGCAGGTACTGTTGTTTTGTCAGCTCCTGTCATCTCCTGTACATTTCTGTCTCTCTTTACAGGGATTGTTTTAGATACAAGTTGATGGTCTAGTCACACACAGGCCACTCCTTGGTTCCATAGATAAAACACTGGTTCTATCGAAGTGACGCGCTGTGAGCTTGTATATCTGCTGGTGCTCAAACCTTTTCGTGTCAAGAACCCCCAAAATGATCTGTATTTGGCCGCGGACCCCCGTCTGAGAATGTTTTGTGCCAGGCACCCCCAGAAGAGTAGGTTTATGTAAAAATAATTATAATCTAAATTATTAAAAATGTTCCAAACATTTCCGAGATTTTTTCTTTAAAAAATAAATAAATAGCAGATGTACAAGCTCGCTGTGAGCTTAATGTACAGCTTGGATCAGGCTTGATAAATCAGTGTCTTCTTGTAAAGTAAGGCAACAGATAAGAGATAAGGGACAACTTCAGATATGTACTACTCAATGTCTAGACAACTGTATCAGTTGCTTTTTTTTATATAATAATGGAAATGACTTCTGAAATGGTGATTGTACAGATAACAGAATAGAATTGAAGAATCCGAATATTTCCGGATTGATAACGCCGGCAGTGTCGTATTGGAGCAGTGTTATTCATTAACCTTTATTTCTGGAAGAACAGCACACTTCTGATATTATTATTGAATATTAGATGTATTATTTTGTTCTAAATATCCACAGGTTGACAAACAAGACACACCTAATGTTCTGGACACTTTATTTTATATTGTGTAGATATCCATGGACGTTCTACCTGGAAATACCGTTCATCACCCTTGTTTACAAACATTCAGATCTGGTCTATATTGTATCATGTTTTTATTCTGTTGCTGACATTTTCTTCTTTTTTAGGTAAAGCACTTTTAACTGTTAATAAGTGCTTCAAAAAATTTGGTTTAGTGTACTGTATATAGTTATTATAGTCTTGCAACATGGCAAAACTCAGCAACAAAATGGACTCGAATTGGAGAGTTAAAGGAACACTTGACCTATTTTCAACCTTATCTTCATATAATTGGTCCTCACTAATGAACATTATAAGATAGAACCATTATTATGGAGATAAGAGACTGCCCGACAGCAACGATATACTTTATATATGTATACTATATGGGTCGGTCCTCACTAATGCTCTTTATGGGAGCGGTACAATTTCTGTTTACACAAGGTGGACTGTGGATAGTTCAAAAATCGGTGGTAAAACGTTGTATTGTATTTGTTATTGATGCAAAACAGTGTCTTCTACTTCAGTGTGCTAACTTTCCAGGAAGAAAAATACTGTAGTTCCCATTATCTTGAAATCCCCTCTGATGATGTCATTCATTGGCACCACATCCCACCTCTGAGAGACAGAGTGAGTAGATATAAACATGTTTTGTGTTTTTTCGTTAATTAACGCCCTACTTGATCATACTACAGCGTCACACAAAAACATAGAAAGTAGCAGATCCACAAGCTTGTTTTGAGCTTGTAGATCTGCTACTTTTGATGCTTTTGAATTTGAATCCAGAACAGTAACCGGTTTGGACATATGAGGTTTCCTTCCACCCGACAGACGATTTATGTATATAATGGATTGGAAGAAACTGAAACTGAAAATGTGAAATATTCCTTTAAAGGGAATATTTCACAACAGAGAATGTGTCATGCCAGTTTAGGGTTCAGTTCCACAGAAGAGCCTCTTGGAGTTTCATCAACAATGTGTACAACTATTGTCTGGCTGCTTCCTCATTGGGTTGATATTTTGAGACATTTTACTGCCCAGTTACTGGTTAGCGGTGTGTCCTTAAACAGTGTGGTGGTCAGTCAGCTGGCTGTCATCTGTCTCTGTGGTCTGGTCAGCCTGCGATCAGATGATGGATGAGAACCAGCATGCAATGTTGTGGTGGGCATATCTGACTATTAATATCTAGTTGTCAGTCAGATGGTCTGCAAACACAGTGACACATGTCAGACAAACAGAGAGAGAAACTGATAGACACTGGAATAAGGAGAAAAGGAAAGAGAGAATTGATAGCTAGAATCGAAACAATCTGTTTAATAGCTATTTTTAGCATGACACCATTTTATGCCGAAGTATAAAATAGGGCTTTAGTGGTTAATCAGACTAATTGATTTAGTCAATTATTTAAAAAAATCTATTGATAAAGAAATAAATGTAAAAAACGTACTTATTGATTAAAAGCAATAAAAAATAAGTAATCAATATAGAATAATGGAAAATATTCAATAGTTGGAGCCCAATGGAGAGATAAAGCTTAATTTATAGTCTACCACACAAGGGTGATATAATGACATGCCCAAAATAGGGACACCAGGGTTAATATGGTTAAGAACACAGCTGAGGTTATTAAAGGCCCACTCCATGATCGTTTCTTGTCATTAAATAGATTCACATAGATTCTGAACACGTTTCATTTGTACAGTAGATAGAAAATATGTCTACCATACCAACATGAGCAAACATACAGCCTGTACAGTACCATATAAAAAAAATACAGCAAATACTGACTATTGTGTTAATCCTTCAAGAGCTAAGTTAATTAAATAAAGATTTAACCCCCTTTTCTCCCAGTGTAGTTGTATTTGTCGCCAGTTAACCCTTCCTACACATTTCTGTGTTGCCACTGCTATAGCAGTTGCCATTGCTAAAACCAGCTCATTGGCCTTGTGGTTAGAATGTCTGCCCTGAGACCGGGAGGTCAGGGGTTCGATCACCGGTTGGGTCATACCAAAGACTCTAAAAATGGTACCCACTGCTTGGCACTCTGCATCAAGGGTTGGATTTGGGGTAAGCACCTTTGACATACTAGCGTCATGTCCAGGGGGTGTACAGTACTTGTACACATTCTAGTGGTGTTTTCAGTATGTTGGTATCCCCTCTATCACTGGAATTCCCCTTAAAAACTATTTATTTCTTTCTCAAGATATTCTACATGGGGGAGGTATTGAACATGAAGACAGAGAGGGTGTGAACTGTGAATGGGGGGATGGGAGGTAAAGTAACAGAGAGAGAGAGAGAGAGAGAGAGAGAGAGAGAGAGAGAGAGAGAGAGAGAGAGAGAGAGAGAGAGAGAGAGAGAGAGAGCGCTAGGAGGAGAGGATGAGGGAGGGGAGGAGTTGTTTTCTCTAACACATCACAGAGATGCAGCCAGAGGCGAGCGCATGTGCTTGGGTGGGCTGGGCCAAACAGGAAGCGATGAGGTCATAGTGAAAGAGAGAGAGAGAGAGAGAGATGGGAGGAGACTAGAGGCAGCAGGGGAGGGGAGTTGGAGAGAGAAGAGCAGTGACATCGTTTTAGAGATGAGCTCAGTGCGCGTGGGCGTCTCTCTCTCTCTCGCTCTCTCTCTCTCTCTCTCTCTATCTGTCTCTCTCTCTGCTTGTGTTTTGTTGTGACATTATTAGAATGAACTAGAGGTAGAGGTCTCTCTCTCTCTGTCTGTCTGTCGTTGACATGGTGGGAGATGTGTTCTACTGGAGCTTCTGCTGTCTCAGGCTGTGGAAGAAGGACAAGAAGGTAAGATGATGTCAGTCAGTCAGCACTCTGCTGCCGCTGTAGGCTAGTGGGTCACGGGCACAGTGGGGGGGGCGGGCGGGGGGGCTAACCGGCTAGCAGTCAGAGAGGAGGGGAGCAGAGCGTCTGCTCTGGAGAGGGGATGAGGGGGACTGCTGTTAAGCCTCAGTTATACTTAGTTGTGTGCCGGTTGTCGTGCTCTGTAAATAGCAGATCTACAAGCTCACAACGCGTATTGCTGCACTGTGCACACACAGTCTCTCTCTCTCTCTCTCTCTCTTTCTCTCTCTCTCTCTCTCTCTCTCTCTCTCTCTCTCTCTCTCTCTCTCTCTTCTCTTTGACACTGAACATGAGCTTTATGATGCTGAACAGTTGTGCATCCTGACAAATTGGATTAAATGCATTTCCCTGCAACCTACTTCCTCTCTCTGTGTATCTCTCTCTCGCTTCTCTCTCTCTATCTCACTCTCTCTCACTTGCTCTAGTTTTCCTTTTTGCCGTTTCATATTTAATGTCATGAAACAGTGATGAGCCACTGTGGCACGTGGGCTATTTTTATCACGTGGCGCCGGCCGGGTCCCGGTGCCACAGGGTAAACCCGTTGGGTCCTGCACAGTGCTGTGTGTGTGTGTGTGTGTGTGTGTGTGTGTGTGTGTGTGTGTGTGTGTGTGTGTGTGTGTGTGTGTGTGTGTGTGTGTGTGTGTGTGTGTGTGTGTGTGTGTGTGTGTGTGTGTGTGTGTGTGTGTGTGTGTGTGTGTGAGTGTGTGTGTGTACCACTTCCATCTCATCATACCACTGTACCTCGGCCGGATGTGGAGGTCAGATCCATTAGCAAGTGGTTCCAAACATACAGTGATATCGTATTGCATTGTAAGGCAGAATGGAGGGGGAAAGGGGGGTGGGGGAGCAGGGGGTCTATTGAACCTATTCTCAATGGAACCCACTGTTTGCTGCTGTGTCTGTACTTGTCTGTACTCAACTGTACTTGCCTCAAGTTATAAAAACGTTACAAAAACTGAAGCCTGTAGTTTTGTGTTGGTGTTCCTGATTCCCCATTGATTAGGCCTTTTTTTGTTGCCATATTGACATAAATATCTGCGTAATGTTACTTTGTTTACAGGTGTTACCAATGATCTACTTACGGTTGTGTTACATTCAT
Organism: Gymnoscopelus braueri; assembly: GCF_963280865.1. Classification (NCBI taxonomy): domain Eukaryota; kingdom Metazoa; phylum Chordata; class Actinopteri; order Myctophiformes; family Myctophidae; genus Gymnoscopelus; species Gymnoscopelus braueri. The sequence goes on from NC_137606.1 coordinate 8,589,146, forward strand.
GTCAAACAGTGTCAGGATGCTGCTATTTGAACAGAGCCTCAATTAGTATCATTGTTAACACCTGTACCAGGAAGTAACATTACACCAACTATTTATTTCAATTTGGCAGATGTGGCAAAGGGGGGAATCTATTTAATATTTTCGCTTTTTAATGACATGGCCCAAAAATCGGGTCGCCAGTTTGAAAGTGATCAACCTCTCCAAGTCCATCTTGATTTGACGTCAATCATGTCATGAAACTGAGAAAACAGCCAGCACACAATATGTCCTTTTCACATAGTTTTCACATAGTTTTGGGACAATAAACAATAAACAAAAAGGACAATAAATGTCTATTTCACATTTTATTTACCTCTCCACGGACAGAGCAGCGGACGTGTTTCAACCTAACAAGTTTTATTCCAACCCGATCTCACCCCAACACGGTGAAATAACACGAGTTACCGTGCCGAACGTTGCGACGTTCGCTTGAGCCTACTCAGCGCCGTCCGAGTTATGTACCGATAGGCACAGAATCGTAAATCATGTTGTGGGTACTGCTCATGCTTCCGGGTTGCAATCCCTGTTATTTCACCGTGGGATTCGCGGCTCCTATGCACAGGTTTATGGGTTTTCCAGTCGTCTATTTACGGAATTGTCAATTTGTGTTATTTCACCGTGTTGTGTGAGATCAGGCTTCTTATTCCTCCAAGGAAGGAATGTGAAAAGGACATTTATTGTGTGCCGGCTGTTTTCTCAAGTTTCATGATATTGTTGAGCCGTGCACCTTGAGACCTTTGTTTAATCTGGAGTGTTGCGGGGCGTTCTGCTTTTGCAGTGCGTCAATCATGTCATGGCGGTGTGACGGTTCAAGTGGCGTGTACAATGTGTATAGATTTGAGTCCATCTGTTAGAGGTTTGAGTGCCTCAGCGCTCAGAGGCCCCCCGGGGCTACAATGGCTTTGGAATTCCCTCCTGCACGTTTTTTGGGGAATCTAACCCAGAATTGTCTCCTCTCTGAGGGGGGACTATCAGTTACTTAATGCACGTGCACAACATCGCTTCAGGACTGTCTCGGCGTGAGATTCCTTGCTGCTGATGTTGTCATTCCGCCGGCATGGGGCATGGGCCCCCATATACATATACAGGATTCTTTGGGTAGAAATGTGAGCTCTGACTCATTGATGGGCGACAGGCTTGAGTTCCACATGATCAAACACGCGACTAAACGGAGCCATATCTTCCTGTAAATGTGCTTCGGTCCAGTGGTTTTCAAAGTGGGGTCTGGGGAGGGCCCCCTGTAGGGGTCCTTGAGGGGGTTCCAGGGGGTCCCCCCAGCTATTGATTGATGGTGATGAATCAAATGGAGCCTTATATAGACCCTCCAGAAAAACGGGGGCAAAAATCCTTGATTATGCGGGCTAAAACTCTTGATTATGCGGGCTAAAATCCTTAAATTTGCGATGAAATATGCGGGTTTTTTTTCAATTTTATGCAGTGAAATTATGGGAAGTTGCGGAATATGCAGAAAGTTGTGAAATATGCGGCAATATGCGAAATATGCGATATGCGAAAAGTTGCGAAAAATGCGAAATATGTGAAAAGTTGCGAAATATGCGATGCGAAGCGCATATTATGCGATGCGATGCGCATATTATGCGATGCGGCCTTTTTGAAAAAAACGCTACCCCCGCATAATTATGCGGAATTTTCTGCGGTAAATTCTGCGATCGCATAATCGCATTTTTCTGGAGGGTCTACTTATAAGTCTGTAACACTGAGAGTCTTCTTTTGAAGAATATAACATTACAAATAATAAAGGGAGTGAAAGAGTTATAATTAGTGCCTCCTGAGCAGATTTCGTTTAAAGCCGTGGCCATCAAATCGCAGTTTTGAAGTCAATATATTTATATATGCAAATAATGCAAAAGTACTTTCTATTCAAAAACTGTTGTTCTAGTCAAGTTTTTTCCTTCATTTGGTTTACCAGTTTACAGTTCAGGGTCACACAAAGTACAGTTTGTCATTGTTTCATCATTAAACACACACACACACACACACACACACACACACACACACTGTATTGTACTGTATGTATGTATATGTATCATATGTGCATGTATGCACATATGGTTCTTGTTACCTATATCATGACAGATTCCTGTCTGTTCAACAAAAGCTAGGATTTGCTGGTGGATGTAAGTGACTCTGTAGAATACAGTGGAAACTATTGCTAACAGAATGGAAAGCTACACATGCTTGAGTCATAGAGATAACGTTTCATAGAGATAACATTTCATTTGACTGTAGGTGACCATGTATTGGTCATCACCCCACATATTTGGTGTAATGTCCATAACCTTTGTAAATTAACAATGATCTCCACAGGCTTTTGTTGAGTTACTGCTTTTTGCTTGATCATGAGACACATTGTGAGCTTTTAGATCAGCTATTTTCATACAAAGAAGCATAATAGGGAAGAACATGTTGGTAATGATTATTTGCGCTGGCGTGCAGCAGACTATATTAGCAGCCATAAATTGAATGAGAGAGGCCTTTCTCTTTCCACGTCAACCCTTCCAGACACATTTTGTACACACACACACACACACACACACACACACACACACACACACACACACACACACACACACACACACACACACACACACACACACACACACACACACACACACACACACACACACACACACACACACACACACACACACACACACACACACACACACACACGCGCGCACACACACACACACACACACACATTCAGACCAGTGCTTTGATTCATTAACTAGCTCAAGTCAAATGCAGCACACACATCAAACATTAATGTGAACACATGTTTTGCTTTGATAGATATTTGAGCCTCGAAGGTGTCTTTCCTTATTTAACCGAAAGAGAACAAACACTTGAGTGTGAAAAAAACCTTTTAATTTTTCACTCCAGAGAAACCCAATTTCACTGCAGTGATTTGTTATGTCGAACCGTGAAAACTATATGTTGTTATGAAGGTCTGAGACATCAAATAACCTACTAATGGGAAAAGATAATACGCTGCCATATTTCTAAGGGAACTGCAAATGAAAATGAGCCTGGTATACTATTAGCACAACTGATCAGTGACTCACCGCTGAACAAACTCCCCAACCAACCAGTAAGAGTTGTTAGTGACAATGACGCACAAAATCACAATCCACTGCCGGTTTCCCACCCGTGAGCAGCACAGCCAATTGAGTTTGTTGGAGCGACTGGCCAAGCCAGACAGAATTAGTGAAAATAGCTGATCTAAAAGCTCACAATTTGACGGATGACCAGAGGGGGAGGGGGGGGGGGGGGGTGTATCAAAAGCAGAGGCTTGGATGGACCCCCCACAAGCAAAAGCAGTAACTCAACTAAAGCCTGTGAAGATCATTGTTAATTTACAAAGGTTATGGACATTACATCTAATATGCTGGGTGATGACCAATAGCCAGATGCACCTGCTACCAGGAACCGAACCCCGCCTCTATGCGAACTCTACGCCGCCCGGACTGCCCTATTTGACATGAATTTCACACTATTCTAACAGTATTACATGGAACATGGGAGTTTAATTTCAACCAATCAAGTCTACTATAATGCACTGGTTCTCAAGGTCGGGTCGAGGGGCCACCAGGGGTGCAAATGGAACCAAATGGACCCGCAGATGAACATTCGCTGGTTCCATTTGTTCACTCTCTGAGTTACATTATCAGTAGCACTTGAGGATTTTATAGTGTAGATTGGAGTCCCAGAGATTAAAAAAACGAAATCATATAAAATGGGAGACTGTGGCCTAAATGCATCCTTGTTGCGTCCTTATGAAATAAAAAAAGGTTTAGGGATCACTTCTATAATAATGCACATATGCTCAGTAGTAGGCTTACTTTAACAAGAAAGCACTATGGTGTCGTTGGCGTGAAGTGCAATATCTGTAAGGTGTGAAAGTCTCCTGGCAGAATACCACAGGGCGCTCTGCATAATGATGGCTTATCACGCTAGCTTTCTCTCTTGCACAGATGGCCACAGAGAGTAGTACATACATAGTTGGATTTATGTGGACCGACCGGTAGATCTTACACAGTATCTCTGTGGGTGGGCAGCAGATGACACAAACAGTCCCATAGGTTTAATTGACTCTTGTCATGCAGTGTATATCAACCGCAGTGTGTGGAGGGAGGGAGCATCACTAATGAAGCCAGGTGGAAAAGCCTGCTGATATTTTAAATAGGCTTACAGTGAGCATACGTGTGTGTGTGTGTGTGTGTGTGTGTGTGTGTGTGTGTGTGTGTGTGTGTGTGTGTGTGTGTGTGTGTGTGTGCGTGTGCGTGAGAGGGGGTTGTTCTTTGCTATGAGTGTCATTTTTCACCGGCCGTGATGATGACCACATCCCCCTCCAGGGCTTCAGTCATCTCATGGTCCGGGGGAGTCGAGGCTAACTAGGTGACCGATAACTCTGGTTACCCACGGCAACCGGACCACACGCTGTTTCCAGATGCCTGTTGGGCCCATGTGACTCGACCCCCCCCCATCACTCCTGACCCCCCCCACCCGCCCGCCCACCCACCCATACGTACTGTACTACCCTCAGGGAGACATGTGCTCATGATGTTAGAACCAGGCAGTCGCTTGTTAAATATTGGTAGTAGCGGGTTGCGTTTTTTTTTCAGCTTGTTTCTAAATGTTGTTTAAACCAGTGGTTCTCAAACATTTGCATGTGAAGAACCCCCAAATGAATATTGTCCGCGTATCCCTATCTGAAAACATTTTGTGCCAGGGACACCAGATTTTTGTTGTTAACACATTGCGTGCCAATCGCGTAGATCTACGGAAACCTAAATAATTGCGCAGCGTGCCAGTCCAGTGCCAGCGTACCAAGTGTTTTTTTATAAAAAAAAATCTCGCAGGTTCACATTTCATTGTAGGCCTCCCTCGCAGTGACACATTTCATTGTAGCACACCCGGAAACGGAAATATCCGTATCCGGAGATTTTCGTTCCCACCCGCCTCCGCTCTAAATCTTCCCCTAATCCTCCATTATCTCCGAGTTTTTTTTCTCCTCGCTGATCGCTGTTAAACATAAACCGCGACTACTTCAAAATGGACGATCGCCGATTGAAACGGTCTTCTCTGGGCCACTCACACAGCTACCCTGTGTGTCTACAAACAGTTTAACCCGCGATCTTAAGGTATTTAGCGAGGTCTGTGGCGACGTGAAATAAACTGAAAAACAACAATAAATCTCTGGCACTGGTGAGTACATTATGATATTAAACTCTGGCGTGGAATGTGTTAAAATGTTTCAAAAATATTTCAAATTTTTTTAAATAGCAGATCTATAAGCTCACATTGCGTCGCAGCTATTTTCAAATAGGCGATGTGTATCTAGGTTTAAAGTGCTCATGTGTTAGTCACTTCTTTTGGGCTTGTTTTCATAGACCTGGTTGCTTATTTCTCTCGTAAGATCTGGCAACACTGCACAGTAACATGCCTGGTGTCTGTTTGAGCACACAGATACGAGCGACATGAAAGAAAACATACGAGTCGAATGAACACACACACACCGTCAAGTCTTGAGTGTTAATTTAAAGCATCAGGACACTTTGGTAGGAGGTTTGGGTTGTGTTCTTCTTAGCTTGTCTTGATGTAACTAGTCAATTAGCGACATATAGGCTGTTGCGCAGTTGATTAGAAATTTGTTATCCAAAAATAGTGTTTCCTTGACTTGCATCGTACTATGAAACAGCGGTCGTTTATGTGCTAAAAGAGTGACTCTGAGAGCTGGTTCATTGTACAGTGGAAGTCAATGACATGCTATTTTAGGATTATTTATCTCGAATGAACTGCACAACGGAGCGATATATCTAGATTCTAGCCAATTACATCATGACAAGGTAAGTACACAACCCTAACCTCTACCAAAGTGTCCTGTCACTTTAACTCTGAGAGTGTACAAAGTGTTGCATTTTCTATACTCTGAGTTCCAATTTGGATAAATTGGTGAGAGTGACATTATTATTATACACACAATGATTAGGATACGGGATTCTAACAAGGACAACCAGACACAAAGGCAGGCAGGCAGCCAGGCACACACACACACACACACACACACACACACACACACACACACACACACACACACACACACACACACACACACACACACACACACACACACACACACACACACACACACACACACACACACACAGTGACAGAGGGAGAGGGAGCATGTGGACCCACGCAAATTATAATTATATCAGGATATGGACTTTCTAACACAGACACACCAGACACAAAGGCGCACACACATACAGAGGGCCCGTCACATGCGCAAATCTTCGTTGTTAGGCAACGGTTTCTGTTTGTATCTGACATCACTGCATGTTGTCCGTCCGTCCAGCCGCCCACCGTCCTCCCAGTAGCCAATTTTAATACAGGATATTCAGGGTTTTATACTTCCTTGGCCTACTGGCAGCGTGCGTGCAGATCGTTGGAAAGGCTTGTGAGATTAGAGAGTTTAACCCATTAAGACCTGAGGTCGATTCTACAAAATGCCTTCTAAATCGGTACTTTCTCAAACTTTTTCGTTTTTTAATTTTTAATTTTGCCGCACTGCGATCTCGTACATCTGCTATTTTTGAATAGCCAATGCAAAAATCTCAAATTACACAGATGCTTTCCCAGTTTTAATGGGTTTAATTTGCAGGTGTTCATGTTTTGACTGTAATCTCTCTCTTGGAAGCAGCTGCTCAGGTGGGCAGGTAGTGTTTTTTAAGCCTTTAATATGGCTTAACATTTTATTTTTTGCTATTCATCATCAATACAACAGAATTATCTTGTGTATTTCATCTTTCTACTGCTCTCTCTCTCTCTCTCTCTCTCTCTCTCTCTCTCTCTCTCTCTCTCTCTCTCTCTCTCTCTCTCTCTCTCTCTCTGTCTCTATCTTTATCTAAATCTGACTCAACACTTTGAAGTGGTAGTTTTCCGTGAGAGCAGCAGCTGCTGCCAATCAGATGTGGTCATAGAGAAGTGTGTGTGTGTGTGTGTGTGTGTGTGTGTGTGTGTGTGTGTGTGTGTGTGTGTGTGTGTGTGTGTGTGTGTGTGTGTGTGTGTGTGTGTGTGGCTGCCACAGGGTGTGATGGTGTCACGCTATAGGGTTGTGTCTCCGTCCAGCTGGCCTCTCTACCTCTCGTTCCTATCTGTAAATGTTTTGTACCTGACTGACACTGTCACACAATACATCCTCAAAGCAACCTTCAACCTAACCACAGTAAATATACTGTATCGTTGCTGTCGGGCAGAAACCTTTTTCATTTTTTTTGGTAAATTACGCCCTACTTGATCACACTGCAGCGTCACACAAAAGTATCAAAAGTAGCAGATCTACAAGCTGAAATATGCAGTCTTATGGGTGCCTGGTGTTCAGTCAGTTACTGCACAGACCATGTGCTCCTTGTGAGTTGTGTGACGACCTGAGTTTGAATCCAAGTCCCGTCTTGTCTTGGATGTCTCTCCTCTCCCTTCCCTTGGTTTCCTGTCTCTCTCGTCAAGCATAACATCCCCCCCATAAAGAATCTGCGGTCCTTTTTTGTGATTTATCTTCAAATGATCTTTGATGAAAGGCCTTACTTTACAGCATCATCTGCTTTGGAATGCAAACAGACACAGCTTGTATTACAGTGGTTAAGTCCCTCACCACACGAACACGAACATCCCTATTCTGGGAATAATGTCATAATAATAGGAGAACATTCGGTGAAAATAGACCATCCACAAGCTCAATGCATCACGACACAATGTGAGCTTGTAGATCGGGGGACCAGGTATAGACCCCTGGGGGACCCCAGTCAGCAAAGTACAATATATAAGATTGAAGTGGTTAAAAACAGCTTGATGTCACATGATGCACATGATGTGTTGTTGTGTGTTTACATTCCTGTGGTGATATACGTTACAAAACAATATCAGGTGGCTGTCGTTGTTTATGAACTGTTTTATTTTTACAAAGCAAGGGAACATATGAAGCTAGTCAGTTCGTCAGTGATTCATTCATTCATTCTGTTCTGTCCAATTACACATCCATTACCCCTGTGTTGACCCTCTGTCTGTCTGTCTGTCTGTCTGTCTGTCTGTCTGTCTGTCTGTCTGTCTGTCTGTCTGTCTGTCTCTCTCTTTCTCTCTCTCTGTCTGTCTCTCTCTTTCTCTCTCTCCGTGTCTGTCTGTCTCTCTCTCTATCTGTGTCTCTCTGTCTCTCTCTCTGTCCCCCTCTCTATCTCATTTCTTTCGTTTTCTTTATTTCTTTCTCTCTCTCTCTCTCTCTCTTTCTATATCTTTTTTGATGATATGTATTTGGTCCAGGGACCCCCAGAAGCAAACATTTGAGTTACAAATATATATTCAAAGATTTGCACAAATGTTCATGATTTTTCAAAAATAGCATACAAGCTCATGAGCTTGTATATTTGCTATTTTTGGATAGCCAAAGTATAAAATAATGGTTATAGCTGAAATCTAAAATGACACAGATGCGTTCCCGGATTGAATGGGTTAAGCCTACAGGCTGTGAGAACAATAAAACAAACAACCCACAAAAGAAGAAAATGTTATATATAATAGTGACTGTTGGTCCTTGCTTGTTGAGCTCTGATCGATCGATTGACAATGAATAACCTGAAGTGACCAACATGTTCAGCTGAGATCTATGAGATCTATTGTCCCTGGGGGTAAAGCTGTGGTGTTGAAGTAAATGACCTACCAACCCACTCACTCACTAAATTACTGTTTTCCTTTAGTGACCCTGATCTTCAGGGCCAGAGGTTGAGAACCACCACTGTCCCACAATCCCAAGGGCTTTCATTTTCAGAGGCTTTCATTTTATGCCTTGATTGGCATAAAGATTTAGGATGGATGGGGTGGGGGTGAGGGCGTTGGGTGAGGGTGGGGTTGGGCCCCCTGGCTCGCCACGTGGAACTGCAGTGATTTGCAATTCTAATGTGCAGCACTGGGATGGGAGGCTGCTGGGGTTTAGAGACAGAGAATGCAGCACACGGAATAACTTATGAAATAAAACCAAATGGATGCGAGGTTGTTATGGAGCCCAATTATTTTAACACCATGGTTATCCATTATTTTATCCACTATTCCCTATATACGAAAATAGCAGATCAACCTTGTAGATATGCTATTTCTGCCGGAATGTTCGCCTATTTTTACGAATGTCCACCTATTTACAGTATGACGTGCCCAGAAGACCCTGCAAGTCTCCTAACGGAGACTCCGCCCGGTCATCAAACTATTGGCTTAATCTCCATGAATTCAAGGCTTCATGGGGTGTGTAATTGATAGAAAATAAGTTTTTGGGCGGGTGAACTACTCCTTTAAAGTACGACTTCACCCATTTTCAACCTATCTTCATAGAATTGGTCCTCACTAATGCTCATTATAAAATGGTTAAAAAAAAATCTACTTGGTCTTTGTCTCATAGGAGGGCTGTGGACACTTCAGAAACCCGCCTACCAGTGACATCATCGTTGGGCAGGGTTTTTTTTCCCAACAAGATATATATTTTTTCATTTAGATTTTTATTAATGCGAGAACAATAGCTTCCATTATAGCAGGCTAACTTTCCAGGATTAGAAAGCCTGCGATTTCTATTGGCTTGGATTCCCCATCAATGATGTCACTGGTAGGCGGATTTCTGAACTGTCCACAGCCCTCCTCTGAGACACAGATTAAGTAGAAAAACGTTGTACCATATTATCATGAGCATTATTAGTAAGGACCAATTACATGAAGATATAGCTGAAGTCGTCCTTTAAAGAAAAAAAAGGTAAAGCAAACACATTCATTTATATGGATGGAATAATAATAAATAAAAGACAGAATTCAAAGTATGAGAAATGCCATGTTTCAGAGGGACGTTTTGCACATTTCCATTGTGGGTTTAGTTAGGGTTTGTGCCTTGTTTTGTAGAGGAGCTGGTGGAAGCAAGACGTCATGGAGACAGAAGGTTCAGCCTCAGCTGTCAGCTGAACCCTTCAAAGTTAAAGCTTTATGGAAATGTGAGCGCTGCTGCTGCTGCTCCCCTCAGACAGAATGGCTGCTGCTCTTAAAGAGTCAATAAAAACCTCATGAAACCACAACAAAAAAAGAAAGGGGGGAGAAAAAAACTGCAGCGTGGAAAAGACAAGAGAATAAAATAATCAATGAAATCAATGTGTAATATCCATCCATATGTCTGCCACGGCCTCCTGGGAGCATCACCAAGGAAACCAGCAGAACACGCACACATAAACACACACACACACACACACACACACACACACACACATGCGCGCACTCACACACACCCAGCCCTGAGGCAGGGAGGAAATCTGTGTACGACGCAAATGAATTAATCAATTTATAGACAGACAGGATGAGATGACAAAGAAGACAGCAGAGCAGACTCTCCAACTCCAAGGCGAAAGACTAGAACTCTACAATGACTTTGTGACATGTTTTCACTGCAACGTTTTATGTGTAGGAAACGGGGAGAGAGAGAGAGAACTGATAGCTAATTGGCAGAAGAAATGGAAGAAAGAAAGAAAGGACAAACAAACAAACAAACAAATAAATAAATGTAAGAAAGATAACAACAAACAAGAAAAGGAGAGAGAGGTCTGAGAAGTGAAAGAGAAAAGATCATGATCAATTTATGTTAATATATATGTTTGTGTGTGCTTAACCCTTTGTTCTTCATGTTGCCATCACTGCACCATACCAGAAAGAGTTAACCACTTAAACCCCAGGCCAGTATCCGTATTCTGGGAAGCAAAGATTTGAGTTAAAAATGTATATATTCAAAGATTTGCACACATTTTCACGATTCTTTTTTTCCAAAAATAAAATAGCCAAAGAAATTTAAAGTGACACAGATGCGTTCCCGGATTGAATTGGTTAACCCCAATCCAGCTCTTGATGCGAGTGCCAAGCAGGGAGGCATTGGGTAGTGGGTACCTTTTGTTTTGTAGTCTTTGCTATGACTCGGCCGGTGGAATTGAACCCCAACCTCCCAGTCTGAAGGTGGACACTCTCTAACCAGCCAGTGATTTTTGGCAAACACACGTTATTGCAATATCAACAACTATACCAAAAGTTTACAATATCACTACTTTGTGCACACTCATTTCCCTTTTTTTTTTTAAAACTACTTTCATCCAGGTGTCACTTTTTTTTTGTCATGACATTATAATATAGACAAACCTTTCGAATGCATTTTCTTTTTGTTTTATTTATTACATTTATTATTTTTGCTCTCAGGTATACCTTGAGATTTTGACCAGCCCGATGGTGTGCTTTTGGGCACAAGCAGTTTTTGAAAGCCCCTGGCTTTAGATCAATCTCTTGACACACTGAGCAGGAAATGTCGTGCAGCACAAATCAAACCCAGATCTCAATGGTTTTAGTTAATCGTATCAATGCCTGCTCTGTTTTTTGGCCGTAACTCAATTCCATCCCTAGCTTGCTCGTAAACAGTCCTAAAGCTAGCCAGCCCCATTTGGCAGCTATAGCAAACTCAATCTCCTCTGGCTTGTAACCCAGAAGGGCCCTGGGTGACCAGATCCTGGCCTACTTCTCAGAGTAGTTCTTCTGGGGCTCTCGCTCCGTGCTTGCTTGACATTCTGCTCACAGCTTAGTTCTGTGGGGTTGTTTATTTCATCCAGACTTGTTGTGTTGTTTTTAGTTCACATTGAAGTCCCACTAACAAACCCACATCAGTGTTTTGTGGCTAAAAGGCAATGTTGTTTTCACCGCTGAAGAAAATGGTTATTGATGTTTAATGGGTTGTTTTAATGAAGCAGCCCAAAATTAGACTGATTCAACAACACATTCTCACTCTCAGCTCACGCTATTGTGACGACTTGGGGGCAAAAACCTGACCACGCGTCACCCGCTTGCTGTGACATGACTCTCTTGTCGTGCTGCTTTTCAGCGTTCCCAGTAGTCCAAGGCCAGTAAAAAAAAATATTAAAACAAGGCAGGCATGACCCAAGGGGTGCATCTCAGGTCCTTAAATTAAATCCTCATTTCCTACACTTGCATCCTCTCCTTGAATATCAGTCCCTCCCACTGAGGAAGCATGTAGGAAATTAGAAGAGGAGAGAGGAAAGGAGGACATTTTGATTAGAGCTCCTCTGAAGTGTCAACAACACAGGTGACACACCCCCTCCCTTGTATGGGTGTTATATTGTCAGCTAGCAGGATGGGATCATCACACATCATGCTGTTCAGCTTGGAAAGTCTTCCTAGTTGCAAGCACTTGGGTTTCCTACGTCCTACCTCCTCACTGATGCTTCCTAATCCTATTTCCTATGTCCTTCGAGCAGGCATAAGAGACTTGACACGAGTAGCAAAATGGCCGACCGACTTCAACTTCCTGTGGGAGTTAGGATGTAGGTCCTACATCCTCCTATCTCCTACATTGTATTGTAGCTAGGAGATGTACAGATCAGAATAAGATGCACCCCAGAAGTAGACTAGCAGGCATGGCCGAGCGACCCGAGCTCCGTTCCAGATGCATACAGATAATAATCAGGTCCTCGCCAACATGGCACGTGACAGGACAGTCCCATCTGCATAGAATTACCCTTTTAGGCTGGTGGACAAGATGTTGGCTTTCCCGGTGGGAAACCCGGGTTGGATTTCCGAGAGTTACATTAGTGCCGTGAGTGTGGCGGAGTGGCTCTTTGTCTGATGATCAAAACCCTAACATCTTCCCAGGGAAAGGAGGAATTCCCCTTTAGGCTAGTGGATAAGATGTTGGCTTCCCATGCAGGAGACCCGGGCGGGTTCGAATCCTGGCCGTTACACATGGTTCGATTTTGCCTCAACTTGTCACCCGTTTAATGCAGCGGCTGTGAGAATGCATTGGATTTAACTGTTAATGTATGTGCTCAGGTTTCACCCTGTATTTTATGATAGTAATATGATGTCGATTTAACCATGTACTTATATATGCTGTGTTTTTGTTTGTGCAGGTTGCCGGGGAACAGAAGTATCACCCAGAATGCTTCACCTGTCTGAACTGCAAGGCGTTCATCGGAGATGGGGACACCTACGCCCTGGTGGAGAGGTCCAAACTCTACTGGTGAGAGAGAACTATAGGTTACAAACTTAACCCAGGTTATTTTCATACTACTCACTCATTGTCTCGCTTATGGGAGAGCGCCCCTTCGGCGTCACGCCAGGGGGCGCTCTACCATAAGCGAGACATTGAGTGAGTAATATGAAAAATAACCACAACCACCACAACCGGTGGCGTTTCATGCCGCCAAGAGCCTGTGCTGCTCCCATATTTTCATAACTGATCTCACACCCATTACAATCATGTAATGGGTGTGACAGTTATAGTTCATATTTTTGTTTATACATTTTTCTAAAATACTGAAAATGGCAGATCCAGAAGCTCGCAATGCATCTATATCGTAACACGTTGGGAGCTTGTAGATCAGCTATTTTCACTAGTGTTACACAACGTTATCAGGTCCCTCAGGGCTCTATACTAATTTTCTTTTCTGTTTTCTGTTATTGTGAGGAAAATAGCCGATCAACAAGCTTTTCTCACATTGATTCGTTGACATACGTGTATGCTTTTTTATAAAAAGCGTGCTTCAAGATTATTTGATTAATTGAAAAAAGTAATTCATAGAATAATTGCTTAGAAAATAATCAATAGTTGGTGCAGTTGGTATAAGCCAGAACCCTTGTGTCATTTGAGGCAATGCCGCTCCCTTATTCTCATTATAACCCCCCCCCCCACACACACACACACACACACACACACACACACACACACACACACACACACACACACACACACACACACAATCTAATCATGTTATGATAATCAATCAAAATGAAACACAGTCTCCAAGGACAGTCAGTCACACATCGGGTGCATTTGATCTGATCGTTGAAGCAGACGCTAATCAACTACACACAAATCAATATGAAAGAGCAACAGCCACCATATTAGAAATACAAATGTAATAAAAAAAAACACAATAAAATAAAACCTAGATACCTCAGAGCAGCGGTGAACATGTCACTGCCTGCACTGTTGCAGTATTCTCAGTGTTTATACGTCAATGGTCTTTATTCAAGTCAGTCACATTGTTGTTGAGTCATTGGTTCTCAACCTGTGGGCCGGGGCCCACTGGAGGGTATTGCAAGTTGGACCTCAAATAACTGGAAACTAGTAATGCCCTACTGGATCATATACTACAGAGTCACACAAAAGTATCAAAAATAGCAGATCTCCAAGCTCGAAGTGTGCCGCGACGCGCTTTGAGCTTGTAGATCTGCTACTTTTGCTATTATTGAAATCCTGAAAAGTAACAGTTTTGGACATAATGAGGTTTCCACCCAACAGCAACGATATACTATGTTGGTTGGCAGTGGTGTAAAGTAACTAAGTACATTTATTTAAGTACTGTACTTAAGTACAATTTTGAGGTATTTTCACTTTACTGGAGTATTTCCAATTTCCAGTACTTTTACTTCTACTCCACTACATCTCAGAGGCAAATATTATACTTTTACTCCACTACAATTATTTGAAAACTTTAGTTACTAGTTACTTTGTAGATTTTATCATTACAAAACATACATTAACCACTTAACCCTACTGTATACATTTCTGCCATTTGAAAATAGCAGATCTACAAGCTAGTCTAATAGCAGATCTACAATCTGTGACACATTGTGAGCTTGTAGATCTGCTATTTTCAAAAGACTTGTATACAGTTCATACATTTGAAAACTTGTGAAGTGGGACATTCTGCATAATAATCGAGTACTTTCTACTTTTGGTACTTTTAAGTACATTTTGATACCAATATTTTTGTACTTTTACTCAAGTAAATTTAGAATTCCGGACTTTTACTTGTAACAGAGTATTTTTTACATTGCAGTATTGATACTTTTACTTAAGTGAAAAATTTGAGTACTTTTTCCACCACTGTTGGTTGACCAAACATAATGGGCCACGAACACTTTCAAGATGTTCAAGTGGGCCCTGATTCAGAGGAGGTTGAGAACCACTGGTGACAGTGATGTCATTTAGGAGGTTCAGGGTTCAACTCTTCATCTCCTGTCATCATCCGCCATTACTAGATCATCCTTCTAAAGACCCTTTGATGTGAACAGCCTCTGACTGACACAACCCTGCTCATTGTGGTCTACACACACACACACACACACACACACACACACACACACACACACACACACACACACACACACACACACACACACACACACACACACACACAGTATCTTCTTCTTCCAGGTATTACTTATGTCCGTGATGACAGGAGTACTGCAGTAGTTAGTGTTATGTGTGTTGCTCAAGGACACATCCGCAGAACATTTGTAAAGAGGGAGAGAGCATGTCCCTGTCCCATTCACTCTAATATCCTTATGTCCCTCACTCCCTGTCCCAATTCATTAAAATATCCTTATGTCTCTTTCCTAATACATTCATATATCCTTATGTCTCTTTCCTAATACATTCAGATAGCCTTATGTCTCTTTCCTAATACATTCAGATATCCTTATGTCTCTTTCCTAATACATTCAGATATCCTTATGTCCCTGTCCTAGTTCATTTGCATGACGTTGCCTTCTTCGCTTGTACATCAGTGAATTTTTAGGCAAGCGGCACCTTTAGTAGGCTCAAAGTAGTATAAATTAATGTCAAATGTGAAATAAATGATGGAAAGTGGAAAACACTCACACACACTGCAGCTTGTCCTCTGTAAGCATGTAAGTGTGAACAGGTGAAGAGTGATTCTCCAGTGGCTCTGTCAGAGTTCTTCCAGGGTATATTTATGTTACATTCTCAGGTTATCTCAGGTTAAATTCCCCACTTGCAAGAAATGTATAAATATTCATCAGAGAGGAGGGCTGAGAGGCCTGTGTTTAGCATATCTCTGCTGAATAGGGGACATTCAGC
This sequence comes from Gymnoscopelus braueri, assembly GCF_963280865.1. Lineage (NCBI taxonomy): Eukaryota > Metazoa > Chordata > Actinopteri > Myctophiformes > Myctophidae > Gymnoscopelus > Gymnoscopelus braueri. Next base: position 8,605,164 of record NC_137606.1, read on the forward strand.
AGCACTTGGTTTTTAATCATCTGATAGATATTTCAAAAGGCCTCACACTGAATCAAGCCATTTTTAGACACCGGCCGTGAGAGCAGCCTCACAGTTATGCAATATGTGTATGTTTACCAAAGATGGTTATAATACACACACACACACACACACACACACACACACACACACACACACACACACACACACACACACACACACACACACACACACACACACACACACACACACACAGTATACACAGATCATTGACGTCAAGCAAAGTCAAACAAGACGGGTTGTATTTAAAAATCTATCCACTCGCCCCCACACACACACACACGCACACACACACACACACACACACACACACTCACACACACACACACACACACACACATGCGCACGCTCACACAGTAAAGCTGAACAAATATTCTCTCTCTGCAGCACATTCTGAGAACCATCATAATGGGACCAGTAACATCTTCTAATAATTGCTCGGGATACTGTGCGTGTATAGACATGATGATGATGAAGACTACCGTTTTCTTTACTAAGTCTTTCCTGCATTGTAAAATGTACACTCTCAGTGTTAAATGAACCCATTAAGCCAATTTCATCATGAGCATTAGTGAGGACCAATCATATGAAGATAGGTTGAAAATGGGTCGCCCTTTAATATACATTAATCACAATATATAAAACATTATAGATACATAGATATATTATCAGATACAAAAATACAATTTAAAAAGAAAAAAAAGAGAGAATCCAACAGGAATACAGCAGATTTTAAATGTCACAGTCAATCCTGTATGTAAGTTAAGAATGGTATAGTATATAATGTTTAAGTTTCCTTTTAAAATGAACTTTTTCTTTGATGTTTGTGTGTCTCTCTGTGTGTCGTGTTGTGTTGTGTTGTGGTGTTGTAGCGGGCAGTGTTACTACCAGACCATCGTGACCCCGGTGACCCTGCCGGACTCCTCGCCGCCGTACTCACGCATTCCCCACACGGTGACGCTGGTGTCCATCCCCGCCTCCGCCGACGCCGGTGCCAACGGGCGCAAGGGGCGGGGCATCTCGGTCTCCATCGACCAGCCAATCAGCCCTCCCAACGGCTACAGCCCCGAACACATCCAACCAACCGTCAGAGTGTCACAGTAAGTTCTGCACCGTGTGTGTGTGTGTGTGTGCGTGTGTGCGTACTGTATGTGTGTGCGTGTGTGCGTGTGTGCGAGTGTGCGAGTGAGTGAGTGTGTGTGAAATACAAACTGGACCAAATGTCCTCGCAATGTTTTATGCCTAAAGAAAAATAATTTCAGGTTGTGGTTAGGATTGGACATTTTAAAAAAAATTATGTATGGAATGCATATGCTAATAAAACATATTTAAAATATTGTTTTGATGTTCATATTAACCTTAGGAAGTATTACGTTGTTTTTTTATTAGGACATGCTCATAACATTCCTTAGGACTGGACCACACATGGACAAATGACATCATCAACCTGTGACGGGCGTTGTCCCCCTTGAGTAAAAGATGAACTGTTTCTAAAATAACAAAAATATTTGAGGCGTCTTTTAAAGGGATCCTTTTAAAGGTTAGGTTGAAGGCATTAGAGATGGAGGTATGCCTGATTTACACTTGGTCGTGCGCTGCTGTTGTGCACCGGAAAATAGCAGATCACTGCAACACGCTGTGAGCTTGTAGATCTGCTATTTTTTGGCTCCAGGATTACAGTTAAAAATGCCAAGAAACAAATGGCATTGATAGCATTGTCGTCCTAAAACGTTAATGTCCTCATGAGTATAGTAATACAAACATGAGTGTGTGTGTGTGTGTGTGTGTGTGTGTGTGTTCGTGCGTGAGTGTGAAAGAGTGCAAATGTATTTAACCCATTAAAACCGGGAACGCATCTGTGTAACACTCATCTGTGTAACATAGCGCAGCACTGAGTGCTATGAGCTTGTAGATCTAAAAAAAAAATTATCTTGAAAATGTGTGCAAATCTTATATATTTTTTAAAGCGAACATTTTTAACTAAAATCTTTGCTTCTGGGGGGTCCCTGGAACAACATATTTTGAGAAGGGGGTCCGCGGCCAAATACATATCATTTTGGGGGCCCTTGACATGAAAAAGTTTGAGAACCACTGATTATATTAACAATGAATATAAGGTTTTTCAGATCTACAAGCTCATCTACATCTTTGCAGATCTACAAGCTCATAGCGCGGCACTATGAGATTGTATATCTGCTATTTTTGAATAGCCAAAGATAATGGTTAAAGTGGTTCAAATCTAAAATGACAGATGCTTTCCCGGGCTCAATGGGTTAAGATGAACTTGACAGAGGATTAGCGATTAGGGAGAGAGCATAAAGAAATGGCCTAGTGGGGGTCAATGAGGTTAATTTGAAACGTCTTCAATAGATTGATAATGAAAAGAGAATCATTACAGTTAAAATATGGAACTCATTGTCGTTCATAAATAGAAACCTTATCGTATTCACCCCATGTCCTCCTGCAGAACTATTTAAAGGGCTCTGATTGTATTCTACAGCAGTGGTTCTCAACCCCCCTGCGACCCCCCAAAATAATCATATTTGAACGAGGGACCCCCCAAAATAATCATATTTGAACGAGGGACCCCCCAAAATAATCATATTTGAACGAGGGACCCCCAAAATAATCATAATTGAACGAGGGAACCTCCAAAATAATCGAACTGGGGACCCCCCCAAATAATCATATTTGAACCGATCTGTGCTTCTGGGTGGTCCCTGGAACAACATATTTTGAGCGGCCGCGGCGAAATACATATCATTTTGGGGGTCCTTGACATGGAAAAAGTTGGACCACTGATATAGCAACATACTGTTAGGATTTAGAAAACATTTTTAGATATGTATTTGGCCGTGGACCCCCATCTCAAAATGTTTTGTTCCAGGGACCCCCATGAAGCAAAGATTTGAGTTACAAATGTTCGCTTTAAAAATATATATATTCAAAGATTTGCACACATTTTCCACGGTTAAAGTTTTTTTGCAGATCTATAAGCTCATACCGCAGCACTTGGTGCCGCACTATGAGCTTGTATATCTGCTATTTTTGAATAGCCAAAGAAATGTTAAAATGACACAGTATGCGTTCCCGGTCTTAATGGGTTAATGTGTTAAGTGCATCCACACTACACTAAATGTGTACAGACACCAAGTCGAGAGGCTCTGATTCATTTTCTATGTGAGAGCATGGCGCTGCAGCCACATGATGCATCATCACGACAGGGCGCCCGACACCCACGCACGCAACCAAGTGTAAATCAGGCTTTAGTGTGATGTTCGACCATGTGCTGTAGGAGAGAGAGAGAGACGGGTCATTCTCACCCCGTCCCGCATGGCTGAACTGCTGGATCTATAGGCTGTCTGTCATCCAGAGGGCTGGGGTTGTACACCAGTCCATTGGTGGTGGCAGTGAACTTTTGACCCACAACGAATCCTTTGCAATTGTCATTCCTTATGCAGGGTGGACACAGCTCAGCTGGCTGTGATTGTCATCGTCATAGTCCAGATGTGATTGTCATCGTCATAGTCCAGATGTGATTGTCATCGTCATAGTCCAGATGTGATTGTCATCGTCATAGTCCAGATGTGATTGTCATCGTCATAGTCCAGATGTGATTGTCATCGTCATAGTCCAGATGTGATTGTCATCGTCATAGTCCAGATGTTGATTGTCATCGTCATAGTCCAGGTGTGATTGTCATTGTCGTACTTTATGCAGGGTGGACACTGACTGCATCAGTCCAGATGTGAAGAACTCCATTCACGTTGGCGACAGGATCCTGGAGATCAACGGAACGCCCATTCACAACGTTCCCCTGGATGAGGTGGGAACCCCCCACACACACACTCACTCACACACACACACACGTGTGCGCGCGCACGCACGCACACACGCACGCACAACTACACACATACACATACACAAACACACACACATACATCCAATATTCAATCCAAAGGTCAACTTTTGCAGATGTTTTACCTGAATCCTATCAATTTACAATTGAAGCATTTAGCGGACGCTCTTATCCAGAGCGACTGACATTAAGCAAGGTAATCTCAGAGCATAATATTATCATGCTCTGCACGTCAAGGGTGCTGGAAACCATCTGCCAGCAGTATGTCGAACACGTTTAAAGGTTTTTACATATTGTAGGTGAACAGAGATGTCCTTCATATGTCCTCCTCACAATATAGAACCATAGGATTTAGGTTGAAAGTCAGCACAATTGCACTTAAAATGAAAGACCTGATTGGTGAGCGCATCATATACATACTGTATACTTATACTCTGTCACAGTGGTTCGCAACTTGGTGTCCACACTGTCCAGGGACTTCCAAAATGAGTTGATATAGCTTATATCTATACCACTTTAACCCTAGTACTACTATATTACTACTATACTTTGGCTCTTTGTGACGTGTTGTGGACTTGTAGATCTACTATTTTTTGAAAAACTCTTCACAAATCTAGAATATCTTTGATTTTTTGGGGGAAAATATTGAAATCTTCTCTTATGGGGCTCCCTGGTACAAAATCTTTTCAGATGGTCCCAAGTCAAATACATACATCAATTTGGAGGTCCTTGGCATGAAAATGTTTGAGAACCACTCATTATCATAACATAATGATAATCGTGAAAATGTGCATCAGTTTTTTTTCTGATGGAGACATTTTGAACTATTCACAAATTCTACTAGAGAATAATAGCTGTTGCTCATTCTACAGTCAGTAACTAGCCCTTCTGAACCCCCCAGATTGACCTGTTGATCCAGGAGACCAGTCGGCTGCTCCAGCTCACCATCGAACACGACCCTCACAGCCCAGGCCATGGAGGAGGGGGTGAGGACCAGCTGGACCTACCCCTGTACACCCCGATTTCAGAGGGTCCCAGCCCCGTCCTGCCCATCACCCAGCCCCCCAACCCCGACATCACCAACCTGCGCTCTCGCATCATCACGTAAGAAACACACACACACACAGATACAGATAAGGTTGTTTCAACTCTGCCTGTGTCTGATGTTTAGGGTTAATAAACAGTTAATCGCACAAATCTATTTAATTGATTAGAAAACATAATCGCTAAACGATTGTAATAAAATATAATCAATTTGGTTTGTAAAACAATTGAAATTTTACCTTTTGTCTTTCAAGACTTAAAAAAAAAACTGCGGAAATAACCGATAATTTTTATGTGACACTGTTGTACGACGAAGTATTAAATAGTGCTTAAGTGGTTCATCAGACCAATCGATTTAGTCGATTATAATCTAACAGATTACCTCGATTATTTGATGAATCGAAAAAGTAATCGATAGAATAATTGATATGTAAATCATGTATAGTTACAGCCCTGCTGATATTTATCTCATTTGACAATTTAGAACACAACACTTAATGACTGATGGACTGCCTGTCATCCTAATTACACACACTGACGTCTAATTAGCAGCATCCACTTAACACTCTGCATGTTAATGACTCTGACTCTGCCTAGGAGCAGCTTATAGCTCTGAAATATTTATATTCACACCCTCCCTGTCCTCCTTTGTTCTCTCTCCCCATCTCTCTCTCTCTCTCTCTCTCTCTCTCTCTCTCTCTCTCTCTCTCTCTCTCTCTCTCTCTCTCTCTCTCTCTCTCTCTCTCTCTCTCTCTCTCTCTCTCTCTCTCTCCCCCCCATCTCCCCCTCTCTATCTCCCCCTTCTCTCTCTCTCTCCCCTCCCTCCCTCTCTCTCTCCCCATCTCTCTCTTTCTCTCTTCCCCATCTATCGCTCTCTCTCTCTCTCTCTCTCCCAATCTCTATCTCTCTCTCTCTCTCTCTCTTTCTCTCCCCATCTCTCTCTCTACCTCTCTCCACATCTCTCTCTCTCTAACCCATATCTCCCTCTTTCTCCCTCTCTCTGTCTCTCCACCTCTCCCTCCCTATCTCTATCTCTCTACCTCAATCTCTCCCTCTCTCTCTCTCCCCCTCCCTCCCTCTCTCTCCCTCTCTCTCTGTCTCTCCGCCTCTCCCTCCCTCTCTCTCTCTCCCCCCATCTCTCTCTCTCTCTCCCTCCCTATCCCTCTTTCTCCCTCTCTCTGTCTCTCTGTCTCTCCCTCTCTCTCTCCCCCAGGAGAAGTCTTAGTATAGACAAGTCTCCGTGTGCCAGCAACTCGGCCTCCCCTCTGTCCCAGAGGAAGGACATCAACCGCTCTGAGTCACTCCGTGTCGTGTCCTCCAACCGGATGCACCGCATCTTCCGTGCCTCGGACCTCATCCATGGAGAGGTGCTGGGGAAGGGCTGCTTTGGACAGGCCATTAAGGTACACACACACACACACACACACACACACACACACACACACACACACACACACACACACACACACACACACACACACACACACACACACACACAAACACACAAACACACCCCCACACACACACACACACACACACACACACACACACACACACACACACACACACACACACACACACACACACACACACACACACACACAACACTGCTTTGGACAGGCCTTGCATGACTACCAGAACCTTGCATGACCCCACCGAGGATGTCCAGCAGATGGCAGCAGTGAAAAGGAAAGGCATGTGTATTAGTCAGTGGTGGACAAAGTATATACTCAAGTAAATACTATTTACTTGAGTATAATAATACTATATTACAAAGTACAAAGTACATACGTACGTTTTCAGAATGAATAGAGAAAATAGCAGAGCTTGTAGATCAGTTAATTTCACTATATCTGCTTAAGTGGTTAATTAGTTAAAGTCATCAGCTTGCAAAAAACAAATACTCCAAAAATGTACGTACGGTAAGTACAGTACTCAAGTAAATGTACTTAGTTACTGTCCACCACTGGTATTAATTTGTCACTCGGTTCTGCTGCAGGTGATCTGGTATATCTCCTCTGTCTATATATATATATATATAGGCCCCTCCTCCACCCCTTGCTCTGTCCCAGCATCAATTAGGATGATTTACTTCCAAACTCAGAATCCCTTTATTTCCAGTATGTAGAACAAAGTAAAAATAAGGACAATGTAGGACATAGAGTACAGGAAGTGGTTCTGGTTTAATGTGTGACATGAAAAGTACAGACGGTACGTTCTAGCTGAGGATGCAAGTAGAACTTCAGTTTACCAACGTTTAGCTTTCATCTGGGATTTCCGCATGGTGCCCACCATAACACTTTAGACAAACAGTAATGTGTAAGCAACAAACTCAGCCTTTGAAATCCTAAAACCATGGCTGTGAATGCTGCCATCACCTTTCTGCTAGAAAATACGTGTCCCAGGTTATTTGTGTCTGTTAATCTTGTTCCCTCAGAGCCAGTGTTGTTCATATATTTTTCAAAGATGAATTGATGTTTTTAACGACTAGTGTCCACATTCTGGCCATGTCGTAATAATAGGCAAACATTCTGCAAAAATAGCCAAACAGCTCACAACGCGTTATAACGAGGGTATTTTTTTGCTATTTGATGTACAACAAAGTATATACAGGGATGTACAACAAAGTATATACAGGGTTTTAAGCTCATAGCGGTGCCGCACTATGAGCTTGTAAATCTGCTACTTTTGAATAGCCAAAATATAAAATAATGGTCGGTTACACAGATGCATTCCCGGTTTCAATGGCCGTTAAACGATGTCAAACAGGGTCATTTCATGCAGAGAGGTAGGACTGCAGATCAAGTGGATCCAACACGTCTCACACGCTCACAGCTTCAGTGTAAATGTCACATGGATGAGGTCACGGCGTTCCCACGTGCCACGGCCCAGCTTAACGATGCCGCTGTGGTGTGTGTCGTTGTCACAGGTGACACACCGGGAGACCGGGGAGGTGATGGTGATGAAAGAGCTGATTCGCTTCGACGACGAGACACAAAGAACATTCCTCAAAGAGGTGGGTGACGAGTGACAACGTACGTGCTGTATCTGTGTGACACCGTGTGACAATTATTAGACTTGACAATTAAAAAACAGCAGCTGGATCTAGCAGGTTAGGCTGTACTGCGAGTCTGCACAGCGTTCGCATGTGAAATGCCATCTGCCTTTGTTTCCTAATTCTGTGGAGTATTCTGGAGTATGCATACTGTACGCATACTGGGACATGAGGGAAAACGTAACTTATTAACCACTTTTAACCATAGGCGTCCCTATTTTGGGCATTTCTTTATAGGTGAAGACTAAACTAATTTAAAAAAACTTTTCAAAATGTCAAAATAGTGAAAATAATCTTATCTACTAGCTCACAACGTGTTGCATCGCGATGCATTGTGAGCTTGTAGATCGGCTATTTTTGCTATTAGTCGTAGGATGAAGTATATAGGGCTTAATCGAATCACCCATGTAGCCTAAAGGTTAGAGAAGAGGTCAGTACAGGTCACACACACCCACACACACACACACACACACACACACACACACACACACACACACACACACACACACACACACACACACACACACACACACACACACACACACACACACACACACACACACACACACACACACACACACACACACACACAACCAGTGCTTAAGTGCTCATGAATCAACAGTAGCAGACCGCGGCCTCCAGTGTGAAAATAGCTTTTCTTAAAAGTGGCTGTTCCACTTAAATGTACCACAGATTAAATAAACCTAAATCTAACCACAAATGCTGCTATACCATACGTACATACATACGTGGCTCGTATCAAAATAGACAGGTGGCAGATGATGTAAATACAGCCTTCACTGTTATGAAGGATGAAGGATTGATGCGTTCCTACAGACATTTATCACACTTCAGACACCGCCTGTCACCAGACCCGTCATTAAGTTAGAAAGACAGTCAGAAATGTCCCGTACTGTACCTACTGGTTACTGACCTCCCAAAATAATTTCGTTTTTAGACAGATTATTATCCCATAAGAGGCATGCATTTACCGTTTCTAAGAGACGGTCCACCCTCGACTGGCATGTTATTCTTTTCCAATAATACGTATTTAATGGTTAGTAGTAGTACCGTGGGACTCACTCAAAACAGTTGACCACCGTCTAGTTGCGATATCTTGAACTTCAGGAAAATTCAGTAGCAAAATGTTGAGCGAATGTTTTTTTTATGTACTGTAGGCGTCTGTCAGCGATGTTCCATTTCTCTAAAGATACAGAAGTATGTCAAAGGTTCACAACAGAGTGATGGAGACTTACTGCAGTGGTTCTCAAAGTCTGGTTCCAGTTGGTCCTGTTCTTTTGATCCTTTACGACCCGGTGTTGAATCGTAGATCAGGACATTTGAGCACAGCAGTGGTTGATGGGTTTGAACGTTGAGAGTGTTAATAAGCGCTGCATGTGAGCACTATGGACATGATACCCACAGCGCTCCTCAGCGCAAAAGGTGTTCTCTGTGTGGACACGGCCCCTAAAAGAGAAAGGTTTCCAGTGGGTTTGGCCAGGGGAACAGAGCAGGCAGGCGGGTGGTGGGGTTTTTAGAGGTTTGTCGTCACGCTGAGATGCTGACGGCTCATAAAACCCTCCCATCCTGACTGAGGTTGGAATGTTGGTGGAGAAATAAGGGTCATCTTTAGGGGCTTTATGTCAACACCCTGCTGTACTGTCAAAAAACTCCAACCATGTCAGAATTCCAACCATGCCTTCCAACAATCCATCCCACCCACCCTGGTTTTGCACTTTTAGACATCAGGGTTTTTCAGGAAAGTTCTACACAGTATGCTATGTCAGGTTTCTGTGTGTCAGGGTTTTCTTCGCCCTTCTGGCTCCCAAGCTGTGGAATGAACTCCCCGTTGCAATTAGAACTGCAGACTCACTCCCAATCTTCCGCCGTAATCTCGACCGTCTGTTAAATGCCTAAATTGTAAATTGTAATAAGCCTTTCATTGCGTTGTGTGCTCAGGTGAAGGTGATGCGCTGTCTGGAACACCCCAACGTGCTGAAGTTCATCGGTGTCCTCTACAAGGACAAGAGACTCAACTTCATCGCAGAGTACATCAAGGGAGGAACCCTGAGGGACATCATCAAGAAGATGGTGAGGGGAGTGTGTGTGCATGCAGGCAGTGGTGGAAAAAGTACTCAAATGTTTTACTTAAGTAAAATTCAAAATGTACTTGAGTAAAAGTACAAAAGTATTGGCATCAAAATGTAATTAAAGTACCAAAAGTAAAAGTACTCATTATGCAGAATGTCCCATCTCAAGTTTTCAAATGTATAAAAAATCTTTTGAAAATAGCAGATCTACAAGCTCACAATGCGTCGCATCACAATGTATTGTGAACTTGTAGATCGACTATTTTCAAATGGCCGAAATGTATACAGGGCTGAAGTTGTTAATGTATGATTTGTAATAATAATAATCAAAATCTACAAAGTAACTAGTAACTATAAGTTTTCAAATAATTGTAGTGGAGCAAAAGTACAATATTTGCTTCTGAGATGTAATGGAGTAGAAGTAAAAGTATTGGAAATTAGAAATACTCAAGTAAAGTACAAATACCTCAAAATTGTACTTAAGTACAGTACTTAAGTAAATGTACTTAGTTACTCTCCACCACTGCATGCTGATGTGAATGTTTTCTTCTCTGGTCCATGATGCGTTCAAGGTCATCTTTATTGTAATGGGCACATAAGAGTAACATTCTGTTTTTGTTCGGCTCCTCAGACTTTGTATACGTTGCAGCAGCTCTCTGGTGGTATCAGTGTTATGCTTGATTTATACTTGGTTGTGTGCCGGTGTAGATAGACGATCTACAAGCTCACAATGCATCACAGCACAACGTGTGTGTTACCAGCACACAGATAAACATAAATTACCCCATTAGCCTCGAGCACGGGATCGCTTCTGGCTGCTGGTGGATTCTTTCTTTTGTCCCTGTTTGGAACATCAGAGGTCTAAAATATGAATAGAAATGAGACATGACTCCTTCCTGCTCATGAAGAATGTGGTGTTTGTCATTAACTCCTCACAGGACAGTAACTACCCATGGAACCAGAGGGTCAGCTTTGCTAAGGACATAGCTGCTGGCATGGTGAGTTCACATCACCTTTGGTCTGTGTGCATTTCACAACAAGAGTGCTTCAAGTCAACATAAAAGATGTTTATTTTGAGCAGAGAAAGCTGCAGTGCAGTATTGGATGGACGCAATGGTTACTATTAGCCTTACTGATACTGCCCTCCAGTGGCTATTTGTATGAACTACAGTATCAGTCATTTAGTGGCTAGCCCATGTGTCCCTGTAGAAATTACTAGATGAATTCCTACAGGATTAGACTGCTTTAAACAGGTTTAAATGCTTTCCTTTGGTATATTTTCTTTGACTATAGTAACAACGTGTGACTGGATTACTGCAATCCACAAAGCCAGTTAATCCCAGAGAGAATTAAACAATGCTTAGACGGTTCCATTTGGTACCAGTTTAAGATCTAAGATCACCTAAGCCTTCAGTTCTTTAATTTCTCTTTTTATTTTCCTTCCCTCCTCTCTCTCTCTCTCTCTCTCTCTCTCTCTCTCTCTCTCTCTCTCTCTCTCTCTTTATCTGTGTAACTCGCTCGCTGTCTCTGTCATGCAGTCATATCTACATTCCATGAACATCATCCACCGAGACCTGAACTCATACAACTGTCTGGTCCGAGAGGTAAGAGATCGATTGATTGAATGCTTTTTTAGACAGAAAGGTAAACAGCACAAGGTTCAGTTAGACAAGGCTAAAAGGATAACAAAAAAAAATGTTAATATGTATTCAATTCATCAACATAGCATAAAAATAAGACCAACATACAGACATGTCATCAAGTAGAAAAGGGGGGGGGGAATTGCAGTGAATGTCATCTTTCTATGGGAAAAGTGAGTTTACCTCCCCTTGTGGTCTGAAAGATGGATTTTCAGGCCTGTTTTGAAAGAAGCCAGTGATCCACATTTTTTAATGGATGGTGTCAGGGCATTCGACATTTTGGTGGTAGAGTAGTAGAAAGATAATTTTCCCATGTTGGTTCTACATTTGGGTGTTACCAGATTGTTGTTGTCGCTCCCTCTAGTATTGTGGCTGTGGGTGTCACTCACTTTGGAGAAGTAGTTAGTCAGGTATGAGGGCATTGAGGGCATTGAGGGCAAGGCCCTTTTGACTATCTTAAAAACCAATCCCATTTCTAATTTCTTAACCCTGTCTTCTACCCTGAGCCCTCGCAGACTAGCAAAATGTGTTGGAATCAGGTGGGTTTACTTCTCGGCTTTAGGCCGGAGAATTAGTCGAATCAGTTTGTTTTGGGAGGTCTGAAGCTTAGTTTTGAGTGACATTGGGATGTTGGAGAAACAAGAGATGCAAGCATAGTCAAAGTAGCATTGAATGAGGGCTCCAGCAAGAGTCTTGAGATAAGGCGCGTGTGTGTGTGCCTGCTCGCTCACGTGCGTGTACATGCGTGTACTGTACATTCACGCTCATGCACGTGCCTGTGTTTGCTTCCTGTGGGGATTAGCAGCTGTCCTTCATGACAGTCAGGTGTGCACAGTGACAACAGAGATGTGACAGTTAGTTTACATACATGTTGAGTGAAGCCTGCAGTGTGTAAACACACACAGTAGAGCTTTGTTATTGCTGCTGTACAGCGGACCTAACCTTCTTCAAATACAGCCCAGATGAGGAACACAACAAATACAGTGTGTCCCCATTAAAGACTCTACTGTCTACAGTGTTTGGTAAATACAGACAAGGAGAAATGAAAGGAAAATGGGGTTTAACTTCTCGGAGCATAGGGCAGGTTGTTCTATTGTACTTTATCCCATTTAGACCTGAGGCCGATTCTAAAGACGCCTTCTAAATCCTGACCTAAGTTTTCTGAAAAACTTCAAATATATTTTTTTAAATGTGTGTTGCTATATACTGTACATAGCATCAACTACACCAAAAGGGGTTCACGGATTGAAAGGTATAGTAACGTATAGGGGTTCCAGGTCTAAATGGGTTATGTCACCGGAGGAATGTTATTCTTTCCATTATATCTAAAACTATATATATAGAAAATATTGTCAAAATGAAAAGATATTGTGATCATTTTCCCCAGGTGTCCCTGTAGATTAGAACAACAGTGTAGTGGTGATGGCAGATGAATTTAGATTTTAACTCTCTGTTGTCTCTCTATAGAACAACAGTGTGGTGGTGGCAGACTTTGGCCTGGCACGGCTCATGGTGCCAGACAAGCTGGCACAGGGCATCCTGCCCGGCATAAAGAAACCTGACCGTAGGAAGAGATACACGGTGGTGGGGAACCCCTACTGGATGGCTCCAGAGATGATCCATGGTACTGTGATTCTCAACCTTTTTCATTTTAAGAACCCTAGTTTGATATGCATTAGGAGAGCGACCCCCATTTGATGACCTTTTTTAAATGTATCTCTGGGACCCCAATCGTACACTACGTATTCTGATATTGACTACTGGCTATTGACTGGCTATTGACCTACATACTGGTAGAATTAAAGGGTTATTATATCTAGAATTTAAAAGAGATGTGCTCATCATTTAGCAAGAGATAATTCATTCTGCATGGAAAAATGCATAAAGAAATGACTAATAAACTAACAGAGTCTTGATCAACCAATCCAAACAATGAATTCAACTATGGGGGAAGCCCTATACGCAGCATTATAGGCAGCATTTGTAACTTTATACAGTAACTTTATAGTATTTGTATTTGTTGTTTACCTTGCATACCTCAACATACCAGCTCAGTGGCCTTGTGGTTAGAGATTGGGAGGGTTCAATTCCCCCGGCCGGGTCATACCAAAGACTATAAAAATGGGACCCAATGCCTCCCTGCTTGGCACTCAGCATCAAGGGTTGGATTGGGGGTAAGTCCCTGTAACATACTAGCGTCATGTCCAGGGGGTGTGCTACATCAAGCTGCATCACGCTACAGAAACAGGAGATAGGCTCCTGCCCTATGGGCCACATGGCTCGGCAAGGCTTACTTATGAATATTGTATTGCATACCTCAACGATATTAATCGTAAAAATGTTATCCAACTCAATGTACAGAAAACATTAATTGCTGTATTTTTCTTCTCAGGGAAAAGCTACGATGAGAGAGTGGACATCTTCTCGTTTGGCATCATGCTCTGTGAGGTCAGTAAAATACAGCGAAAGACATTGTTGTCGGGTTTTTGTGTCTTTTATTTCTCACTCATGTAGGAATGTAATTATACACAAAGTCATCACATTGTTGCGCTGCTCTGCCTTTTGTTGTGTGAGGGAGGATTGTTGTTTTGAAGCCACATTAAGTGGCTTGAGTGGTTGAAATATTTTAGGGCTTATTATTGGGGATGGAATAAGTGAACCCTGAAAAGTTCATATAAAAAAAAAAGAAGAAAAAAAGCACAAAGTTAGTTTCATGTTACTGGAAGGACTTCCCAGAGCGCCAAACTGTGCAAAAAAAAGTATTTATAAATCTGAGTGAAATTCCATGCCGGGGTCTTGTCAGTTCAATCCTGGTGACGTGTGGTAAGCATTAAAGCTCAGCCCCGGCTACTCTGGCAGACTTTGGGCTCCAGAGCTCTCAGTCAGTCAGTCAAAGTAATGCATTACATTTATGCTCTTTATCGTACGACGGTATTACGCTGCGAAAATAGCAGATCTACAAGCCACCAACGCGTCGCATTCGCGGCGCGTTGGTGGCCTGTAGATCTGTTATTTTTGTGGCACGCGACGCCATCGTGCAACAAGGTCTAAATCAGGCTTAAAAGTCCCCCCCACACACATGGACATCATTAGATAGAGGAGGAGATAGATTAGAGAGAGAAGGGGGAGCTCTCTTCATGTGGCTTCCTGACAGATATACACGCCATGCCTTGTGGTCCAGCACGAACCATCAGGTTCAGCTTGGTGGTCTCACTGTTGTGGCACCGTTTTGGATCTGTTTTTGTGACCCCTTGCTGGTGTTGATGGGGGACAGGGTAAAACCTTTCCCCCCTAAAGGCAAGGCTGGGGGGGCTCCTAAATATTATTTTTGTCCATATCTCAAAATGTTGAAAATGGATCTTTTAGCCTGTGGATCTTTTGATCGCTGAAGCACCCTGCTGTTTTTTGGGGGGTTTTTTTACGTACCATGTAATGTGAAAACCCCAACCAGAACCCAAACCACCACACCCCATGGTTTTTGTAGCGCCAAACCGTAGCTTAAGATGTTCCGTCATATACTATTGAATTGAAATAAAGTTGATTATTAACGCATTATGCCGTTATTGTGGAGTCGGAACAATTGATTGATTGATTGAACACTTTATTAACAGTTTGCAAAGGCAAGCACAGGGAAGTACAGTTCAATACAAGGTCTGTTAAGAGGATTTTAAACCCAAGAAAGCACTATGACTTGTTTCAATAGACCATATTCACACGGCGGCCATATTGGAATTTAACATTGAAAGTGCCGCCACCCGGGATGGCTACTTTCATTGACTTCATAGAAACATGGCCGCCGTGTGAATATGGTCTATTGGGGTCCTTTGTGCTCAATTCATCAAAACAGTCAATGACAGACAAATATACACTACTATGCAAAATATCATATAAACGGGTAGAAATCGTGTGAAAAAATATGTACAGTAAGAAGTTCGGCGGGGGGGGGGGGGTGTTTATGCTGTTAGAATAGAATAGAATAGAGTACCTTATTTGACACCGTTCAAAAGCAAATACCTTAAATATTATTTAATATCAAACAAACATGAAAACATGAAAACACAACATCCAAAAACAAAGACAATTGAGATATATTGTGTACGTGTATATATCGTCTCTGTCGGGTGGAAACCTCATATGTACAAAACTGTTACTTTTCAGCATTCAAATGAAAAAGTAGCAGATCTACAAGCTCAAAACGCGGCGCGAGCTTGTGGATCTGCTACTTTTGATACTTTTGTGTGACGCTGTAGTCTGATCAAGTAGGCCGTTACTATGTCATTATTACTGTATTTATTATTGGGCAATTATAATGTATTCAGGCATTTAAAGCTTATTAGTCAGGGATTCTTAATACTTTTCATTGGTCAAATATTCATAAAAATCCAAAGGCACACGTAACTACTTTGTAACCTGGCCTCCCTATTTTGGGCACGTCAATGTAGACGATTTATTTTCAAAATGTGTCCCCCTTCTCTCCAGATTATCGGCAGGGTGAACGCAGACCCTGACTACCTGCCCCGGGCCGGGGACTTTGGTCTGAACGTGTCTGGTTTCCTGGAGCATTTCTGTCCGGCCGACCTCCCCCCGACCTTCTTCCCTGTGGCAGCCATCTGCTGTGACCTCGACGCAGACAAGCGGTAAGACGTCGTTTACCTACGTGAACCCCAGTGGTGGAAAAAGTACTCACATTTTTTACTTAAGTAAAAGTATCAATACTGCAGTGTAGAAATACTCTGTTACAAGTAAAAGTAAGTTATTCAAAATGTACTTGAGTAAAAGTAATGTATGTTTTGTGATAATAATCTAAATCTACAAAGTAACTAGTAACTAACTTTAGTAACTAAAGCTGTCAAATAATTGTAGTGGAGTAAAAGTACAATATTTGCCTCTGAGATGTAGTGGAAGAAGTAAGTAGAAAGTATTGAAAATGGGAAATACTCCATAAAGGTAAAAATTCCTCAAAAGTGTACTTAAGTACAGTACTTAAGTAAATCTACTTAGTTACTTTACACCACTGAACCCTAGCATCCCTATCAGATGAACATTCTGCTAAAATAATAATGATATTAATGAGTTCATACGCGCCCATTTCCACCCACCGTCCATCCGGGCTATGGGACCACAACCATGACTACACATCCCATACTAGCCTGTGAGGACCGGTCACAAAAATGCCAATAAACAGCTTAGATTTGGGGAAAGTGAGGAGAAACTGATCACACGGACTGACTGACGGAGTTTCCTTCATTTTATAGTAAGATAAAAGGATTTTATAGTAGGATAAATTGTATACAATGGACTTTACATTTGAAACAAATCTCAAAGTGCTAAATTTACAAGGTCACAGCGGTTTGTGTTGGGGCACCTTGTGAGCTTGTAGATTGGATGTTTTCATTGAAAAGATTTGGTGTAGAGGGGGGAAAAAGGAGGGGACCAAGTGCAGACCACTCGGGTACCTGGTTTAAGTTGTTAAAATGTCTTTCTCTTGTAGTCCGCCGTTCACCAAACTGGAGGAGTGGCTGGGGAACTTGAAGATGCACCTGGAGATGGGCCTCCCCGTGGTGACTGAACTGGAACAGCTACACAAGGCCTTCTGGACCAAACACAGCGCCGTGGCCACCACCACCACCACGCGGCCAGAGAACGGCCTCCACCCCCACGCCGAGCAACCAGAGGAGGCCGCAGCTACCAGCTAACTCCCCACGGCGCTGGTGGCGTGGGTGGCAGTGAATGGCAGAGAGAGACGGGAGCTTTGGCAACCTGACTTACGTCAGCGTCAGCGGGCGTGGTGGATGGATGGCAGGGTGTTGCCTCTAAGGACAGGTGTACTGTGAATACCCCTCCACACCCAGATAAACGCAGTTGGGTGTGGAAGGAAACAGTCTGGCTCTCTAGCTGAACAGGTTGGTCTATGGAACGTCAAATCAACAGAAATGTTATTACCGTAGCTTTGATGTTTTGCTGCACCCTAAGATAACCTGAAGCTGATAAACAGGTCAGATCATCTCACCAGTCAGTCAAACTGTTGAAGCTGTAAAGTTATATGGCCATAGCGGTGAAGTAAGATCATGTTTAGCCTCATAATTTAAGAGTTCGAACAGTATCAGTTGTTCTGCGTGTGTTTGCTAAGTTTCACCCGCGTGATCTTGGGTTTTCGGTTTGGATATCAGAGGTCAATGTTTTTTTAAATGCTACGGAGAGGGGCGCTTTCTACGTGCAAAGACACAGTATACGTCCAGATCCACTCACTTGTCCAGTTTTAGAGAATTAATTGAACCGAGGCTTTCTGAGCTTCTTCTAAAGGCCGTCTGAAAAGTGCATGACTGTAAATAATGGTGTCGGGTCACATCCCTGTCAACGTGAGCCCCTGTCTGTCCCCAATGTACGTGACCTGGTTTGCACACTTCCAGTAGAATAATGAATACTAGGCCAACTTGTGTCTGTCACGCTGCTCTCCTCTCCGTCACATCGTGTAGCACTGATGAAACTCCGAGGTACACATCGTTTTGCGTTCGGTACACTTCGCCTCCTGATCTTTTAAACGAGTTGTTAACTTATTTCTGTGATTTTCTGAGGTGAAATCTTCTTTGCTTTCAAACCCATACTGTTGTACATAGCTTGTGATATTGTAAATGTTTTAAATATTGTAAAATGTATAGACATATTTTATATACGTACTGTATGCTACATTGCCATATTTTTATTGGGCTACCGGCTGAAATTTACGGAGAAAGGCTTGACTGCAGTCAACATGGGGGGGAGGGGGGGGAGACATTGGAGTCACTATGATAGCAGTGTTAGGGATGTCAAAGGTAGTGTAAGTGATACTTTAAATTTTTTGTTAAAAGGTTAAAGCTCTATATAGTAATCATATTATCATAAATTGCTCTCCCGATTTGAAAATGTGTTTTCTGTTTACTAAAGAGACGGGGAGACGCCTGTTACTGAACGAACACTCTATAGCAATCATTACTGAATATAGAGCAATTTAACACTTACTTTAACACAGAAATATCACTTACGCCACCTTTTGATCGTTTGAGTCAAACTAGACAAAAATAGCCGATCTTACAAGCGCGTTGATGAGCTTGTTAGATCGGCTATTTTTGAGGTGCAACACTGGTGCACAACTAAGAACTAAGTATACATCAGGCTTTTAGAACTCAACCATTACATTCTCTCACGACATCACCGCAAAATTCATCATGTTTGTTTATAAGTGAACATGGGAGCTGTCTCTTAAACCTCAGCCATGCAGTTACTGTGTCACTGTGTCATTAAGACTCGCCACAAACACAATCACAACATACAATCACATGCTAAGACAACGTCTCCTTGAATGGGTTGATTGGTATCTTAACATGTTCTTGTTTTTGCCGAAAACCCCAGACATAGTTGATAAATGTCTAGTGACCACCTTCAAAGTGTTAATCGTCAGTCGTTAAGCCTAATTCATGCTTTGTCATAAGGAGGCGTGGCTCGCTGAACATGACTGATTTTCAATTAAACAAGACGGGGGTCTAATATCGGCGTGGCTTCCCTGTGAATCTCTGATGTCATGTTGATGACGTCATTCTTGCTCAAATATGGAGTTCCACCTGGCTCCAGACTGGCCTGGGTGTGACCGTGGATCTGAGATAAAGAGTTCACAAAAAAAGAACATCGTTATTATTATAACATTGATTGAGTTCCTTGGCCTAGCTCACAGCAGGCTTAAAGATGTGACACTGATTGGTGCACTGGTTTGCGAGATTAACACACAAATCGGGGATATACGTACATAATAAATACATACATACATTCGGACAGACGCTTTTCTAGGCGACTCGCTCCCTCCCTATCTACCACGACGTACTGTATGTAGCAGTAGTGGCTCAGAGCGTCTGCCTGATGACCAAAAGCTTAATGTCTCCCCCAGCCAGGGTAGCGGATACGAGGTTGGCTTTCCACACGTACACATACAAACGAGATGCGTCATGCTTTGTTTAGTTGAAAATCAATGAATGAATTTGGCTTCATTGAGTGTGTGGAGGTGATGAGAACGTCTGCTGTCATACACATATCTCTCTCTCTCTTTCCTTTCATGGAGTGTCCATGTGGGACGCCCCACTGTTTAAAATGCTGGCTGTAAATACTTCTGTTCGTGTCGGTCTGTCTGTCTCTGTGCGTTGCATATACATTCTATCGCTCTCTTTCGCTGTCACCTTTCTCTCTTTCTGCACCTTCTAACATTCAGTAACTCTCTAATAATCTGAAATCAATTTCTTTTATCTTAGTTTTTTCACCATAATTCCTGATTTATACTTGGTTGCGTTGCTGCTAATTTTAGCTGTGCGACACTTGGCGCGCAACCACATATAAATGGGGCGTAACAACGCAAGCTGCATGGTGTTTCTAGCTAGGTGTGGTTACTTAAGCTATTAAACCAAGCTATTTTTGTCTCTTAATACATTGTGAATTTAAATAAGAAAACAAGGAATAAAATACGATAACGCGTGAATGGAGAACGACATGTTAAAAAAAAGTTTGAATCGTATAAAAAAACAGCATCTCTTTTGATATGAAACCACTGAAATCTTTTTGTATAGATTTGAGTACTTTAATTTGCACTATATTACCCAAGTGGCATCTTGAAGCCATGATTCCTTTTTTTCTCTCCTCTTTTGGGCTACTTGTGATAAAGAATTCAAAATGACATTGGTTCAGGTTGATACAGTATATAATAATATATGAATGCAAGACACTGATTGAGCCTTTCAAAAATGGTGTCCTGGGAAATCCATCCTCTTGATAACACAAGCCAGAGAATCGGATGATTTATTATCATTAATCAAAATTGTGACTGCCTTTGTTAATACCACTAGATGTTATTGCAAAAAGTAAGTAATTTGGTGGATTTTTAAAGTAAGTTCACCATCAGGGCCATCCGGTGTGGCCGTAGCAGTGTAGGTAGAGATACCAAGATCAGAAGGTCACCACCGGTTTGAACAAAGACACTTAACCACCCAGAGCTCTTGCCGAGCGCTCATCAAGAGCTCTGAAAAAAAAAAGCCATCTGAATAAGCCATCTGCTGGGGTGAAGAATGCAGAAAAGTGCATTCTTATGTCCTTATTCAACCCCAGCAGCACACCATGCAGGAGAGACACACAACGTTGTCTGGTTGGTTGTTGCTACCAAGAGGATGTTGAGGACCCGACTCTGCCTGTTGCCTACAGACTGGTCCTTTGTGAATGAAATCCTGTGTTGTTTATGAGTGGTTTCATGATGTGATGATGTCCCAAAGAGGCTTCCACTGCTGTTCGCCTCTCTTTTATAATCCAACCCCTTTAACCACATGAACCTGGGAGGAGTCCCTATTTTGGGCATGTCATTATCGGCGGAAATGGTCAAACAATAGCAAACATTGTGGGCTTGTGGGCTTATTATATAGCTGCTATTTTTCCTATTCGTCGTACGACAAACTATATTATTATAGGGCTTATGTGGTTAATCAAGTGGTTAAAGTGGCTTGGTCTCACCTTCCTTCCACCTTCATAACTTTCTGGCTCAGGGCCGTAAATCTTTCTGGAGCTACTTTACAATTCAATTAATTGCAGTGACATCATATAGGAGAGCAGTATTCTACAATCACAGTATAGTAACTGTTAAAGGTCAGTTTATGCTTTGTGCTTTGTGGGTCAAACAACACCACCTCGCATCACTACGTGTCTCTCACCGCGTTCTGAGATTGGAGCGTTCATACTGTCTGTGTCTTGCCGACGGTGTCGCCACACAAAATGTAAACAAGGAACAGGATGTAGTCTCGTGCACCTCCATGGTAACGGAGCTTAATACCAATCAGAGTAAACTCAACAATTTATGGGTCGGGTCTGCGACCATTCGTTTTTCCCACGCTGGGCAAGAACAGGGCTGCGTTGAGTGTCTAAACGGAAGTACCGGAATTTGGCGGAAGTACCGCCCAAGGAAATGGCGTTGATGCTTTACAAATCTGTTTACTTTCTCCATGAATGAAATAAGTGTTGTGATTGGTCAAAAAAATATTGTTTCCGGGGGAAATGCATACGACGGAAGTCCCACCCATAAAGTTATAATATATCTAGAGGGCGGACTGCCCGGCCCCCACCTTTCATTTCAATGAAAGTTTCTCACAAGCGCATGAAGCACCCGGAAGTACCATCCTCTACTTCTTGGATTGGAAGCCAATAGAGCAGGCGCACTAGCGTTTCAGACGGTAGAAGCATACGCCGTAGCGTCCCAAATGCGGAAGTCCTGCGATACCAGATTTAGCCACCAGGCTTCTGAGGCTTCAACCATTCTCCGCGGAGATGAGTAAAAGCTTAAGTTTTTCTAGAGATTACACACCATCTGAGAAGTTGCTCAGTGACTAATCTTTTACATTTCACTTTCGTTTGACATTTGTTGCGTAAAGCATAAATTGACCTTAGACTTCAAACGAGCATGCATATAATGAACCAACACAGAAAATATCTCTGTTACTTAATTAAGACCATATCCCACTGATAATAATATTTGTCAGCAGACTTGAATACGAGTGATTTCGCAGTGTCTCCATTCCAGCTCAAGCTGTTACTGTTATGTGAAGCATGTTCCAACGTGTGTGTGTGTGTGTGTGTGTGTGTGTGTGTGTGTGTGTGTGTGTGTGTGTGTGTGTGTGTGTGTGTGTGTGTGTGTGTGTGCTGAATGAGAATGTTGTCGCAGCACTTCTTTTTGCAAAGGATCGTTACCTCTTCAATAATGCTGTGCCTTTGTTTTAAGCTAGCCTTGCCAACGACTTCGAAAACGTATCCATTTTGAACTGATTTCCTTTTTTTGTATCATAAAGCAAGCCTGATTCAAATGGATGGAATATTGTTATTGTTGTCGCTGATACTTATATATGTTTTATGATATTTTCCTCTTGTTCTGTATCATATTTATATTTTCCAGATCTCCCATTGTCGGTTTTGATATTTTTAGGATTATGTTTCTTTTTGACTTATTTAATTCTTTTTTCTTTTTTTTTACACAAGCTGTGAAAACAATTCTGCACTTTAATCCTAAACGTGAATATTTAGAATCTGAGGAGGCGACTGGTTTTTCATCGCAGCTGAAATAAAACTGTTGCTCCTTAAACCAACCAAAGATTGAAATGTTTTTTTTGTTTGTTTGTTTGTTTGTTTGTTGGTGTTTTGCAAGTGCGCTACATTCCAAACATTATGAGACCAATACAGGTAAAAAAAAAAGGATCATTGATTATTGTTAATTATTTTCTCCACTTTTTTAACCATGAGGACCACTTTCAACCTGGCAACCCTATTCTGTGGATGTCATTATGGGCAAAATCTTTCAAAATGTTCCAAAAAACAAAACATGTTTTCCATAATTTTTCAAAATAACGCAAAAAAAACTATCTACAAGCACATAATACGTTTCACTGTGATGCATTGCGCACTCTTTGCTCAGTACTGTAGTACAACGTATACATATAGGGCTTTAAGTGGTTAAAATATGGAAACAAGTTCCTTGTGTAATAAAAATAAATTTGGTTCTGAAATTAGATGCTACGTCACAAGGGGCTAACCTTTCAATTCATTGTGAAATACAGGGTTTCTGAAATTGCAAACACAATACATAATCTGTAGGGGAGGGGGGGGGGAAATGATCCACATACACTTTTTTCTTCTTTTTAACTTCTTTTCTGAAAACTGGGCACTTGAATGAAGTCATTGATTGTGGATTTTTATTATAATCGTTGCTGTCCGGCAGAAACCAGCTAACTCCATTTTGACGCTCGTTTTTTCCATAAATCAGGGCTATTGAACACCCTTTACGTCTGTATGTTGGTAAAAAAAAAAAGATTGAACCAATGAAAAGTATTAAAAAGCGCTTCTGACAAAACCAGCTAACTCCATTGGATCCTCAAACTTTCTGCTAAACCAGCTAAGTCCACCAAAGGGAGGTGGAGTTAGCTGGTTTGGCTAACTCCAGGCTCCACCCCCTTTTGACCTCCAACCTCATTGTGAGCTTGGAGGTCCATTTAGCTGGTCTTAAAATCAATGAACAACAAAACCTCCTAACTCCACTTTTTGTTTTGGTTTTTTCATTTCCTGAAAAAACATTTTGTTTCTGTCGGACAGCAGAGATATTTTATTTATTTTTGAAAACGGGATAGTGAGCTACTATTTTGGGAAATAATTGGGCACTACTTGGGGTGAGCTGGGGACTATTTTGGGGATAACTGGGCACTATTTGGGACAAACTGGGCACTAGTTATCTCCAGTGCCCACCTCAATTTAATGCCTAGTTAGCCAGTGCCCGCTTCGTTTTAGTGCCCAATTCACTGGTATCCATGTCATCGCCACCTGATATAACCTATGGGAATACACAAGTGGTTCCCAAACTGGGGGTCTGGTTCCCCAAATGATTAGCTTAATGTTTTCTCACTCAACAGTAAACAAACCAACATACAGTAATAGTATAAGTGTATACAGGGTATATCTGCACATTTCTAAAGTTACAATGTAATGACTTTATATTAAAGACCTTTTTAATACCAAATATCAAATATTAAATAAAGTCCAATCCAATCCAATCCAACTTTATTTATAGAGCACATTTTAAAACAACAGAGTTGACCAAAGTACATACCAACAATAAAACATAATGCAATACAAAAACAAAACAATACAATAGAAATAGGAGAAAAAGAGAAAAAGAAAGAGGAAAACATTGTGGAAAGTAGCCGATCTACGAGCTCACAACATCTCGTGAGCTTGTAGTTCAGCTATTTTCACAATATTTATCTGTGGAACCGAGTCAAACTAAATGCAATGCCTCAACTCCTAGAATTCCAAGTGCTTGTCAGTCACAGTTCACATATTATGATTATTTTGGGGGGTCGGGGCACTGGAAACCTCGGAATACACCACTGTCACAAGCAGGGGAACACTATGAGTTTGCACATTTTCAGGCTGAAATCGCAGTAGGACTTTAAACTAAACCAAACCAAACACACTGAAGCATGCTGTATAGATGCTAGAGGTCACAGCAGGGTGTTCTATCTCCCCGCAGGGTGCTGCTTCCTTGCACCCATGTGGGCAGTGGTGGAAAAAATATTCTCTTTTTTTTGCTTAAGTAAAAGTATCAATACCGAAATGTAGAAATACTCTGTTACAAGTAAAAGTCCATAATTCAAAATGTACTTGAGTAAAAGTACCAAAAGTATTGGTATCCAAATGTACTTAAAAGTACCAATAGTAGAAAGTAGAATGTCCCATTTCACAAGTTTTCGTCTTGTAGATCAGCTATTTTCAAATGGACTAAATGGCTGAATTGGTTAATGTATGTTTTGTAATAATAATCTAAATATACAAAGTAACTAAACTAAAGTTTCAAATGATTGTAGTGGAGTAAAAGTAAAATATTTGCCTCTGAGATCATGTATAAGTACTGAAAATTGAAAATAATCCAGTAAAGTAAAAATTACCTCAAAATTGTACTTAAGTACTGTACTTGAGTAAATGTACTTAGTTACTTTATACCACTGCATGTGGGATTGTTGTCATTCCGTCAGGCTGCTGCAGAGTCAGACCGTGCGTGACGTCATGTCAGTCTGGCTTGTGTGTGTGTGTGTGTGTGTGTGTGTGTGTGTGTGTGTGTGTGTGTGTGTGTGTGTGTGTGTGTGTGTGTGTGTGTGTGTGTGTGTGTGTGTGTGTGTGTGTGCGTGCGTGCGTGCGTGTGTGTGTGTGTGTGTGTGTGTGTGTGTGCGCGCGCGCGCGCGTGCGCGGCTGCTTGTGTATGTGTGTGAAGGAATCTACTCTAAAAACAAGCTCGTCAAGTTGCGACCTTTAGTGCACTTTTAACTTCCGGTTGGAGGACTTCAAAATAAGAGTCAGGCCTTGTTTGTAGGAAAAGGCATAATCAGGAATATTTTGCAATATCATAATAATAATAACAGCCAACAGACAATAGCCTAAACCAGTGGCTCTCAAGCTGTGGGTTGGGACCCCCAAGGAGGTCCCCACAAGATCTTTTGGGGTCCCCAGAGAACAGTCAAATTGTCAAATAATAGCCTATAAGAAAGAGGCAAACATTTGAAAATAGCAGTTCTAGAAGCTCACAACGGCTCGCAACACGAGGCGTTGCTTGTACATCTGCTATTTTCACAATATATCTGTGGGACAGAGACAAAATGTAATGCCTCAACTCCTATAATTCCAAGTGCTTGTCAGGGTGGGGGGTCCACAGTTCAAATATGATTATTTTGGGGGTTTGCGGCCTGAAAAGGTTGAGAACCACTGGTCTAAATAATCATCATCATCATCATCATCATCATTATTATAAAGTCGTCTGTGACAGTGACTGACTGACATTTCACAAGTCAGCTAGCTGACACGGGGTAATTTTAGTTCAAATTTAATATTAATATTAAGTTACCCTATGCCTGCTGTTACCTGATATTCTTGAATATTGTGTTCTGCCTAGGGGAAGCACATTTGTACCAAACAGTTTTGGGTTATTATTATTCATCATCTATAAGATGAACAACACAACAAAATCTCAACTGGCACTGCTAACCTTTTCTTTTTTCCTTTCTTTCTTTTCCCCCCGAAAACAGCAGATCTGTAAGCTCACAATGCGTCATAATACAACACATTGTGAGCTTGAAGGTCGGCTATTTTTGAAGAACGACATTGTTAAAATGTCGTACGATGAATAGGCTATATCGGGCTTAAGTGGTTAATGTTATTGAATTTCTGATATGGTACCTCAAGCTGCTTATTGGGACCAGTTTAGTCTTGATCCCTGTCAGCTCAGTCGGCGACACAGCAAGGCACACAACTTTGAATTGAAAAACATTTTTACAGTAGAATAGAATATAGTGGTTCTCAAAGTGGGGTCCGCAGGGATCCAGAGGGGCCCTTCAGGAAGTTTCAGGGGGTCCCCAGCAAAATGTGTTAATGTTATCATCTTAAAGCAGCACTATGTCATCTTTTTTTAATGAATAAAATGTAATTTTGTCCAATCTGTATAGTAGAGCATGTTAATACAATATAACTTGTACAATTGGGGTGGTCTCTCTGCTCTTTATTGAGACTTTTAGATCCTGTGTCTCGGTGAGACATGACCTTTGACACGATCCTGTTTCTGGTTTGACAAAAAAAATTGACCTGATGGTCAAGATTCAATTCATCCCCTGAGCACAATGTTTCTCTTATGGAGGTCTCTGGCACCAAATCTTTTCAAATGGTAGTCCGTGTGGCCAACTACATATCAATTCGGGGGTCCTTGACATGAAAGTGTTTGAGACTGGAATACAACAATGTTAAACATCAGCTGACTTGTTGAGAAATGTAGTTTGTTATTATGGGAGCCAATGTGTTCACGCTGGTCCATCCAAATTGTGGAGCTAGGGTTTCAAATTGAGGAGCAAATTTCGTACAAATATGGTCATTTCAGACAGAACACATACTGTATTCAAGAATGCCACATAACAGTTTGCATAGAGGTGCAACTTGTTGTCATTTTGTAGAAGGTATCAAATAGAGCCCCATCACAAATAGGGCAAATAATCATACAAAGTGTCAGACAACAGCAGGTTATTCAAATCATGTTGTTTAATTGTCAGTTCTAGGCAATAATTAGGCATTATTCTGTTTGAATTATACTTGTTTACAACATTATTGTGGCAACATTATTTTGTGCATAATTGGACAGGAGAGGGACTTCCCAGCATGCCTCACAGAAAACACACACGTTTTTAGTTTATTGTTTTATTGTCATTTAATGAAGTTGTTGTTCTTGACATGGGAACATTTCAGTGAGTGGTTGGTGGAGACACATTTATGTGGGTGTTGCAAGTAAACGAGTGTTCCCATAAAAAGCTGTTGTCATGACTTCCCCAAGAGAGATCAGAAGAAGCATCATGAATTAATGATGAGCCAGGCAAAAAAAAGAAGAAGAAAGTAAACTACCGATACAGGATAGGTGGGCACTAGGGACATCTGGGCACCTCGATGTAAAATTGGCTATCTTGTCCAAAATGTAAAAAAATATATATATTTGAAAAAAGGTCTTAAAGAGATAGTTCACCCCCAAAATGACTTTCTTTCTATCGATTAGTCCCCCATGAAGACTTGAATTCATGGATATTCTTTTGTTTTGGTCACATTCCTAAGCCAATAATAAATTATTGGAATGCGACAACAATTTCCATGAATTCAAGTCTCCATAGGGTGACTAATTGATAGAAAAAAAGATTTTTTGGGTGTGAACTATCCCTTTAAGTAATGTAAAGTATGTGTGAACATGCACGGTACATCATATAATAATAATAATAATAATAATAATAATAATAATAATAATAATAATAATAATAAGTAATGTAAAGTATACATGATGTGAAAACATGCACAGTACATCATTACAACAATAATAATAATAGTAATAATAATAATAAATAAGTAATGTAAAGTATACATGATGTGAACATGCACGGTACATCATTATCAGACTTAATTTTATCATTCAACTTCTTGTTTATGCCCCAAAATGACTGGATATACAGGGTTTTGTAGCAATTTGTAGCAATGATAGAAATATTAGACCTTAATTGTTGAATGTTTAAGCATGTTCTAATCATGTATACTTTACTTTACTTAATTTTTTTCCCAAATTATATATATATATATATTTTTTTTTACATTTTGGACAAAATAGCCAATTTTACATCGAGGTGCCCAGATGTCCCCAGTGCCACCTATCCTGTTACCTTAACGATGTACTCTTATTTTGAAGTCCACCAACCGGACGTGACATTCATACACAACTGTGACTTGACGCGCCTACATGTTGACAGATCGCTGGTGTGTGTGTGAATGGTGCACGTTTAAAAAACAGACGCAGTACAGTGAGCTTTACGCTGCAAACTATTACTGCTACACACACGAACGTACAAACCCACACACACACGCTTGCACGCGTATCATATTTAAATAATCAATCAGCCTATTATTATATAATCTATTTCTACGAGACGAGACATCAAAGGAATTACAACACAAACGGAACGGGGACGCATGAAGGCAATTTATTGCTGAATACAAGAAACTTTGCAGAAAATGGAAAACAACCGGTTCCGATCAGTGATGTTTAACCACGGTGAGTGTAGACTGTTATGTTATATTATATTATATTATGCTTTGAATGACATCTATTCAGATCTAAAAACTGCTGCACAGCACAGGATCCGAACCTGACGGGACCGATACCAGGTCCACATGGATCAATAACCTCTCCTCTCTTATATATCTTGTTGTAGCTTTAACAACATTGACGTTGGATTGTGTTTTTAACATGCATGCCCCCATGAAGCCTGTATTTTAGATCTACACGGTATAGATCACCGTTTCCCAAACACTGGGTCGGGACCCATTTGTGGGTCGCGGACACACTTTTATGGGTCACGAGTATAAGTGTCCCTTTATTTTTTTGTCTCCTACATTTTGTTTTTGAATATTATTATTTTTTAAATCCCCAAAAATCTTTTTTTCTTCTTCATAAATTAGGAATAAATTAAATATTTTTTTTCTTTCTGAAAAATAAATAAATAAATAAATGCCATAAATTAGAAAACAAATGTTTAAGAAGTAGTGAAAATAGCAGATCTACAAGCTCACAACGCGTCGCGATGCCATGCGTTGTGAGCTTGTATGCTGCTATTTTCACTAGTTTGGGTCCTGGGGAGACGACACATTTCTCTTTTGGGTCTCGAGCTGAAAGGTTTGTGAACCATTGATCTACAGTATAGATACCCATTTGTAACTCTCAAATCTCTTAAACTGTCACCAGGTCATTTTCCCTGTGTAGTTCTATATTAGGCTACTGCATGTAGTTCTATATTACTTTATGTAGTTCTATATTATTGTATGGTTCTATATATTACTGTATGTAGTTCTATATTAGGCCTACTGTATACGGTTATTATGCAAGAAAAATTGTACCAGCACATGCACGCATTTTTTCTTTTCTTTTGCAGATCTACAAGCTCACAGCGTGGCACTGTGAGCTTGTAGATCTGCTATTTTTGAATAGGCAGTAAAGTAATGGTTAAAGTGGTTAAAATGATTGTGATGCTACATTAACTGCTTTTGCTGGGGACCCCCTTTCCCTCTCCCCCCTTTCCCTCTTGTCTCTGTGTGTCTTACACACACACGCACGCACGCACGCGCGCGCGCGCACACGCCAGACCACCATCACCAGACTACTATATTTGGTTCTGGACAGATGGGTTTTGCTTGTTTCTAAGCTGGATGTCTCTAACTGCATCATGGAGGAGGAGGATATATTCCCTGAGGACCGCATAAATAAAAGTCCCACAAAAAAAAACACTAAGATCCATCAGTGTTTTTAGCTCTTTATACTGTATACTTCAGAGCCCCTGGGGTCCTAAACCCAACTATTTTGGTTTAGTTTGGCTTGTCTGGTATTTTGACTGATGAGCATGGATGGAAAGCCCTGTAGAGCAATCAATCATGTTCTGTCAAAAAAAAGTTGAGCATTTATTTTACAGACACCCCCCCCCCCTCAAATATGTCCCCCTTTTTAAGTTTTCATTAAGAAGGAACAATGTAGTTATTGTTACTGCTCTCACACAATAACAATGGTCAACCCGATTCAGCTGATCTCTTAACTTCCTTCTGACATACATCTTGCATAGATATACTGTACATCTACGTATTGACTGTACAGTTACCTTTTCCCTCTACTCTTTGGGGGAGGACACACCCAGCTAAAGTCCGAAACATTCTGCTATTTTCGCTGAATGTTCTCGCGTGCTTACAGTCGCCTCTCGCGCGAGTATAAAGTACTACTATACCGTTAGAAAATAAATAAATGAAAAAGGTGGCTTATCAGGCAATACCAGCACTTTTTCTGCCAAGGAGGCCATGTGAAAACGGTCTCTCTCCCATTGCCACTACAGCAAGTTATGATAATTGTTTTGCAGGTAAAATACTGGCACTGTAGTGAAAACGGAGCTTATGACATGCCCTTTTCCCTCTACACCAAATGTCTTGGGGGGGAGGACACACACACACACACACACACACACACACACACACACACACACACACACACACACACACACACACACACACACACACACACACACACACACACACACAGCTAAAGTCCAAAACATTCTGCTGGGTTTTATTTTTCGCTGAATGTTCGTGCCCCATTATGACATGCCCAGAATAGGGACACACCCACCTAGGGTTCACGTGGGTATAACAGCAAACAGTTCCTGTCTGGCGTCCGATCATATAACACCCTGTTCTCAGTTACTTTACAGTCCCTTTAGTTTCTGTGTGAAATTCTTCTCTCAGCTGTTTCAGGAGATGAAATGGCTCTCATCTCACAGTCAGCTGTGCAACACCTGAACAATCTGGCTCCCCCCGGCCCCTACCTCTTCGACCTCCTCAAACGTCATGTCCCCTCCCGCTCCCTCCCTGGGTCTGGTAGCGCCAACCTCCTTGAGTACCATACCGTACCTGGGGCGATGGGGCTTTTGCTTTTGCTGCCCCCAACCCCGTGGAATGCACTCCCCAATACTCTCAGAGAAGCCCCCACCCTCCAAACCTTCCAAACCACTCTCAAAACCCACCTCTTCAATATGGCTTTCCCCAGCTAACTGCACCCCCCCCCCTGTCTCATCATTCCATTGTTTTTATTGATTTTATTCCTTAGTCTTAGCCTTTTCTTAGTGTTTTTCCTAGCAAAGTAGATTTTCTTTTGTTCTTTTCTCCTCCCTCCATGTAATGCGTCTTTGGGTACTTAGAAAAGCGCATATAAATTCAAGATATTATTATTATTATTATTATTATTATTATTATTATTATTTTGCTTGACTGGTGAGCCAGCTATTGTTGGTAGTAATTTAACTTTACATCAACCTAGACTCCTAGAGAACGTATTTGTTTTAGTCTGATATAGACCATACTGAGATCAAAGAATGGAGCCAGGCTCCTTTTGTACACATCTGGCTGGCCCTGCTGCGTCATTATTTGGACTTTGGCTTAGCTGTGAGTCCCCAGTACGGTCACAACCTCTGGCTGTGACCCAAACTGAGAAAGAGAGAGAGGATGGGTGGCTGGATGGATGGATGAAGATAGAAAAAAAGGGCAGAGAGAGATGGAGAGATGTGAGCGGAGACTGTCGCTGTGGGGAATGGAATTGGAGAACATTTCTGCTGAGTCGTCCATCTGTTCCTCTTTTTGCATCACTAGGGTCACGATTATGAAATTAATCGTCACGATTACTTGACGATTAATTGTCGCTCAAATAATCGCGATGTAGCGATTTAATTGCGTTTCTGTCGTTGAACATCGGAACATTATGAATATAAATTACATTTGTCTTTGGCTTTTAGGCTTCGTAAACAAAAGGTGAACAGGGCAGATATCATATGACAAATAGCTAAACATAAACATACATATTCTAATACTTACTTAACTTTATACTTAAAAAATAAATAAATAGTGGAAATAGCCGATCTATGCGCTTTGAGCTTGCAGAGCGTCCATTTCCGCTATTTTTTTAAGTGTTTGAAAATAGATTTCAATAGATTACTGAGTTATTTTTTGTATTGGAAATCCCTAAGGCACATCTTAGATTGCGTCATAAGAAAAATAAACAAACCACCCCAGTGATTTTGTCAGGTATGTGTCGTTTATGAGTTACATTTGATGTGTTAAAGAAATTAGTACTTTTCCAACGTCAGTTGATGCTTCATGTCCAAATGAGTAAAGTTGCCGGGGTTGTTTGTTTATTTCTGGAACACAGTTCTTAAATGACGCGATCTAAGATTTGCCTATGGGGATTCCAATACAAAACATAACGCCGTGACCGAGGGGGATAGCGCCCTCTAGCGGCAGTGATGTCAGATTTCGGTGCTCTATGGTAATGATTATGACGGTTATGCGAAAGATTATTGCCATTATCTTAAATAATTATCTTAATTATTTAATAATTGTGACAGGCCAGTAGATTCTCCTCCATGCGCTCCTGAATCCCTCAATAATACAATCCCTTGAAGAACTTGGATTTGTCTAATTTTGCCAAAAATCAATAGTGTTTTGTCACTTAATCTACAAGGACAATCTGTTTCTTGCAGAACCGCTTTCAACTTGCCATCCATCCCTATCCAGACCTTTTTTCAGGCCATCTTATCATTTGGCTACTTCTGCATTGGACACATTTTACAAAGTCACCCCAACTTAATGATTATTATGACTTAATGAATGATTTTTATCTCCAGTATGATTTTATGACCCATAGCCATTTCATTTTTATGAACATTTACAATTCTCATAGGCAGGTCAGCTCCACACATTAACATTTCCGTATAATGCACAGTCACTAGAGGCTGCACAATTAATCAAAAGTAATTGATAATGGTGATTTTAGGTTATGCAACTGTGAAACTTGCCGATTACTTCAAGCATTATTTGGTCAGGACTTTAGTCCTACTTAGGTTTTTAGAGTTAAACCTTGCCCTAGCTCCTCCTCTCCTCAACAATAAACAAGACAGAGTAAAACCATATACACTTTGTTGACCGGGTTGGTTCCCTCAGATGTCTATTGATCCTCTCTTTTTTTCCTCTTCACAAAATGTAGTCGCCGAAAATAGTCCTTCTACAAGGATATTTTCGCCGAATGTTTGCCTATTATGACACGCCCGGAATCGGGACGCTTGGGTTCATGTGGTTAATATCACCAGAACGTTGTAAATCATATCTTAACATCCATCAGACTCAGAGACACACAATGATATTACAGAGGTCATTTGACACCATTTATCCAAACATACAGCATGGCACTGAAAAGTACAATGAACAACAAAGACATAAAGAATATTGTGAAATAAAAATATCCACGAAAAATAATTGTAATTACAATATTCAGCTAAAGTAACTGAGATTATTCTTTTAGTAAATAACCGTGCAGCCTTATTGAACACAGACACTGTTCCTTCAGCATCTACTGCATGTGTCACATCTTTGGTTGTGGCTATGGGAAATGAAGGCTTTATGTAGTTAGCATTATTATTTTAGTCGTTAATGCCAATTACTTCCTCCCTACGGCGCACTTTTCTGCTGTTGTATCCTACTGACTCCTACCTGCCAGTGAGGAGCCCCCACCGGGAGGACGTAGAGCCTCCGTCCTACTCCTCCCGTCCAACACTCCCTTCTGACAGGCTCCGCCCCCAGCCTGTAGGGTTACGTGCAGTTACAAATATCACCCTCCTCCCCGCCCTGGCGTCCCTCCCCTGAACACGGGCCAATTGTGTTCGTATAGATCAGTGATTTTCAACCCTTTTCATATCAAGGTCCATTATTTATTCGGCATTTGAGCCACAGACCACCATTTGATGAGATTTAGCCTCTCAGACCCAAGACTTAGAATATTTTGTAATCGTTGGATGACATTTTGTCCACAATTCCATGCTGTATTGATGTTGGTACGAGAGATTACAAGCAAACGTTGATCAAAATAACAATTCTTCTATATTCTCTAATTGTGTAGACTTCTTGTAAATTAAGTAATGCAGATGTTTAACAATAATTTAACTCTTGAGAGTGTAAAATGAAACCAAATGGACCCGTAAGGGTACGACTTCTATCCTAAAGTGATCCTGGTGACCTGGCTGATAGGTCAAGAACCTTTGACCTCTGGTCTCTCCTCTACCGATGAGCTGTCTGATGGAAACTGGTACTACCAGTACCACTCCTACCTGGAGTACACACCCTGGTACACACCTAACAGACACCTATACATAGAAATACACACTTCCACTGGTACTACCAGTACCACTCCTACCTGGAGTACACACCCAGGTACACACCTAACAGACACCTATACATAGAAATACACACCTCCACTGGTACTACCAGTACCACTCCTACCTGGAGTACACACCCAGGTACACACCTAACAGACACCTATACATAGAAATACACACCTAACAGACACCTATACATAGAAATACACACCTCCACTGGTACTACCAGTACCACTCCTACCTGGAGTACACACCCAGGTACACACCTAACAGACACCTATACATAGAAATACACACCTCCACTGGTACTACCAGTACCACTCCTACCTGGAGTACACACCCAGGTACACACCTAACAGACACCTATACATAGAAATACACACCTAACAGACACCTATACATAGAAATACACACCTCTACTGGTACTACCAGTACCACTCCTAAATGGAGTACACACCCAGGTAGGGCTGTCACGGTTACATAATTAAAACAGCGGTACAGTAAAGTTGCTCAGAAGCGCGCTCAAGAGTTAAAGGTAGTGTAAGTGATTTGCAAAGTTTCAAATAATTGCAAAATGGGTACATGTTCTGATAGTACTCGTTACTATAGGGTGTCCTGTCCATGTAAGGAGTCTCCATGTCTCTCCAGCTCTTTATAAAACAGAAAATGTATTTTGTAGTTTTTTTTTTTTTTTTGTAGTTTCATTTCCAATTTTATCCAACCAGGACAGAGAACTCAATCAGGACACAGATTAAACAAGTGAAATTGGAAGTGATGACACTAAGAAATGAGCATGCAAAATTTGAACTGAAAACTATACAAATTAAGCTTAAAAATGGGTACTTTCTCCTGATTGGCTGAGATTTTGACACCTACCGAAAAATGTATTTTCTGTTTATTAAAGAGCTGGAGAGACAGGGAGACATCTGTTACTGAAAAAAACACTCTATAGCAATGATTACTATCAGAATATAGTATTTTAACCTTTTAAAAAAATATTTTTTGTTTTAACCAAAAAATATCACTTACCCTACCTTTAAAGATCTACATCTGTATAAGGGTCCATTTGGTTACCAACTCTCCATTTAGCTGGGGACCACCTGGAACCCCCTCAAGGACCATTGGTGGTCCCTGGACCACTGGTTGAGAACCACTGGTATAGACGCTCGACAAAGCTGGTGGATTCAAACCCCCAAACTCTGCGGTGGTGGGCAGCTACTTCACCACTGCGCCACCCGAGCGCAATTAATGCAAATCAAAGCATTCTATGACAGAGAAAATGAGTAGTACCCTTAAATTGTCTCATTTGAATGACATACTTTCTACCCTTTTACTTTCTTTGGCCCAATTTCTGACTTGTAGCCAAAAGAACCAGTGGTTAGTATCATGTTAAACAAACGTATAGAGTTTGATGTGATGTCCATTAAGAATGGTGGTGGGCTTTGAAACAATGGATACTGTATTATTCTCTCATATGGATGGACTTTTAAATCCATACATTCTTCCTATGGTTTAACTAGGGCTTTGAAATGTCATCAGAATGTCAAAGCTGGAGCCGTTCTATAGGCGATGAGAGAGAGACAGATTTATTCTGCAGACCCAGTCAGTGAATGCTTCAGTTGTCTTCACAATTGACTTTTAATCAGTAACAGTATCAACCAATCTGAAGCAGACTTATTCCCACAGAATGTCTGTCCCTCCCTGGGTGCTCTGCTGCTTTCTAACCCAATTCATATGGAGCAACAACTCCAAATTTCATCATTTGATCACGTTCACATACCGTGTCACATGTTCAGATGATAGTTCTTATGTTTATAATATACTTTCAGGCTGTGCTGTTATTCATAACATATAATGTTGCTGTCGGTCAGAAACCTCTTATCTCCATATTTTAATCTCCAGTGTTTTTTCCTAAATGAACGCCCTACTTGATCATACTACAGCATCACACAAAAGTATCAAAAATGGCAGATTTACAAGCTCGAAGCGTGGCGCGAAGCGACACGTTTTGAGCTTGTAGATCTGCTACTTTTGCAAAAAAATATTTGAATCTTGAAAAGTAACAGTTTTGGACATAATGAGGTTCCACCCGACAGAGACGATAATTGGGCCGTTCTTGATCCCATAACATTTACACTTAATCATGTCTATTAAATGTTTATTCAATAGAACCGAAAGCTGAAAGCTATCTGTGTTTCAGTTTAACCAGGAGATTTAAAACCATTGCTGTATTCTAAAAGTGGCATGTGTGCAAGTAGCACAACACACTATAAATACAACCTTAACACCTTGTTAAACTTACCCAAAGGAAATGTTTCATTCTCCCCCCTTATGTTCCATTTTTAGCTCTCCAACTGACCTTGTCGATCAAATTAAGAATGTAGGCCTTCCCGATTAAGAACTCACACAACCCAACGAACAAATTAACAACAGCCTCCTTTTCTGCACAAATGAACAGTAACCAGTGGCTTAACCACTTAAATCCGTATTGTGTGGAAAGCTTTCGCAGTAGTTGTTGTGAGCTTGTCGATCGGCTATTTTCAGCCAAAGCTTTCCCAACAATTAACAGAAAAGGCCCTAGCATAGAGCCCTGAGGGACTCCGGTCAACCATATTGGGTTTAAGTGGTTATGGCCACTGTTAGCGGGGACAATTTGAGATGTAAAAATAAAGCGAGCAGCCGGTATAAGAGTAGGAGAGTGAGTTACTTTTGCAGATGGCTGGCATGGCATAGTCGGCAGTGTCTGGAATGCCACAGTGTAGGTCTTGTGGAGCAAGACCATCTAACCACTGTGGCTTCACTAGCCGCATCATTGGTTGAGGACGTTTTAAATGTAGCCGAACAGAGGGAACCACTTTTTTAAAAAAAACTAGAATCCAAACGACTTGCCTTAATAACAGTACATACATTTTTGTTACCTCCCATTTCAGGTTTTTGGGGGTTTTGAATCGGGGTTTGTTTAGTGCAAGCTTCGGTGGTTGTGTGTAGGTGTTTGTTTAAGTGATCCCTTTGTTGTCATATGTATGACATCTTGATAGTATCCAGCTGTACTACCATCCCTCAAAGTGCATCTTAAATCAGTCTCAAAGTGGGATCCGGGGACCCCCAGGGGCCCTTGAGTGGGTTCCAGGGGGGTCCCCAGCAAAATGTATTGGTACAGCATCACAATCAGTTTAACCACGTAAAAAAAAAAAGCGTACTGTATATTACGCTATTTTTGAACATTAGAAAAATAAATGTTAACTGTTCAGAAGGGGGTCCGCAGCCAAATACATATACATTTGGGGGTCCTTGACATGGAAAAACTCAAATGATGTTTAAATGTGGACTATAATGTGTTTGGTGGAGCATGAGGACTGACTGACCTCTTGTAGATGAGCTACTGTAGCGGGAGAACGCAGACACTGGATTAACCCATTCAATCCGGGAACGCATCTGTGTCATTTTAGATTTCTTTGGCTATTCAAAAAGCAGCAGATCTACAAGCTCATAGCAGGGCACCGAGTGCTGCGCTATGAGCTTGTAGATCTGCTAGTTTTGAAAAAGAAATCGTGAAAATGTGTGCAAATCTTTGAATATATATATATATATATATATATATATATATATATATATATATATATATACATTTTTAGCTCAAATCTTTGCTTCTGGGGAGTCCCTGGAACTAAATATTTTGAGATGGGGGTCCGCGGCCAAATACATATCATCTTGGGTGGTCCTTGACATGAAAAAAGTTTGAGCACCACTGGTATTATAGCAACATAAGACATTTGTAGAATCCTCAGAAGCAAAGATTTGAGTAAAAAATGTTGGCTCTAAAAATAAATATATGTATTATATTCAAAGATTTGCACACATTTTCACGATGTTTAAAAAAAATTGCAGATCTACAAGCTCATGTGTGCCGCGCTATGAGCTTGTATATCTGCTATTTTTGAATAGCCCAAAGTCTAAAATAATGGTCATAGCTAAAAAATCTAAAAGGACACAGTATGCGTTGCCGGATTGAATGGGTTAATAGGCACATGATGAAGCCTGTGTGTCTGAATGGAAGTGGGCATAAGTGGGGGTGCAGACTGTAATCTCTTGACCCCATTCCCCCATTCTGCCCCCGCCAGTTGATATTACATGATGAGTGAATTAATAATTGTATTAACCACACTAACCCTGGTGTCCCTGTTTTCAGCCGTTGTGTGACGGTGTCTGCAGGCTTAAAGGGTTATTTCACTTTAACCCATTTAAGACCTGAGGCCGATTCTACAAATGCCTTCTAAATCAGTAGTTCTCAAACTTCTTCGTGCCAAGGACCCCCAAAATGTATTTGGCCTTACTTAAAAATCTTTTGCCAGGGACCCCCTCCCCCCCAGAAGAAGAGATGTTTTTAGAAAAAATCAAAAATAGCAGATGTACAAGCTCGCAGCGTGTCACAAAGTGACGTGCTGTGAGCTTGTATATCTGCTATTTTTGAGAACCACTGTCCTAAACTTATGTTGCCATATAGCTAAGATCTAAAATGACACGGATGCTTTCCTGGTTTTAATGGGTTAAAACACTACTACTCTGGCTTTTGTGTTGCACCCCAGACAGTATTCATTTCATCAGACACGCCCCCTTCCTATATAAACCCATTGTATCCTCCAACTCTTTATTTTAACCACGTTAGACTCATTGAAAAAAACACACGTCCCTGGTTCTAGTGGCTGGATGTTGTCTACTGCAGTGGTTCTCAAAGTGGGGTCCCCCGGGGACCCCCAGGGGTCCCTGATGGGGTTCCAGGGGGACGTCTGCTAAAATGACTGATAGTTAGGAACCAAATTGACCCGTGCAAGGTCTGTAAAAGTATTCAATGAAAATCACTGATCTATTGAACGTTTTAAGTTGTTAATGCCAAGATTACAGCTCATTGAGTATACCGCTGTTGTTGGGCAGAAACCTCTTATCTCCATATTCTAACTTTTTGTGTTTTTTTTGTAAATTAATGCCCTACTTGATCACACTACAGCGTCAGACAAAAGCATCAAAAGTAGCAGATCCACAAGCTCGTCTTCGCGCCGCATTTTGAGCTTGCAGATCTGCAAATTTTGTATTTGAATCCTGAAAAATATCAGTTTTGGACAATATGAGGTTTCTACCCGACAGAGACGATACAGTAAATGCTCTGGAGAACTGAAAGTCTCATCAGAGGTGAAACCTCAAATATAAATGGAACCAGTGTGTCTGTTCTGTTCTGTTCTGATTCCTGGACAGGTCAGCCGATCAGTGATACACAACCACTGACTCAGTGCCCTTGAGCAAGCAGCCTAACCCCCAGCAGCATCATCAGTATTCAGTAGTGCAGGTGGTGTGGTTTTCCTCCGGTGGCTGATGGTGACCTGTTATGTCATTGTCCTTGTGTTGCAATCATCTGCACACATAGTGCTATGACTACTGTATACAATATCATTATTATGGTGTCTCACACACACACACACACACACACACACACACACTCACTCACTCACTCACTCACTCACTCACTCACTCACTCACTCACTCACTCACTCACTCATACTGTCAGCGATGCAACTTATTGTCTCCGCCGTAGGTGGAGAGTATGTTTTCGCTTCGTCCCGCCGTGTGTGAGCAAACATTGTTAGCCAAGCTAACATTGGTCAAGCTCCACGTGACACGTGTCAATATGTTGACACCAATGCCTTTGATTGGCTAGAGGGACGCATGACGAAATAAAATCCTATAAATAGGTGTGTCACTTCAAAAAGCATCTACTTTTTGAAGTGAGGTAAGACAGGATCAATCAGTCTTGATTGGAACAGTACCTTCCAGTCCAAATCACCCGTCCGTGCGTGTGTGTGTCCCTCTGAGAACACCTAACATTGGTCAAGCAAAGGCGCAGAAGGCCAAAGCTAAGAAAGCATACTCATCTACAACAGTAACACAGAAGAGGACTATAGAGTTGAATTGATCCCACGACAACAAGGCCGAAGTCTTAATACTGTAACAATTGGCCACCTTGATCAAATACATTATGTAGCACTAGAGAAAACTGACATAGATCAAACACACCAATCAACTGCTGAAACTGTTCAAGACAACAATGAAGATGAAGAAGACAGACAAGTATTTGAACAAACCAGTCAATTACGACCACTCCCATATGACACATTGCTTCAAGAAGAACATTCTTTAGATGCAAACACTACATATTCAGTCGCCCCTGCAGAACACCAAAAACCACGCACATTCTACCAACAGTACCTTGCAGTACAAATCACCCGTCCGTGCGTGTGTGTGTTCCTCTGAGAACACCCAACATTGGTCAGTTTTACGTGACATCACAATATGTAATATAAATATATAAATAGGAGGCTGAGATCACACAATGTAACTAACTCCCATTATGCAAACTAAAGAAGCAGCAAATGAGCATCTGAAACCTGATGAAGACGCAAAGGCGCAGAAGGCCAAAGCTAAGAAACAGAGAGAAGGAATGAAATTAAGAGTATGTTTTCGTCCCGCCGTGTGTTAGCATGGCCCCTAGCCAAGCTAACATTGGTCAAGCTCCACGTGACACGTGTCAATATGTTGACACCAATGCCTTTGATTGGCTAGAGGGACGCATGACGAAATAAAATCCTATAAATAGGTGTGTCACTTCAAAAGGCCATTTATGACTTTTGAAGTGAGGTAAGACAGGATCATCAGTCTTGATTGGAACAGTACCTTCCAGTACAAATCACCCGTCTGTGCGTGTGTGTGTCCCTCTTGAGAACACCTAACATTGGTCAAGCAAAGGCGCAGAAGGCCAAAGCTAAGAAAGCATACTCATCTACAAAAGTAACACAGAAGAGGACTATAGAGTTGAATTGATCCCACAACAAGGCCGAAGTCTTAATACTGTAACAATTGGCCGCCTTGATCAAATACATTATGTAGCACTAGAGAAAACTGACATAGATCAAACACACCAATCAACTGCTGAAACTGTTCAAGACAATGAAGATGAAGAAGACAGACAAGCATTTGAACAAACCAGTCAATTACGACGACTCCCATATGACACATTGCTTCAAGAAGAACATCTTTTAGATGC
Source organism: Gymnoscopelus braueri (assembly GCF_963280865.1). Lineage (NCBI taxonomy): Eukaryota > Metazoa > Chordata > Actinopteri > Myctophiformes > Myctophidae > Gymnoscopelus > Gymnoscopelus braueri. The sequence continues at coordinate 8,646,828 of NC_137606.1, forward strand.
AGACACTACATATTCAGTCGCCCCTGCAGAACACCAAAAACCATGCGCATTCTACCAAGACGACCCGTTCTACCAAGACGACCCGTGCTATTAAAATAGCACGGGTCTGCTGGCGGAGACTTGTGCTCCGAGGAGCACATTTTCTAGTTGTCTATTAAATTGTCCTGGTAGGATCATGGTCCATTAGAGTTACTTATACTGTAGTTTGGAAGATGTTTCATTTATTCAGCTTGGGGAAAATCCTAGAATATCTAAGAACGTGTTCCTTCCTCCAGTCCTGTGAAAACAGCCTGTTGTAACCTGGGCTTCATCTTCTTCAGCAGGTTCCAGACATATTTTCCAGCCCAAACCCAGACGCGCTGACACGGATATTTAATCTGACGCCAGATCAAACGCAGATTAAACATGGATTAGCACACCTTTCTCATTCACTCTGTGCCAATATCGCTTACAGCTGTGAAATCTCAGCTGACTTTACACGGCCAAGTGATGCAATGCAGCATGGCGGTGGTTGTTTTAAATAACGGTTTTCATTTTCTCCCTCTCTTGCCATGTGTCTCTGTCTGGATGCTGGACCTGTCCTCTGCTCTGTGGGGGAATCCTTTCCTTTTGTGATCAGATGACGAGGTAAGAAATGACCGCCTTCCTTTTTAGGATGAATTGAATTCATACGCATTGCATCGTTGTGACACGTTGTTAGCTTGAAGATCATTGGCAAATGATGCCGGCGGTCATATTGTTTCCCCAGGATGGCTGCCTGGGGAGCACTTCAGCTGAGTGTTGCTCCTCAATTACTCCTGTAATTGCCTGAGACTAGGGGGGGGGCTCGTTTTGCTTTACGTGACAAATGATTCCCTCCATGTATGGCTGGCCGACTCGAATGGCACGCCTGTTGACGCGCAAAGCCAGGCGAGCGGGCGGGCAGGCACTCGCTCACCTGGTGGCTCGCCTCACAAGCCTCAAAGCCTCACTGTTGGCCTCGCTGCCTTGTTGAGTTCACAAAAACAAGCGCTCCTCTTCCCCAGCCATCCAATATGACTACAGTGTATTAATTATGCTGTAGTAATTATGCTGTAGTGCCCCTAAAATAGCAGATCTACAAGCTGACAAGCGTTGCCAGCCTGTAGATGTGCTATTTTGGTTGTGCGTGACACTGGGGTGCAACTAAGTTTAAACCAGGCGTATGTTATTGATATAAAGTCAGTGGAATGAGGCTTGCACAAAAGATAGAATAATAGAGAGATAGATGCTGCAGGGCGTTGGATCTCATATTTCAGTGATTGATACCATGTTGATGCCTTGGGTCAAAATGTACTCTGCGGAAACACGCAGAACCGATTTTTGTTTCGGAAAATATGTTTTCATTTCATGACATGCACCAACAGTGTTTTTCAGTCGAGGAAGGTGTAAAGCCTGGGTTTATGCAGCATACGTCTGGTGTGTGTGTGTGTGTGTGTGTGTGTGTGTGACTGTGTGTGACTGTGTGTGTGTGTGTGTGAAAATAGGCGTGATCTCTCACAACCCAGATTTTCTTGTTCCTTGTCATACAGAAAGTGACAGCTGAGACTTCTTCAGTAATTGTAGGTGTGTCACGGTTGCCTGGAGGTGCGTGCGGCCGTGCGCGCGTGTGTGTATACTGCTCCGGTTAGGCGTTAAGACTCTGGTTTAGCGTTAAGACTGTTTATATAGTACCTTTATTAAAAGGATAAACCCCTTGAGATGTAACATCTCCTTTTTGAGGGGGTTCTTAGAATGGGACTTAAGTTGTGTAACTGTGAGTGTTATACTGAGCCTTTCTTCAAGCCAACTTGACATATCTTTTGAATGATGGACCACTTCTACGTCTCTCTCTCTCTCTCTCTCTCTCTCTCTCTCTCTCTCACACACACACACACGCACACACACGTGCGCACCACCAA